>NC_081411.1:579281337-579638337 GCF_030272615.1 Cryptomeria japonica | reverse complement strand
TAGTGTTGACATCTATGACAAACATCAATGCAACACATAATCAATTCCTCCAAATTGCAAACAATTATAACCAAAATAAATAAAAATTAAAATATAAAAATTGAAGTACTCAGGCATAGGAGATGCTATCTTTGCAGTTCACTCTTCTTTCCATATTATAGTCTGATGTTTATGTAGTCAGTGAGACTCCTTTTTGTGATGAGAAGTGAGCTCTAGGGTGTTGGCCTTCCTGCATGTGCAGGCCCCTCATATTGTAATCACATAATTTCTACAAAAGTATTATCTAACTATGGGTAGGCTTCCCACTATGGTTTTTCCCTTTACTGGGTTTTCCACGTATAAATCTTGGTGTCATGTGTTCTAGATGGACGGTAACTGTTCTGTGATTTAATTTTTATGTTTAATTTCTATATCTATCATTCTGGTATTTGGTTTATGCATTCTGGTGTTGAGTTTGTGTGTTCCTGTAATAAGGATTTGAATACTTAAAGTTATGTAATCCAGTGACAACTGATTCACCCCCCCCCCTCTCAGTTGTCCTCTAGTTATTTGAGCTGACTAACATTTACTAGATCTAGTCACAAATCAGATAAGGATTGAATACTGAGTGGATTGGATTAATTTGGGTTTTCCTCTTTTGTAAGTTGAGTTGTTAAAATAAGTAGGGACTGTGGAACCCCGTCTTGGTCCTCTGAAATTCCCAATCATCAAAAAGGGTTTTTCGTCTCTGTGTCTAAATATTATTTCTAGAAGAACAACCATGCACCTATTTCCTGCACTCAGAAGGAAAGGGAAATGTGTTGGGAATAGGGGTTTGCCTACGTCAAAACTTGATTTGGAATTAACCTTGAATGAAATATTGTAAATACTGAAGTAAATAATGCAAAGGTATACCTTAGATCTGCAATGACTGATAATGATTCTTTGCTTCTTGAATGTAATCACATATGTTGTATCAAATGGCACGAACATGAAAAAACCCTAATCACACACACATGCTTGCAAATGAAGGATGTAATGATGCTCCACAATGGATAGATGAAGAATATGCAGCCTTGAAGACCTTTAGAATTTCTTGATGATGAATGATTGAATTTAGTCTCTTTTCCTTATGATCATCTCCACCTTATTTCCTTCTGCCCAAATGAGAAGGGAAGACCTCCTTATATACTTACCTGTCGTCAAACATATTAATTTTTTGACATAAGCTGACATGAGGAAAAGTGTCCCGCTCAAATTTGAGATAGGGCCAAGGGTTCAAATTAGGGACCATGGCATGGAGCCATGGTTCTGGTGAGGACCAGGGCACCACGCCCTAGTCCTATCCTAATTTAGGGTGAGGACAAGGGGTCCCAACAAGGTAAAGTGTTAAAATATGGTGTTTATTGCATGAGGGAGGCATAAATAGGTCCTGATCAAGCATGAAGATGAAAACACTAAGGTGAGGGCCCCAAATATGGTGAAAATTGCAAGGGGTGAAATTTTAGGATGCTACAACATCTTGTCGAAGAGCAAGCTCATGCTGAAAAGAGAAAGTAGTCCCCACATGAACTAATCACCACTAGCCTAGACCAATGAATGGTAGCTAAGTCGAGAATGAGGAGCACACGAATAAAGTGGGCCCAGTAGAGGTCCCACCATAGGGACATATGACATCACACTAACTAGGGCCCCACATGAATACAACATGGTATGTGTGGACCAATCAATGAGTGCCAATCCAGAAGTTTGTGGACACAGGGGTGAAGTGGGTCTAGCCGAAGTGGGGATACATTGAACACAAAAAGGAGGCCATGTTGGCATAGCTCCCATGTTCTATATAGATTTAAAATGATCTTAACAAAACATAGGGTTATACTGATAAAGAGCATGTCGCGTAGATCCAATAGCCTATCACCACGAAATAGGGATAACTTCGATAAGAGATAAAGGTTCTGTGGGAGCCGATAAGGGGTCACATTGAAGAGAAAGGTCTCCCCTAAAAAGCATAGACCCAACCCAAATTGACTCCAAATATACTTTGACGCAGGTTGACATGAAGACCAATATGAGCAACCTTTTTGCACCTGAATCTGATCTGAACCACAACTATTGCAGCAACATTTACGTCCATTTGTAAAATTATAGGTTCCCCCTCTATGGAACAGGTCACCTATAACACATCCGCAGTGACAATAATCTAAAACTCTCCCATGAAAACATAATTGCATTCATTTCTCTGCAACACATTTGTAATGTATCTATAGTGAAAGCACTAGATGAACCATCATTACAATATAAAAATTAGTGCCAATACCACTTTAAAAAAAAATCAGATCTCCCTTTGAGAATGAGCATGAGGTTCAAGGATAAAAAGTGTGAGATAGTATTCTCCACATGAACGAGATACCTCATAAAATGCTTAAGTGTTGAAGGAAGATTGGACAACACCCAATTTGAGTCTCAGATATTCAAAGGAATCCTTTGGCAAAGGCTTAGTGAAAATGTCAACTACTTTCTCACTTGTGCATACATATTCTCCTTTGACTTCTTTCTCTGCAACCTTTTCCCCAAGAAAATGATACTTGATTTCTATGTGCTTTGTCCTAGAATACATGATAGGATTATTGGAGATATTTATGGCATTATAATTGTAACAGATAATTGCAATAGGGTCTGAAAATTATACCTTAATGTCCTTTAGTGTCTACTTCATCCATGATACTTGTGAGCAACATGTGGCAGTTGCAATATACTCTTCTTAAACAATTGATAATGAAATGGATTATTACTTCTTGTTGTGCCATGATAATAACCCGTCTCCAAGGAAGAAAGCTCCACCACTCATGCTCTTCCTATCATCCACACAGCTTGCCCAATTGATGCAGAGCATCATGAAAAACCAACCAAGAACCCCAAATCAACCATGGAGTCCCAATCCTAGGGTGCTCAATGACCCAAAATAATCATCAATCTGCAACCTTGATATGTTTGATGCATATAACAAGATTAATACCAACCAACCAATCCAATATTAAATCTTTCATGACATTTATATACCTTTAAACATTATTCAAGACCCAAACAATGCATTATGTTGTCCCAGTTAATGACAGTCTGATAGACCCATACTCTGTTATTACTAACTTTCAAACCCAACCATATTTTGTAGATCTCTTCGGTGAGACTATATAAAACTAGGTTTCACAAACCATATCCAAACTTTAGAACAATCCAACAGTGGCATTAAGAGTTATGGTCTCTACACCGAGACCATTTTGACTGTTACAAAAAAAAACATGAAATCTTCATTCCCAGTCCGCCTAGGGCATCAAATATCTCATAAAATACTTAACCAATCACATTGAAACTGAATTAATTTTAAATATAATTCAACCCTCTATCAAATACTAAAGTTACAATAATTTCCAATGGTGGAATCAAAAGATTTTAGTGAAACTCTCCACAAACCCCAATTTGGAGAATTTTTTGACAGTTTTCACCAAATCTTGCATAACTTGCTTCAAAATGATTGAAATTAAATGAAACCAAAGGGAAAACAAAGTTAACTCATTCCATTATCATATCAAATATATTTCTAATGGAGGAAAATTATTTTTCATAAAGAAAAATGTGAATGATCAGACTGCAATACCCAGAAAAGAATGTGGAGTGTGTAAAAACTTCAAATGTTATTCATTTCCTTCCTCCAATCTTACACACACCCATTGGATTCAACCAAATGATGGTTTTTATAAAATCCACACATCCATATGTTAGTTACAACTACTCAAGACCAATTACATCCTTGGTTTGCAACTTTTAGAACATGGTTTGTTGCTTGACAACACTTAATGCCACAAATGACAACTTTAATGAATATGAACTCCAAACTTGTAAGACTTCACATGAACCTTCCAAATGCATCAAAATGGAATTCAAATGACCTTTTACAACATTTTTAGCCTTTCATGACTATTTTATATGAATTTGACCTCATAACCCAATCAAGACCTTATTAGGACAACTTGGACAACTCATTACAATTGGCTCTTTTAGCCTTACTTATGACCTCATAATGACTCAAAATACATTAAAATGGCCATATGAACTCAAATATGAATGAAATGATGCATGACATGATCTTTAATCTCCTGGTGTATATTTGGGTTAGGTTCTCCTGCACCATACTACTAACCTTGAAAGCTTTCCAAGTCCCTTGGAAACAACTTGCAAGAAAATGTTGTATCTTGGACTGAAACTTTGTCTTTGTCTTCATCTTTATCTCTACCTCTTCCTTTCATCATTCTCTCATTATCATCATGTTGCTGCTACCAACTTCAAAAAGGTAATCATCCTCTCAACTACTCACATTCATGGAGTATCCATTAGCTGCAACTCAAGGTGTTCTTCAGGCATCCACCTCTCCTACTACACACACACAAACTCATACTTCCTTTGCCTCACCTAGGAGTCTCTTTTTCCTCTCTCCCTAGTCTTTTGGCAACCACAACCAGGTTCTTCCCTAACCTGTTCCAAAACCTTCTCTGCAGTTAGATGGATTAACACCTACAACCAAACACAACATAAACAACTTTCCTAGCCCATATCTTTTGCTGGGCTTTGATACCAATTTGATGCAGAGCATCATGAAAAACCAACCAAGAACCCCAAATCAACCATGGAGTCCCAATCCTAAGGTGCTGAATGACCCAAAATAATCATCAATCTGTAACCTTGATATGTTTGAGGAATCTAAGAAGATTAATATCAACAAACCAATCCAATATCAAATATTTCATATCATTTATAACCCTTTAAACATTATTCAAGACCCAAACAATGTATTATGTTGTCCTAGTTAATGATAGTCTGATAGACCCGTACTCTGTTATTAATAACTTTCAAACCCAACAATATTTTGAAGATCTCTTTGGTGAGACTATATAAAACTAGTTTTCACAAACCATATCCAAAATTTAGAACAATCCAAAGGTGGAGTTAAGAGTTATAGTCTCTGCACCGAGACCGTTTTGACTATTACAAAAAAAAACAAGAAATCTTCATTCCCAGTCCTCCTAGGGCATCAAATATCTCATAAAATACTTAATCAATCACATTGAAACTGAATTAATTTTTAATATAATTCAACCCTATATCAAATACAAAATTTACAACAATTTCCAATGGTGGAATCAAAATATTTTAGTGAAACTCTCCACAAACCCCAATTTGGAGGGTTTTTTGACAGTTTTCACCAAATCTTGCATAACTTGCTTCAAAATGATTGAAATTAAATGAAACCAAAGGGAAAAGAAATTTAACTCATTTCATTATCATATCCAATATATTTCCAATGGATGAAAATGATTTTTCATAAACAAAAATGTGAATGATCAGACTGCAATACCCATAAAACAATGTGGAGTGTGTAAAAACTTCAAATGTTATTCATTTCCTTCCTCCAATCTTACACACACCCATTGGAGTCAACCAAATTATGGTTTTTATAACCTCAACACATCCATATGGTATTTATAGCTGCTTAAGGCCAATTACATCCTTGGTTTGCAACTTTTAGAACATGGTTTGTTGCTTGACAACACTTAATGCCACAAATGACAACTTTGATGAATATGAAATCCAAATTGTAAGACTTCACATGAACCTTCCAAATACATCAAAATGGAATTCAAATGACCTTTTACAACCTTTTTACCCTTTCATGACTGGTTTATACAAATTTGACCTCATAAACCCAATCAAGACCTTATTAGGACAACTTGGACAACTCATTACAATTGGCTCTTCTAGCCTTACTTATGACCTCATAATGACTCAAAATACATTAAAATTACCATATGAACTCAAATATGAGTGAAATTATTCATGACATGATCTTTAACCTCTTGGTGTATGTTTGGGTTAGGTGCTCCTGCACCACCAATCAACGTTTGTATAGGCTTGTAAAGTGAAATCTCCTTTCTTTGGGTACATAGACCATAATTAATTGTTCCTTGTAGATACTTGAATATTCTCCTCATTGCATTTATATTTGATTGTTTTGGAGTTGCTTGAAACCTTGCCACCATGCACACTGCTTGGACTATATCAGGCCTTGAGGCTATGAGATACAATAGGCTGCCAATCATGGATCTATACAAGGTTTGATCTACACTAGGTGATTCATCATCCTTACTTAGTTTGCATCCTATCACCATGGGGGTATTAACCAACTTGATATCTTCCATTTTCAATTTTTTTAACATATCCTTAGCATACTTTGTTTGAGAAATTAATAATACCCTTTTCTAGCTGTGAAATTTTCAAGCCAAGAAAATATGATAATCCTCCAAGCATGGACATCTCAAACTCAGACTGCATTTTATCAACAAACTACTTGCATAGACCATCCTTATTAACTCCAAAGATGATTTCATCTACATATACCACAACTATGATCATATGATTTCCATATACCTTGATGTATAAATTGCTATGAACATTCCCCTTTTTGAATTCTTGTTGATGGAGATATTTGTCTAACCTAGAATACCATTCCCTTTGTTCTTGTTTTAACCCATACAAGGCTTTCTTCAATTTACAAGCATAGCTCTCATCTTCATGAAGTTGAAATCCTTTAGGCTGCTCTATATATACCTCTTCTTCTAGGTTTCCATTAAGGAATACAGAGTTAACATCCAATTGGTATACTTTATATCCCTTGTATGCTAAAAATGCTAGAAACATTTTGATTGCCTCAAGTCTTGTAATTGGAGAAAATGTTTCTTCAAAGTTAATCCCCTCAACTTGGGCATATCCCTTGCATACTAATCTGGCTTTGTTTCTTATCACTTTGCCTTCTTCATTCATCTTGTTCCTATAGACCCATTTAGTCCTTGAAGTAGTCACTGGTTAGGAGGGACCTCAAAAAGATCAATGTAGACCGGTCAGCAAGAGTAAACACAACGAAAACACAAAGATATGATGGAGGTAATGCAGAAAAAATTGAATTATCTCATGAAAACTGATTACAACCAACCAGTAACAACCGGGTTACAGAAACCGGTTCACAGGCCTGCTAAACATGCTCAAAGTATAGAATAGGTCATAACTAGGACCTAAAATTTCAAGATCTATCTTCTACACACAGTGTAACTTACTTTATTACAATCTAATGTGTAATTACAATTATATATACGATCCAAGGGGGTCCGGTCGGCCCAAAAAGGGATCAAAACCTGAAGAACAATACCTATTGTGTAAAACCAACAAGGTCGGCCTCTGCCAAGAGATTCCTCTAGAAAATCCAAAGGATGAAGTGTAGATTGCATGAAAAGGTCAGCCACATGCCAAGGAACATGAAAATCAATTCTCAAGGCTCTGGAATCTTTGGAAGGGATTTCAGTAGATCACCAAAATAGGTCCACGCAACCGACAACAAGACACTGTCATGGAAACCAATAGAGATAACTTGTCAAAAAATTATCCAAATGCGATGCATTTTGGAAATAAGAAGGATGATCAAGTCTTCAAGTAGAATCCAACTCCACAGGATCCGGTGAGCCAAAAACTGGTACACACAAAAAGAAATGTTGAAACTGCAAACAAAAAGAAATTTTTTTTGGTTGATGCAAGATTGCCATGAACTGGGGATGCTCCTGCATCATAGGTCCACGTTAGTTAGGGGCCAATTCCCAACTCTTGTTCTTGTCAATTTGTTGCAACTTTTCATCCATGGCTTTCATCTATTTTTCACTCTTGCTAGGCTCATTGTAATGTCTAGGTTCCATTTCAGCCATGAGACAAAAGTTTACTTGGTCATTGTTTCTTGCACGTCTTCTTCTAGTTTTTACACCCTCATTACTATCAGCCAATGATTTGATCTTCAAGATGGTTCTTTTGGACATACCTATTAGGATCCTTATTGGCAACCTCTTCTTCACTTTCAGACTGATCTTCCTCTTCAAAATAAGGTTCTTCAATCTGATTTACTAAGTTTTTCTTTCCTTTGTGCAAATCCTCAGCCACTCTCACATGTACACTTTCAACCACTTTCATTAGCCTCTCGTTGAAACATTTGTAGGCCTTGTTATGACTTGAGTACCCTAGGAAGATACCTTCATCACATCTAGACTCAAATCTTCCCAAACCATCCTCATCCCTTTTGATAAAGCATTTACTTCGAAATACCTTGAAGTATTTGACTTAGGTTTTTTTTTCATACCATATCTCATAAGGAGTCATCTTGCTATTTACTCTTAGTTGCACCCTATTTAATGTGTATATAGTAGTGTTAACTGCTTATTTCCAATATACATAAGGCATATTAGTTTCATTTAATATAGTTCTTGCCATCTCCTTGGTAGTTTTATTCTTCCTTTCCACAACTCCATTTTTTTGTGGTGTTCTAGGGGCTGAATATTGTCTTTTAATTCCATGTCTTTCACAATAGTCCTCAAACTCATTTGATGTGAATTCTCCTCCATGGTCTGATCTAAGATATTTCAACTTGTAACCACTCTCTCTTTCAAAATTTTCTAAGGATTTTAAATCTTTAAAAGGCTTGTGATTTGTCTTGAAGGAAAGTAACCCATGTCATTCTTGAGAAGTCATCGATGAGCAACATAAAATATTTCTCTCCATTGAGAGATCTTGTTCTAGTAGGCCCACACAAGTCACTATGCACAAGCTCTAATGTCCTTGTGGTAGAATACTCTTTTGTTTTGAAGTTGACCTTATGTTGGACACAATGGATCACTAAGAGGGGGCGAATCGGTGATTTAAACAATTTTTACTTAATTGGAGCTATATTGATACAATATGAAATTAAAAAAATGTAGACCAGTTACCAAAATAATGTAAACAAGGTGTGTAAGAGAAATATCTAAAAGATTCATACAACACACACATGATGATGCAACACATAACACCAAATGTAGGAGGAAAACCCAATGTGGGAAAAACAATGGTGAGAATAGTGATTGGAAATCTTATGCTCCAATCTAGCCTCACAATGAAAAGATTTGATTACAAATTTTAGGGCACTAACCCAAGGAGCACCAACCCCTGATTTATGAGCACCAACTCAAAGGAGCACCAACCCCTACACAATTTATAGGCTACAACCTAAAGGAGCTATAACCCCTACACTAAGCACCTACTCAGTGAAAACAATATGAAAATTCAAATACACAAATGAGATCCCTGTTGCAAATGAAGTTTTGCAACCCTTCAATACTCTACTCTACCGGTTTCAATCATACTGGTTTGTGATCACTCCACACACACTGCAACTGAACATATCTATTTATTCTAACTTTGTTGAGTCTTCTCTCCCTCTTTCTACTGAATTCAACTTACACTTGATCACACTTTATTATGTTCTATCTCAGTCGGTTTGTCACCTCTGCATTTTGCACTCTCTGTCAGTTTGTTCCTTACACTGATTTACCTTGCTTCTCCTTACCGGTACAATCTTCACTCACAAACACTTCACAATTTTATCTCTTCGGCTCTCAGTTAACAATTTCACTCTATCCTTCACACTTCAGCAATGACAACTATCTCTCATAGGTTGCCATATTTAAACTGAAGCTTTCCCGTCAAGAACCAATTCAAATAGAGGGTGGCTAGGATTTCCCTCCACCGATAAAATCTTCATCAAATCTGATCTGATCTACCTTGGATCACTCACTTGCTTTGGAAGGATAAATCATCACGCGTTTTTCATCTGTCCAATGCATGTTTGCTAAAAATAGAAAACCTAGCCCTAATTTTTGGCCTTCAAACCAGCCGACACATTTATGATCTAGTTGTTTCTTGTTTGAGGTCATCTTGCAATATGATTTCATTCTTTGATCACGATGCCAACAACAGTCTGATCTTCCTTTGTTGTCCATCCTTCATCGAGCCACAAACACCTGCAATCAATTCGTGATTTTTCCAATCACATTAAATGTCGACCTATCACACCTACCACACCTTAATGATGCACACACTAACCTCTGCCTTTTTTCCAATTGGAATCCACCTATCAAACATGTCGACAATCTACCCACCGACATTGAGTTGGTTCATGCTCATTCTTTCAATAAATCCTCATACCGACACAAACCCTTACTGGTAAAACCTTCTCTAGCTGCTATCTGACATCATACACTACACCAATAGCTCAACTTTACCTCAGGTGGTTTGTGATCTCTTTGACACTCTACCTCTTCATCACAAATATTATCAAAAAAAAAACAACCAGCCGGTTACAACTTGTCATGCCAACACACAACTTCATATCACCTCTTATCGGTGATGTCACTGACAATCTCAATACTTGCTTGTCTTCCATGCCTTCATACTGGTTTTGTCATCCACCATACTGGTAGCCTACAATACCAGTTGATATCAATGACAACTCAATGCCAACAATCTCCCCCTTTGGCATTGATGTCAATGTTTTATGTTCTTTCGGTTTCTCTCTCCCTTTGATAACAATGGGAAAGGGAACCTTAGTCTGACACCAATCATACTACCAAAGTCTACCCATAATTTCTCCCTTGTCTACATCTAGTTAGGACACATTCTCCCCCTATGTCCATGCTTCATGATTCAAGAGTCATAAGATAGTAACAATTGTTGACTCCCCCTGAACCATACATCCTCCTACACATTTAAGAGTTGCCAGATGGTGGGACAAATCCCATCTTTTGTCTCAAGTACTCAAATGGGCCCAAAGGAAGTGGCTTGGTAAATATGTCAACAATCTTCTCACCAGTTGGAACATATTCTACTATGACCTCCTTGTTTGCTACCTTCTCCCTCAAGAAGTGATACTTGATTGCAATATGTTTTGTTCTTTAGTGCATTACTGGATTCTTGGAGATGTTGATTTCACTTGAGTTATCACACCAAATTGGAATAGGATCTAGTATCTCCACATGTATGTCCTTCAATGTCTACTTCATCCATAGCACTTGTGAACAACATGTAGCAGCAACTATATATTCAACCTCAATAGTTGATAATGACATCGAGTCTTTCTTTTCGTTGTGCCATGATACTAACCGGTCTCCTAAGTAGAAGGCACCACCACTTGTTCTCTTTCGGTCATCAATAAATCCTACCCAATCTGCATCAGCATAAGTCTACAAAGAGAAGACTCATTTATTTGGATACCATAGGCCATAACTGATAGTTCCTCGAAGATACATGAAGATTCTCTTGACTGCATTTAAGTGAGACTGTTTAGGAGTAGCTTGGAATCTTGCTACCATGCAAATAACTTGTACAATATATGTTCTAGATGTTGTTAGATATAACAAACTACCAATCATAGACCTACACAATGTTTGCTCAACTTCTGGTGAGTCATCTAGTTTTCTCAACTTACAACCGGTAACCATAGGAGTACTTACTGGTTTGTTGTCCTCTATTTGAAATTTCTTCAACATGTCTTTAACATACTTGGTTGTGAGATGAAAATTCCTTTCTCCCGCTATGAGATCTGCAAACCAAGAAAATAGGACAACTCACCCATCATGGACATCTCAAATTCTATCTTCATCTGATTTGTAAATTCTTTGCACATGATGTTCTTATCTCCATCAAAGATAATATCATCTACATATACAACAACTATAATCATGTGATCTCCATTTACCTTGACATACAAGTTACTATATGCATTCCCTTTCCAGAATCCTTTCTCCTTCAAGTATTTGTCCAACCAAGAATACCATGCTCTAGGAGCCTGCTTCAAGCCATACAAGGCTTTCTTCAGTTGGCATACAAAACTCAAATCATCATGTAAGAGATAACCCTCTAGTTGTTCCATATACACCTCTTCTTCAAGGTTACCATTCAAAAATGCAGATTTCACATCCATTTGGTAGACCTTGTAACCTTTATAGGCAGAGAAAGCTAAAAACATTCTTCTTGCCTCTAACCTAGCAACCAGTGCAAAGGTTTATTCAAAGTCAATACCTTCCACTTGAGCATACCCTTTGAAAACTAACCTTGATTTATGCCAGATTATCTTGCCTTCTTCATTCATCTTATTCTGGTAGACCCACTTGGTACCTATGACATTCTTGTCTGTCGGTCTAGGAACAAGTTCCCATGTTTGATTTTTCTCAATTTGTTTCAACTCTTCATCCATGACATCTAACCATTTCTCACTTTTTCTAGGTCAAAATTTTTGGGTTATAATTCTGTTATGAGGCAAAAATTTACCTGCTCATCATTCTCGGCTAGTCTCCTTCTAGTCTGCACACCTTCATTTTTATCTCCTATGATATGTTCTTTTGGATGGTTCTTCTGCACATATTGGTTGGAGTTCTTGCTTAGTGCTTCTTCTACTGGTCCAATGTCAAATTGATCTTCATTCCTATCATTTGAAACATCAATATAGGGTGTCGGTGCAGATTCTTTCTTATGTAGGTTTTCATCTATTCTCACATTTATACTATCAACCATTTTTCTCAATTTCTTGTTGTAGCATTTGAAGGCTTTGCTATTGGTTGAGTAACCCAAGAATATTCCTTCATCACTCCTAGAATCAAAACTTCCTAATCCATCAACATCTCTCTTGATGAAGCACTTACTTCCAAACACTCTAAAATGCTTGAGTGACGGTTTTTGGTCGTACCATAACTCATAAGGAGTCATTCTACTGTTCACTCTTAGCTGTACCCAGTTTAATGTATAGACATCAATATGATCTTCTTCCTTCCAGTATGTATTTGGTATGGTAGCCTCATTCAACATTGTTCTAGCCATTTCCTTTACTGTCCTATTCCTCTTTTCTGCCACACCATTCTGTTGTGGTGTTCTTGCTGCTAAATATTGTCTCTAGATTCCATGTTTCTCATAGTAGTCAATAAACTCATTTGAAGAATATTCTCCACCCCGGTTGATCTTAAACACTTTAATCGGTGTCCACTGTCATTTTCAACCATCCTTCTAAAAATCTTGAATCTTTCAAATGCCTATGATTTTTCATGCAAAAATGTCACCCAAGTCATCCTTAAGTAGTCATCAATGAATAGCATGAAGTATCTCTCATCGGTCAAAGCCCTTGTCCTTGTTGGCCCACACAAATCTGTTTGCACTAATTCTAGAGGTCTTGAGGTATTGTACTCTTTTGTTTTGCAACTTACTTTGATTTGCTTGCCTCTGATACATTTATCACAAAAATTATTTGTCAGTTTAGTTATTTGTGGAATGTTTCTTACATATCAGTTCTTGCTTATCTTCACCAGATTGTCGAAGTTCACATGGCATAATCTCTGGTGCCACAACCTATCCCATCATGCATTGAGATTCTTAGCATTCCTTCAGATTTGTAGACATTACCATATGTTCTCTTTCCTTCTGCCACAACCTAACTGGTACTCTACTTTCTTATCTGACAACCAGTAGAGTCAAATGTGAACTTGTACCCTTTGTCACACATCTAACTTAAACTCAACAAATTATGCTTTAGTCCTTCCACGTAGTACACATCATGAGCCTTGAGGTTTCCATCAATATTCAATGTGCCATGACCTTTAATCTTGATGGAGGAGTTGTCACCAAACCGGACAAAACCACCATTCCAATCATCAAGCTTGATAAACTTTTTCTTGTCTCTGGTCATGTGATTTGAGTAGCCACTACCAACTACCCATAAATTCTTCCTTTCAACATGTAGAGCAGTCTGCACAATCAAGCTTGACTTTGTCTTGTTCTTCTCCTTCTTTATCCAAACCTGTTTCTCTTCTTTCTTCTCCTCTTCTATCATCTTGTGTTCCGGTTTAGCCTCTATCTTCTGATCTGGTACTGTTTTATTTTTCTCATCAATTCTCAGCTTACAATGCCTTGCTATGTGACCAAAAGTTTGACACTTGTAACATTTTATGTTAGCATTGAAAGATGTATCCAAAACATTCTTGTAGGACATCTGCATATTTCTCCTACACTCATAGCTCCTATGACCAAACTCATTGCAATTATAACATGTGATATTTGTACCTTGTAATGCAACAAATGAGTTTTTACTCTCAAAATAGGGGTTTACATTCATTTTCCTACAATCTACCATTCTATGACCAAACTTATTACACCGGTGACAATAACCATAAAATTTTGGAACATACCATTTAGATTGTCTTGGTCCAACAAATGACTGCCTCATCAGGGCTCTTCCTTTCATGTTGCTAACTCTAGTGAATCCTTCATGATTAGCTCTTGTATTTCTCTTTGGATCTGCATGTCGATGCATTGAGTATGGCCTCTGGTTCATTGATTGTGTATACCGGTTTGTGTGATGGTTCTTAACAACATCTACATATGTCTTCATACAGATATCTTTGCTTACTATGAATGTCTTCTTCTCTTCACCTTCATTTGAAGAAGTAAATTGTATCTCCTTACTGGATGTGCCTTTGTTGTTTGAACTTTGACCCTCTTCAAATCCTAAGCCACTTGTATCTTTAGATTTCTTCTGTTTGCTCAACATCTTGTCTAAAGCTTCAGTGTTGCCTTCATATTTGCTTCTCACTTTCATCTCTTCTTTTCTTTTCTCTAATTCCTTCTGAAGTTTGACAATTTCTTCTTCCAAGTTCTGATTCTCCTTCTCCTTTTTACTCAAGTATGTACTAGTAACTTCACTAATCCTCTTGGCCTCTTCCAATTGAACTTTTAGATCTACAATTATTTTCTTGGATTCTTCAAGAGATTCTTCCAACAACTCTTGTTCTTTAGATGCAACCTTTTTCACCTTCTTCAGATATCTTCTTGTTTTCTTCAGCTCTTCGAAGGTGCTGATGAGCTCTACCTCAAGATCTACTTCTCCTTCTTCAGGTATCGGAACCCCTTGGGCCATAAAAAGGATTTCTCTGACTTCATCTTCACTACGACAGTCATCTGAGGAACTTTCCTCATCTTTTGTATCATTTTCATGTGTATAAAGACTGCTTTGCTTCTGGTAGCCTCTTCTACCATGTCGGTAGACATTCTTCTTCTCATCCTTACCATCTGATCTCCTACCACTTGATTGATCATCTTCATTCTTATAACCATAGGGACATTTAGCAACAAAATTTCTAATCTTTCCACAGTTGAAACATTTCAAAGTCAACTTGCCTTTGTATTTGCTTGAACCCGTCTTGAGTCTTTTGACAAAGTTTGCCATGATGTCATCAGAGTCTTCACTGGTTCCATCATGAGCAAACTCTTCTTATCCTTTTCTTGATGTTTTGAATGTAGCTTCTTTCTTCATAGCCTTAGTACTGACAGTCCCCATTTCATAAGTAGTTAGGGAACCATACAACTCATCCATTCTAAAGACTTTTAGATCTTTTTCTTCTTCTATTGCTGAAACCTTTGTATCATACTTAGGTGTGAGGGATCTAAGTACTTTCTTCACTACCACCTCATCTTTTATTTATTCTCCAAGCCCTCTAATGGTGTTTGTTGTTTCATCAATCCTTTGGAGATAGTCAACAATCTTCTCTTCATCTCTCATCTTCAAACCCTCAACTTGTGATCTCAATGTCTTTAACTTGGCATCCTTCACTTTAGCATCAACTTCAAATATCTTCTGCAACTTATCCCAAGTTTCTTTTGTAGATGAGCAGTGCACGACCTTAACAAACTCATTATCAGATAACCCACTAAGAATGGCATTTTTAGCTTTAGCATTGTTCTCATATTCCTTCTTAGCATCTGGATCAGTAGGAAGATTATTAGGAACTGTATACCCATTCACAACCGAAATCCATACATCACAATGTAAAGAAGACAAATAGGTTTCCATTCTTCTACTCCAAAAGGCATAGTTGACACCATCAAACATGGGGGCTTTTGAGGAGGTTGATTCATTTCTTGCCATTGTGAACACTTGATAGGATCTACCCAAGCTAGAGAACACTTTGACACAATAGGATACCTAGGCTTTGATACCAATTGTTGAACACAATGGATCACTGAGAGGGGGGTGAATCAGTGATTTAAACAATTTTTACTTAATCAGAGCTATACCAGTAAAATATGAAATAAATAAAATGCAGACCAGTTACCAAAACAATGCAAACAAGGTGTGTAGGAGAAATATCTAAAAGATTAATACAACACACACATGAAGATGCAACACATAACACCAAATGTACGAGGAAAACCCAATGTGGGAAAAACCTCGGTGAGAATAGCTATTGGAGATCTTCTGCTCCAATTCAACGTCACAATGAAAAAATTTGATTACAAATTTTAGGGCACCAACCCAAGGAGCACCAACCCTTGATTTATGAGCACCAACCCCTACACAATTCATAGGCTACAAACTAAAGGATCTACAATCCCTGCACTAAGCACCTACTCAGTGAAAACAATATGAAAATTTAGATACACAAATGAGATCCCTATTGCAAATGAAGTTTTGCAACCCTTCAATACTCAACTCTACCAGTTTCAATCTTACTGGTTTGTGGTCACTCCACACACATTGCAACTGAACATATCTACTAATTATAACTCTATTGAGTCTTCTCTCCCTCTTTTTTTTGAATTCAACTTACACTTGATCGCACTTTATTATGTTCTATCTCAGCCGGTTTGTCACCTCTGCATTCTGCACTTTCTGTTGGTTTGTTCCTTACACCGGTTTACCTTGCTTCTCCTTATTGGTACAATCTTCACTCACAAATACTTCATATGTTTATCTCTTCGTCTCTTAGACAACAATTTCACTATATCCTTCACACTGCAGTAGAGACAACTATCTGTCATAGGTCGTCACATTTAAACTAAAGATTTCCCACCAAGAACCAATTCAAATAGAGGATGGTTAGGGTTTCCCTCCATCGATCAAATCTTCATCAGATTTGATCTGATCTGCCTTGGATCACTCACCTACTTTGGAAGGATAAATCACCACACCTTTTCATCTGTCTAATTCATGTTTGCTAAAAAAAGCAAACCTAGCCCTGATTTTTGGCCTTGAAATCAGTCGACACATTTATGATCCATTTGTTTCTTGTTCAAGGTCATCCTACAATCTGATTTCATTTTTGTATCATGATGCCAACAACTGTTTGATCTTCCTCTGTCGTTCATCCTTCATCAAGCCGCAAACACCTACAATCAATCCATGATTTTTTCAATCACATTAAATGTCGACCTGTCACACCTACCACACCTTAACAACGCACACATCGACCTCTTCCTTTTTGCCAACTGGAATCCACCTATCAAACACGTCGACAATTGACCCACCGACATTGAGTCAGTTCATGCTCATTCATTCAACAAATCCTCATACCAACACAAACCCTTACCGGTAAAACCTTCTCTTACTGTTATTCGACAACATACACTACATCGGTAGCTCAACTTCACCTCTGGTGGTTTGTGATCTCTTTGACACTTTGTCTCTTCATCACAAACATTATCACAAACAAACAACCAACCTACATACTGGTTACAACTTGTCATGCCAACACACAACTTCATATCACCTCTTACCGGTGGTGTCACTAACAATCTCAATACCTGCTTGTCTTCCACGCCTTCATACTGGTTTTTTCTTCCACCATACCAATTGACATGCCTTCATATCAATCTTCCTTATGTCAGTTCAATCTTCTTCATACCAGGTTGACATATCCTACCGGTATCCTGCAATATCGGTTGACATCAATGACAACTCAATGCCAACACCTTATTTTTCTTTCCTCTTTGGAACTCATCACAAATGGTGTTTGTTGGTTTAGTGATTTGAGGTATATGCCTTACATATCCTTTCTTTCTCACTCTAATCAACTTGTCAATATTAATGTGTCCTAGCCTTCTATACCACAACGAACTTTCATCGACTTGACCCATCATGCATTGAGATTCAGAGCATTCTTTTAAGTTGTAGACATTTCCATTGATACGTTTTCCCTTAGCAACTAATTGGCCATTGCTCTCTTTTTTTTATTTCACAACCTTTGGAGTCAAAGGTAAATTTGTATCCTGAATCACACATTTGACTCACACTAAGTAAATTATGTTTCAATCCTTCTACATAGTATAAATTATGAGATTTTAACTTGCCATCTATGTTTAGTGTGCCATTTCCTTTTATCTTAATTGAAAAATTATCTCCAAACAGGACAAAACTACCATTCCAATCTTCAAACTTAGTGAATTTCTTCTTATCTCCTATCATATGATTGGAACAACCATTGTCTAATACCCAAAGATTTTTCCTTTCAGCATGCAGGGCTATTTGAACTATTAGACTTGATTCATTTTGATCATTCTTTTCAACCCATACTTGTTTTGATTCTTTCTTCTTCTTTGTTATTATTTTCTGATCTGAAATGGCTTTAGATTTCAAAGTTTAACATTTTCTTCTTTTGTTTAGTTGTTCTAAGTTTACAATGTTTTGCTATATGTCCAAGTTTTTGACAATGATAACATTTGACATTCCTTTTGAAGGATGAACTTCAGGGGCTATCATAGGACTGAAATTTATATCTCCTACACTCATAAATTATATGACCAATACAATTACAATGATGTCATGCCCAAACTTTAGGGCAAAAACGGAACAACAATTTTTTTTTGACAACAAAGACTCATAATATAATCTATTTACAATGAAATCAATTAAGTTTTGTCTTAACCAAGGTGTAAATAGAATTGTTTACTAAAGTTGAAGTAATTAACTCAGTCATTAAAGCGACAATAATTAATGAAGACTAATTATTCCCTAAGAGGGTCATCGCAACTTAATTAATTAATCTAATCAACCTAATTAATTTTCCACTTATTTAAGTCGAAAGATGTTTAAATATCTCGATTGTATTTAAAATATTCTAGGCTAATAAAAATAATGATAAAGTTATCTTAAATTAAAATTAATTAATTGGGCACATGCAAATTCACTTTTTTTTTTTAAATATAACCAATAAGGTTAACAATTTCAATAATGATATTTTCCAAATAATATAATTTATATTATAGCCAATTTTAAATCCCCCTTAACCTTCAATTTTTGACTATTAAATAATTTGGCCAATATTGACCTCATAGGCTAGAATTCGCATAAAATAATTAATAATTTTAATTAATAAAATTTCCCAAATTAAATTTAACCTAACATCCACATTTAATTTAATATGAAAATTATCTATAAAATATCTTCATTAATAATCCTTGATTAATAAAATTATGTCAATAATTGTGGTAATAAATCTATATAAAATTAATCCACCAATTTAATTATGCCTTGCTAAAAGTCTATATTAAAATTAATTTTCTCCCTAGTTCAAAATTAGGAGTTTAAAATTAATTTCATATTTAGCAAAATTTAAATGGGGGGTGATCCTTTTTCAAATTTTTAAAAAGGATTTCCCCCTCTTCTTATTTTAATTAATATTTTGATCGCGAACCCTAATTAGGGTTGAGTCACCCCTTTTTACTTTATTTTAAAAACAATGTTATTAATTCATTTCTTTTCTAATTGCTAACCCTAACCCAAATATGGGCTAGGGTTGCATAACTAATTTACTTCTATTACTTAAATGCTAACCCTAACCCGAAATCGGGTTAGGGTTGCATATTTTCATCAAACTTAATTCTTTCTTTCCTTTTTTGCTAGGGTTTTTTTTTGTGAGTGTGTTTTGTGTGTGCAGGGATTTGATGGAGGTGGCAGCGGCCAAAGGAGGGAGGGTGAAGGGAGACCGAATTCACAGGGCGGGGAGGCTCCCCAGGCACTACTATGGATACCTACAACGGCGGCCGGTGCCGCCCACTATGGGCACCCATAGTGGCGGCCGTGAGCCATCCACTGTGGTTACCCACAGTGGCGGCCCCATGCCAACCACAGTGGCGGCCCGTGCCATCCACTGTGTGTAACCACAATGGTGGCACCCCCTGTGCCATCCACTATGCTTAAACACAGTGGCTCGGTTGTGCCATCCACTGTGTATAAACACAGTGGCTCGGCCTCCGCTGCATCATGGTATACTGCTCCTTTATATATATATATATATATATATATATATATATATATATATATATATATATATATATATATATATTTATTATTATTTAATATATATAGAATATATATATATATATTTAATCAGGTTTAAATTTTTTATATATATATATATATTAAGATTCGGGAAGTTAAAATACAGATTTTGTTAGGATCTCGTTTCTAGTTTGAAAGGTTTTTTTTTTTTTGCTAGTTATATATATATGTGTGTGTGTGTGTGTGTGTGCGTGTGTGTGTGTGTAAATATATATATATATATATATATATATATATATATATATATATATATATATATATATATATATATATATATATATATATATATATATATATATATATATATATATATATATTGTTTATTTTATTATTCTCTTTATTTGTAAAGGCAAGGATTTCATTCCATATATATATATATATATATATAACCTACTATGAGAAATCTGAACTTCAAACAGTTTTAATAGACTATTTTATTTCAATAACAGAATAGGAGTTAACCCTTTTATTTCATTCCTTATCTATCTGAATCTCTAGATTTCTCTACTAAGTCTGAATCTGTATATATATTTTTTTCTTAACCACATAACAACAGACTTTCTAAAACTAACAGATTTAACTAACTGCATTTCTTTTCATTTTAAACTTCTAATAGTTAACTATAGGAAAATATTATTTTATCTACTCTTATTTTCTGCATTTTTTTTTTGAGTAACTGACATAAGTAAATAAAATTTACAGCAGCATTAAAATAGTCTATAAAACACTTTAAAGACATTATCAATATGCACAATGCAAAATTGTTATTCTTCTAAAATCTATTTAACCATATTTGCATTTGGAATATATAAATAACTAGGACTAAATAATTATTTTCATTTTACTAACATTTCTGCTTTTCTACTTATTAGTATTTCCATTATACTTTTTTGCATTTTTTTTTGAATAAATGACAGAGATAAATAAGTGACAACAACTTAATATAGTCCAGACAACACACTGAAATATTTTTAAAATGCAGAACTATTATTCCTCTATATCCATTTAACCATCTTTTGCAATGTCAACTTTTTAAAAAAAATGCATTTCTTATAAGAATATTTTGAATACAATTTGTCAGCTTTTACAAATGGGTGAAATACCCAACTAGTCTCTCATTCCTAATAAATGAGGACTTAAATAAATAAATACATTTTTTTTTTTTTTGCAACTCAAATAAATAATTTTGCAGCAACTCCTAGCTTTCCTTCAATCCCTTCCCAAAGCAACCTGCAATACAAAATCTTAAGGTTGTGACCATGGAGGGCTCACCTCCCAACCTAGGCTTACTAGAAGTCACCTCGAGCTTGGAGAACCAAGACCTAGACGGGTTACACTCAAGAAAACACAAACAAGCAAGGAAAAACTAAAAACAAACACATTCTCATCCCAAGGCTGAACTTCATCACATAACGTGATTTTTACATGGGTGGAAGTGGACCAAGTACCTTGAGGAGAACTACAAGATAGTAGATCACAAGCCATCTCATGGCAACCAAGAATACATCACAAAATCCATCTTGACCCAACATCCTTATGACCCCCAAGGCATACATGACATATATCTCCCCTTATGACCCCCAAATGCATAAACAAAACTATGTAGCAAGGGTCACATAAACAAACCCTTGAGATCACTCTCTTGAAGAGAGCCTCTCACTCTAAGGTTGTCAAACAACCTTCCACCCCCAAGACCATTCTACCCTCCCAAGGGTAAGATGGCCTTGGATACTCCCAAAACACAAGAAAATGCATAACAAAAAATAGGAGAAGAATCACATAAATATTTTCACAAAATAAAATACAAGGGAAGGAAGCATCTACATTCAAGCAATCTTTTAAAAATAAATTTTCAACATGCAAAGAAAGAAAATGAACCAACCTTGAATCTGCCAAGGGTTTACTAGGGATAGCTTGGAGAAGAGCAGCCCAAATCCACACTTCTTTTCCTCCACACTTAGCCAAAAGTTATATCCTAAACTTGTTTCTAAAACTGCAAGATCTCATCTCCAAAGATGGAGAGTGGGTGATTAATTTTCCAAGTCTCAATCCCTTGCTTAAGAAGGCTTCTCTCACACCTTCCAACCTCTTGGATAGAGTGAGAGCTCCCATAGGTTGGTCTTCTCTAGATCTTACACACTCCCTAACCAAGGCACCTCAAGAAGAGAAATGGAATGGGGAAGAGGAATGACACATACCAAGAAGGTTATCTAACCAAGGATGACACTCCTAAAGATGAAATTCGGCCATCTTGGGAAATCCACTTTTTGGGGAGGTTAAACAAGTCCTAGGGGGTGGACACATGGCCAAATTTGGCCTTCACCCATAGGTACACCATGAGGCCCATTAAAAATGCTCAAAAACTGACTCTAGGAGTTGGTTTAACCCTTTGAAAGTCCATCTAAAGTTTACCTACGGGTCAACTCTAAGTTGACCCTCCTAATGGCTCACTATCCTAGATTTACTTGGGATCTTCAAGGATAATCTGGAAATATACCATTGGTAAAAATAAATTTCACAAAAGGTGACATGACAATGCCAACTCAACATACAACATATGTGTCAAGTGACACTACAAAAAGGAATTCCACATCACAAATACACACATGGCAATTGTCTCATGTATGATTTAAACAAACAAATAAATACAATTTAACACATGCTAACATTTACATTTATGAATAAAATACGATACATATGAGATGTTATCTCTCCAAATAGACAACCCCTAGTTTTATGAACATACATAGGTCTAGGCTTGATTCTCCATAATGTTTCCATGGTCGCATGGATAATTTTCCTGTGCATCTCAATTACACATTAGTACTTCCCAAATAGCCTCATATAATATTAAACACATAAATAAGAATACAAATCAATCACTCTGCATACAATTAACATCATACAAATCAATTTACCATATATCAAAGCAAACCCACATAAGCAATTATCATAATCCTCATAAATTTAATCCATTCATAAGATATGCATCATATTTCTAGCATCATAATAAAGTCCTGCAAATCAAATAAATGACATACACCATCTCAATGTTATCTTATTCTAGAATCATATAAAATTCTGTATCCATAATGCATAGAAATGAAGCATCAATATATCAATGTTATCCCATCCTGGGATCATATAAAGTTCTATATCCATAATGCATAATAGTTCCAACATGAAAATCACTGAAATGATAGGATGGGTTGAGGTAGGGCCTCACAAATGACAACACATGACATTGACATCTATAAGAGTAGCAAAAGGATTCTTATGTTCATAATTATGAGTAGGCCTACGCATATGTCTACAATCAGAAATTCTATGTCCATAAGCATTGCATTTGAAGTAATAACCATACCATTTGTTGTTATTGAAGGTAATTATCATTTGTCTCCTTGGAGCAGAATGTCTTTGTCTTCTTGAGCTCTTCCTTGTGTCCTTGAATTTTATGAAACCATCATCATTCACCTTTGCCTTCACTTTCTGATCAACAAGTTCATTTCTTGCACCACTAGCATAATTCATCTTTGTAGTATTGTTGACAATGAGAGTTTGTCCTTGTCCACTCTTGCTTGAGGATAAAAAATGTATATCCTTATTAGAAGTATCTCCATTTATGGAACATTGGCCAACTTCAAATCCTAAGCCCGTGGAGTCTTTTAAGTGCTTTTTTTTATTCAACATATCATGCAAAGCATTAGTGCTTCTCTCATACTTTATAGTTGCCTTGAGATCATCCTTACACTTTTCTAATTCATTTCTAAATTTTACAACTTCCTATTCCAACTTTTGACATTCCTTTTCTTTAGCTTCCAAATCTGATTTTGTCACTTCAAACATTCTCCTGGCTTCTTCCAATTAAGTTTTCAGAATTACAATATTTAACTCAGACTCTTCAAGGCACTTATTCAATTTTCTTTGTTCCTCCAAAGTAGCATTCCTAAGCTTCTTGTTTTCTTATCTCAAGTTCCTAATCTCTTCAAGTGCCCATATAAGTTCTCCTTCAAGGTCTACTTCAGATTCAACTTCATATTCTTCATCACTTTCAAGTGAGCTTTGATTTTCAGACTGAGATCTACACTCTTTTCTCAATGTGTGTCCTTCATCTAGCTCTTCTTGTTCCATGAAAAGATTGACTTCTCTTTCATCCTCACTGCAACTCACATTTGAGACACTCTCATCATTAGTGGCATCACTCTCTATTGTGTAGAGGCTTCTCTTTCTTCTAGGATTTATTCTCCTTGGTTTAAAGGAATTCTTCACCTTTCCTTTACCAAAGCTCTTCACATTTTAGTTCTCATCATCTCTCTTTTCTCCATATAGACATTTAGCAGCAAAATGTCCAATCTTGCCAAAATTAAAGCATTTGAATGGAATTTTTCCTTTGTACTTACCTAAACTATTCTTGAGTTTCCTAACAAAGTTAGCTTCAGCTGCATCTAAATCATTTTCTTCCTTATTTTTAGCTTGTTCTTGGTTGTATTGAAAGAAACCTCTCTTTTTGAAGTATCACCAATTATTGTCCTCATACCATAAGTTGATAGGGAGCCAAATATGTCATCCATAGAAAAAGTCTTTTAAGTCTTTAGCTTCTTCAATAGATGAGACCTTAGTGTCATACTTAGATGTAAGTGATCTTAGCACCTTTTTACTATGAATTCATCTGGAGTTTCTTCTCCAAGGCCTCTTATTGCATTGATAGTCTCATCTACCCTTTTTAGATAATCATCTATCTTCTCTTCCTCTTTCATTTTCAGACCTTCAAATTAATCTATAAGATTTTGCAATTTGGCTTCTTTTACCTTAACATCTCCTTCATATATCCTTTGAAGCTTTTCCCATGTTTCTTTGGCTGATGTGTAGTGCATGACTTTGACAAAATCTGTGTCTAATAGTCCATTAAGGATGGCATGCTTTTCTTTGGCATTTTTCTCATATTCCTTCTTAGCAACAGGGTTAGTAGGAGGAGTGGTTTGGGACCGTATAACCTTTTTTCATAGACATCAAAATATCATATCCAAGAGAAGACAAGTATGTTTCCATTCTTCTACTCCAAAAGGCATAATTGGTGCCATCAAACATAGGAACCTTAGTATATATGGATTCATTTCTAGCCATAGTGATCACTAATCATGACCTACCCAAGATGCAAAAATCTTTTCTATAAGGGAACTTCGCTTTGATACCAATTCAAGAGCACAATTGATCACTGAGAGGGGGGGTGAATCGGTGATATTCTAAAACTTTTAAACCAAAGAGTGTAAATACTGATAACACAACTGCATTAAGAGCACACACACACACACAAGAGAAGATCACATAACACAATGATTTACGAGGAAAACCCAATGTAGGAAAAACCTCGATGAGAATAGCTGCTAGAGTCTACTGCTCCAATCCAGCCTCACAATAGATAATTTGATTACAATATATTTTAGGGCACCAACCCTTGACAAATTTAGAGCACCTATCCCTACTTTGAGCACCCACTCAGAGAAATGCACTAATCGATACAGTTAAAACATTAAAATGAAATTCCTTGTTGCAAATGAATTTTTGCAACTCATTAAACTGATTGAGATACACACCCTCTTGTTTTGTTGTTTACTTTTTTGCCTTCTTGACTCTTCTAATCACCTCAAACTTTTGTCCAATATCCTCTAAATACTTTCTCACTGATGACTTCAACTCTTTATTCTAATCTCCACATGACACTTCTACTATGTATCTCTCTTTTTCTCTGTCACACAGTCAATACCCTTTTTCGCG
This sequence comes from Cryptomeria japonica, assembly GCF_030272615.1. Classification (NCBI taxonomy): domain Eukaryota; kingdom Viridiplantae; phylum Streptophyta; class Pinopsida; order Cupressales; family Cupressaceae; genus Cryptomeria; species Cryptomeria japonica. The sequence goes on along the minus strand of NC_081411.1, from coordinate 579,612,524 downwards.
CTATTTAGAGAAACATGTCCTTCAACTTGGTCAACCTACTTAGTCACTTCCACATAAACTATTTTCTTTCTATCATCTCTACACAAAAGAATTTTCCCTCCAAAATGAACTCAAAGATAATTCTTTTCGAACTTCCAAAAAATATGTCAAGTAATCTTATTTGTCACTCTCATTAAATACATAAGCTTTTGTTCTTGGATTGGCCCTTGAGATAAGATTACTACAGAGAGTAATCTTTACCTATTCTTTGAAATAATGTCTTGTCGATTGAAGATTTCCCAATGTTTCCATGACTATGTGATCACATTGACAAAACATCTTTAGGTCATTTTCGAGCCACTCATAGTCTGCAACTTGATTTTCATTAAATGCAGTTGTCCTCTTTTCTTCCTTAATCAATTTTTATTGGATTTTCAAACTACCCAATTTGGTGCATTAATGTTAACCATCTCGACAAGCAGAAGTTCTTTCATCTAGATGAAAATTTGTTCTTTTTGTACACTGCATGTTCCATGTCATCAACCTCACAATCCAAGTCATCTGATCTTCATTGGTCAACTGGTTACGTGGTCCATTCAGCAATCGACATCCATTGGAAAGAATAAAACCTATAATTTCAATCGATTTCTACATTTGTGTGTATTTCGCCCAGATAATGTATCCATTACAACGAACTAAATTCATGTTGTTGTAGCTCAAACGGGCCGACATAAGGCATTTTGAGTCACACTGAAGTGCTAACTCACACCAAAAAATAAGTTGGTGTCAACAAGACCCCTCCACAAGTCACGCTGAAAAGGATCATTTCAGTGTATTGCCCACGAGCTCATAAGATGTAAGCTCAGTCTTGTAGAAAGAGCAAGTTTTGTCAAAAAGAATAGATGGGCCCCAACAATTACACATGCCTCTCCACGTGGACATTCATTTGTTGATGTGACTGGGAAATGTGTCACATCAGAGCCTTTAGTCATCCACTATGGGCCCCATTTCAGTATACCTCCAAGAGATGGCATATGGCAGAAAAAATATTGTCGAAGAGCAAGGTCATGTTGAAAAGAGAAAATGACCCCCACACGAACTAATCATAGCTAGCCTAGACCAATGAATTGTCACCAAGTTGAGGCTGAGGAGCACATATACAAAGTGGGCCTAGTAGAGGTCCCACCAAAGGGACATATATCATCACACCAATAGGGGTCCCACATGAATACAACATGGTATGTGTGGACCAATCAATGGGTACCAACCAAGAAGCCTACAAACACGGGGGCAAAGTGGGTCTAGCTGAAGTGGGGTCAGATCAAACACCAAAGGATGCCATGTCGACATAGCTCCCAAACCCAAACCCAATAGCTTATCACCACGAAACAAGGATAAATTTAGTAAGAGACAAAGGTCATGCGGGAGCCGATAAGGGGTCACACCGAAGAGAAGGGTCTCCTCGAAAAGAACAACCCTGACCCAAATTGACTCCAAATACACTTTGATGAAGGTTGTCATGAAGACCAATCTAAGCAACCTTTTTGCACCTGAATCTAATATGAACCATAACCACTACAATAACATTTGCACCCATTCTAGAATCTAAACCATCTGCAACTCAACCCTAGCAACCTGCATTTAATCACGTCGACATCAATGACAATATTATGCCAACAATAATCATGTAAGAACAAAATATGCATTGATTCACACACTAATTCACACCATCAACACTAATTTGATCTTACATATATGTCATCTTTTTCATTGCAATAATCAACTAGTTTAGCCAAAGAAAAGGACAAACACAAGTCCTATCAAGTTGGCCTCTAAAACATAAATATAGTGAATGCAAGCCAATCTAGGAGATGGAGAGGACTAAAACATCATATTACTTCTTTATAAGCAATTAAAAACAATTCACACACTATCACATATTCTCCAAGGTTGAAAATAAAGAAACGTGTAGATAAACCAAATAGCACATCACTAATCAACCCAAAACATATCGTTTAGATGAACAAGCCCAATGCAGAGCCTCACACACCAAGGTAAGACCCAAAAATAGAAAATAAACCCAAGGATTCACCGTAAGCTGAAGAACAACTTTTGTCAGCCAAAACAAAGCAATTACCATATGACCCACATGTTAGATACAATGTACCATTACACATATCTTCTAAAATCATGCAAGGACATTCCTTGAACATCCAAAATAATCCTCAAATCCTTCTTTATTTTTCCCACATCAAGATCATATTGACACAACACAACCAACATAGAACACTTCATTCCCTAGTGCAAGATAGGTGTGTTGAGTGCCCTAGTGTAGGGGGTGTCCAAACTGATGAAAGGGGGCGAAAATGCAACTAGGAGACCCTATAGGCCTATATTTGGGTGTTGGGAACTCTAGTCCTAGTTTTTCTTCCTATTCAAAATCAAGGATTGTTTGTCACTATATTCTATGCTCATCTAGTTGTCAAATTTGAACCTACACAAATGAAAACAAGGGAAAATGGTTGTGTTGTATAGGGGCTTTCCTAAGTCAAACCCCATGTTGTTGTTTTAACCTCCAAAAAAGCTATGATTTATAAAAAAGAGATCTTATCCTCAAAAGGACAAAGGTTAAATGATAATGGAAATGTTGAAATGAAATAATTATATCTTAGGAATGGAAATGGCGATGATGCAATGCTCTTTAGATGATTCCTTCAACTATTAATATATAACATGATCACAAAAACACAATCAAATATGAAATCATACTTGAATAAGAAATAATTGTAGTGTGTTGCTTCTTATAATCAAATATGCTCTTTAATGATGTAGAATGTGGATCGATTGTTTCTAGTGTTATGAATGATAGAAGAGGTGCTTTATATGGGGTTCACAAGGCATTTTTGAATTTAGGCCAACAACTAATGGTTAAATAAAAATATCAGGATCATATCATGAAAGTCAAGGATTCAGAATTGCATATGTTTGAATTTGGGTCCCTTTTAGAGGGACCGAGCACCCTTATCCACTAAAAAAATAGATTGTAAAAATGGGCGGTGTGTCAGAATCCATAACATAACTACAATTATGCAAAAGTGACCCTACAAAGGGAAACATTATGTCCCCTTGAGAGCCAATTTTACAACATACATTCAGATATCTCCAACTAGTAAAACTAGTGAAGATATCTAATTATAGAAATGGAAAGAGTAGACAACATAGAATCTTTGGTCCAGATTCGAGCATCTCAGTCGAGGATGACAACGTACTGTGCAATGTCTATGTGGTGCATTGTATTCTCATATGGACCATAAACATATTAGACTTAAAAACATAAAAAATACCTATGTTTTGATTAACCTACAAAATCTAGAATCAGAAATATACCAACAAATACTATATAATAGAGAAACAAAGAAATATAATAAAGATTTAAATAAAAGAACAAATAACAAATAAATACAGTAAACCTTTGTATAGTCAAATGATTCTAATAAACCTACACACATACAAAAGAGAAAAACAATGCCATAATTGTATAGGTGTTTTCCTCAGTCAAACCCCCATTTTGGTGTTTCCAAGTCCATAGACAACCAAATAGATAGATTTGGATAAAATAATAAATAGATAACGCACTAGAAACGAACCCTGCTTAATGGTAGAAAGCCCCTATTATAATAGATAAGTTGATAAAATAGATAGGGGATGTGATGAATCCCAAGATGCTCAAAAACACAAGAGAGATAGAAAGATATTACCAAAAAGGCATGAGAAAACCAAGGGAGATGCAAAGAGTATTGTGGTACCTTAGAGATTGTTGTAGCGAATGAGAGAGAGCAAGAGAAAGTTGTGAGAGCCAAGAGAACAAGAGATATTTCTTGAGAGAACCCAAAGAGATTGCATGAATGAAAGAGATAGATTTAAATGAGAGAATAGGAGGGAAAGAAGAGGTTGGTGTGTTGTTTAGAAGATTCCAAAATATTTTCACTGACCTAGGCAGGCGACAACTAGTGTCAAAACACTCATAACTAACATATGAACATTACGATACCTTAGGATGATTGCGCGGTGTGCTAGTGTCCAGAAAATAATTAAAAAGTGACAAGTGTAAAGAGAAGCACGTGGTCAACACAAAGTGAATGCTAAATGATAGTTGCTAGAAAATGTGTCTTGAGCATCTTGAGAGGGAAAAGGCTCATGCAAGGGTTGAAATGAGCCTACTCATATGCTAGGGGAATGAACACTAAAGTGACAACAAAAGTGTAGGTGGAATTGCAAAGGGGTATGCAATTTTTCACTCTACAATAAGACCTATTCTCAAAATTATCATCTGATGACAATTAAGTTGTAGTTTTAACAATTAAATTACAGGGTAGGATAGGAACCAAATACACTTAAAATGATCTAGGAAAAACATACTAAATTAGGGGCACAAATACAGTGAAATTGTAAAGGGATATAATTTACTACACTTTATTTATCCCCCACTTTAGAGAAAGTATGAACTTACGCTTGCAGACACTAAAAAATTGTCAATGTCTACATCTCCTACTTTAAACCTATGTGTATAGCCTTTATTTATTCATGTGATCTTGTCTCGCTTCTTTTTTCCCATTTTATGTCCAGTTGATATCATTTTCTCCCCATTTTGAATCTATGATATCAATTTGTCCTAAAATTCATCCCATTGATATTATTTCGTCCCCATTTTGATTTTGATTGTGTGACATGAATTTATCCCAAAACCTATCCCAATAACGTCAATTTGCTCCCATTTTGATCCTATCTCGCTTCCTCTTTCCCATTTTCTATCTAGATCACATCATTTTCTCACAATTTTAATTTTATAACATCATTTTGACCTCATTTCATGTCCCATGGCTTTACATTGGTCTCATTTCAACCCTTTAACCCACTTTGATCCAATTTGCCCACTTTTACTTGGTTTGACCTAATTTTCCTATTTTGAATCAATTCTTCCCATTTTTTGTCCAAACCTTCCCAATTGTTCCCAATTTCACCCTATTTGACCTAATTTGACTTAATTTTACCAAATTAAGGTATTTGAATGTCAATTTGACTTAGTTGCCCTTTTAGGATTAATTAAATAATTAATTAATTAGACGTCATATCTTACTATCAATTCTTCTAAAGTTAAATAAATAAATTTAATAATTTATTTATTTGTCCCCTTTATCCATTGATTAAATAAATTCATTTTATTTAATTAATTAACCCATAAATGTGATTAATAAATTATATTTATTAATTTATCATATTTATCTTCTTCGAAAATAGAGATAATTAATACATTTTATTTATTAATTCATCTTTATATGCTTTTTATGATGAGATATTTAAAAAATATTATTTATTAATTATCTCTATTTATCCTCTCATATGAGGATAATACATGATTTTTTAATTATTTAATTCCCCTATTTTATCCTCTTGTGTGGAGATTTTTAAATAATTTTTAATTATTAAAATCTCCTAATATCTTCAAACCTGCTAATTGGGTATTTATGAGGAGATAATTAAAGATTTTATTTTAATTTTCATAATATCTTCACATCTTCTTTACTACATCTTCATCCGTTTCCTAATAGCAACTTTGCCATGCGCTTAATCAAATTCATCTGATTAACCAAAAATCTTCTCAACCCTAGCCGTCCACCGAGTCTCGAATTTTCTATAAATTGAGACCTAATCTTTCTTCAATAAAATCATCTAGTCTTAAGCATTGTTACTCTATCAAATCTATTTAAGATTAGAATCATGTTTTCTAGTATCCTTGATATCATCATTTCTTTCATTCATAAGTGCACTTGCATATTTGAGAGCTATGTTGAATTAAAGGAAAAAACAAGGAAAATGAAGCCACATTGAAGGAATGCTATGGTGATATCATTTTATTTTATTTTATGGTTTGTATTTCATTTCAATGTCTTTGTTGGCTAGATTAGGATGTCCTAATTTCCTAATCTACATTTAGTGAACCTGATATAAATGCACATCCAATTTAATGTTTGTTTGAGATTCAGATTGTGTCCAAGTGTTGAAAATTTAAAATTTTATCTCTTGAGTAGTCCAAGACTAGATTTGTATAGTTGGAGCCTAGACCTACACAATTAGAGCATCCTATTTTGCACTTGGAGCATCCTGTTGCACAATTGATCAATCTTGTTGTGTAGTGGATCAAAATTTTATGTACATTTGATGGAGATTTCAGTGCATTTGACAATTGTGCTTAGTTTTGCTTAATATTTTATTGCATGTAGGTTTTATTAAGTTAGATTGATTACATGCACAAAAATTTATGATTGGGCATCTTATATGTAGGATTTTGGGAAGATCTAACATGTGCATGAAATGTTTTATCTTGATTTGAATGCCTAATAGTCAAACGTCTTGGTTTAAGGTTAAAATGAATCCAAAAACTCTCACATAGCATAAATAGGAGGTCAATTAACCTTTCCTTTTCAGTTTACAACTCTCACATAGCATAAATAGGAGGTCAATTAACCTTTTATTTCAATTCTTAATCACACATAGCTTAAATAGGAGGTTCAATGAACAACAAATATTTTATTTCAATTTGCAAAGGGTTCAAAAAGAATCTCATATAGCCTATGTAGGAGGTTGAAATAAACCACAAAGTTTCCATTTCATCTTGCGAGGTTGTAAAAATAAACTCCCATTTAGTCTAATTAGGACATCATTATGCATCAAGGATTTCAAATTTTGGTTAGAATTTGATAAAATAAATCAAAATGGTTCTCTCGAGTGAGAACATAACCACAATACTTCAACCCAATTTAGGCTTCCACGACAAGCAAGAAGACATCATTTTCAAGTTGAATACCCTCACTTGGAGAACAAAAACAAGTTGAGTCGAGTATAGATAAACAATCTCTATCATAGACAAAGAAGAAGAAAGAGCACAACATAACATGGATGCCTTACAAAGAGTACTTGAACAATAATGTGAACGACAATGAAATAAAACTCCTCAAGCATCTCCTGCACCTCCTCAATAGAATTGAGACTCTATTTTTTATCAATTTCAGTCATTTTATGCTCAATTTAATGTTTTACATCATCAATTTACCAAATTGACTTGATTTATTCTCTGATTTGTAGGTGGAGACTATATTTTCTTAATTGGAGGCTCTTGCTAGGTAATTGGAGCTTCTTGTAATGTAGTTGAAGCTTCCTTCTACATAGTTGAAGCAACTTGCAAGACATTGGACTCTTTGTGCTATGCAATTGACCCTTTGTCCCTACATAGTTGATAGTATAACTTGTAAATTCTAGATTTGGGTTTTTCAATAGGATTTGTAGATATTTCAATTTTGTTTGGTATTAGGGTTTTCTCTGTTACTAATGATTTGTGTAGCTTCCTTGGTATTCGTGGGAGGAAGAATGAAACACAAAACAAACTACTAACTTGTTTGGTGCAAGATGATAGTCGAAGACATTATAAAACCCCAAACAATTTGTGTTTTTGTTTTTCATAGATTAGCTCATATATGATTTTCTTAATGGAAATGAATGTGTGTTTTTTCATGTTTTGAGCACTTGCTCATTTTGTAGGGTGGACCCATAGTTGCACCAAGTATCCTCTCCCCTTGCCTTCAAGATCTTGGGTGAAAGAGAAAGATGACAATGACACCCGCTTTTCTTTGATTAGAGAAATATTCTATGGGGATTTCATCACCTCATAGTGTATTTCAAAACTAGAATAGCTTTGGGGATTTCATCACCTCATAGTAATTTTTTAGTGATATATCTGTTTGGGCCGCTATATAAAAGGCTTTGCCAAAAGTTTTCTTGTGGTCGAAGTGCAATATGAATTTAGTGTTGAATGGTTAAATGGACCAAAATACTGAGAGGGGGTGAATCAATATTCCTACACTTATTAAACGTTTACTGATATATAAATCTTAGCATTTTATCTTATCAACATGAAATAGAAAATGTAGAATAAGAAAATAACACAACCATAAATTGAACATCGGATTTTATACATGGAAAACCCAAATAGGATAAACCACAAAGAGTGTTAACTCTCAAGATAATATAACTAGTTATATGGTGTTTATAAAATGGGTGGCTCATTGTCAAATGGCTCACTACCAAATTACAAAGAAGCTCACTATCATAATGCTCATTGCAATAGATAATAAATAAACTGAAGAAGATTGCATCTCCTAATGCATGATGTCAATTCCAATTTAAGCTCAGATATCAAATCATAGAAACTCACAGTAGATCCACTAAAGGATCGCTCCAACCTGTCCACAACTACTTGTAGTAGATCTGGTAGAGGATTAATACATTGTCTTCACTCTCGCTTGTCTTCACTCTCAATCTTCTTCACTCACACCTTCACTCATGTACTACTCACACTGTATACTTCTCTTTTGTCCACAACTCTATCACTCACACACTTCGTTGAATATCTCATCCATGCACTATATTATTCCTCATAATAAACTTACACACATCTTCTATGTATATATATACCAGTAAGCACATACACCAAGATAATGTGTGGCCCAAGTACACAAGATTTACACAATAATGCATTTCTCAAATCAACACTATCCAAAACATGCCTCAACCAAACATAGGATAATCAAGTCAGCTTTCACAGATCTTCTGCATGCTTCCATCACACACTTCATTTACTAAAACATACGCCTTAATTACCAAAACAAAACAAGGGTATACTAGACCCATAAGCACAAATTCCAAGCACAAAAACTCCCAAACTCTAAGATACAGATACCACAAATTCCATAGATTTTAGAGCATAAAACCATAAGTCATAATATAATATAGACATCTGGATAGCAAATCAACTAACACAACTGATACAACAAATATGACTGATATAACAAATATAATCGATACAACTAATATAACCAATATAACTAATATCGGAACAGGATACAAACCATGATAACCAAAACACAATATTTTGGAGAGGAGAATCTTTCATAAATAACTCTAGTAAATTATACTTGCCTTACTACTTCATAACACATGCATACCTATATTCCACTATCGCTCAACATGCCATATCCGGTCCTAACCAGATCATCAAATTTGACATCAATGATAACATTCACAAAAATCTAACATTCAGGTCTTCCGATAAGGGTTATTAGAGCTTTAAGTGTCCGCTTCGTGAAATTTACGTGTCATATTTGTTCCTCAAAGAATTACTATAAACCATTGTTATAGAAAACCCAAAATCCAAACTCGCTAACTCAAGGAATGTGGATTGTATCTCACAGTTAATCCTTCATGTACCCTTCATTGTGAGGTATGAAATTCCTCGGTTCCAAAGGTTTTTGAACCTTCAGGGAATGAGATCTAGTGTGTATGTGCCAAGGTTGGGGAGCCAGTGTCACCAAATATCTTCTCATCCACTTTGTCTGAGGTATTGCTACTTATAGAAAAGGGCCTTAGTGAGTAGTATCCTCTATCCAACCTAAGTTGTACATGCTTTTACTATTGATACAAGTAAAGTAAAATCTGGGCTAATTTAGGCCCCTTTTCAATCATAACTCTGATTTTATTTTAGGTTCAAGCAAATCAAACATCCACTTCTGGCTACTATGTTTTATGAGTGTTTGTGACAAACATTTCCAAATCAAAACCTAAAATTAAAATTTAGCCTTTGCAAAATCAAAATTTTGTCTCAAAGATCAGACATTACAAAATCAAAACCTTATTCCAAAATCAAAACATTGTTAAACATTTCCATTTTATAAACAACCTCAGATATGGGAAACCTGATATGTTTCAACCTAGGTCTCATTATAGATTATCTTTTTCATTATTATTATTTTACCCTATGTCTAGGTTCATTTTCACATCATATCAAAATCACCTTAGGCTACCTTTGCATAGTCATTATATCCTAAGTCTTAGGTTCATATCAAAATCATTTCATAATAGCCTTTGCATAATTGTCATATACCTCAAGTCCTAGACTCATTTCAAGTTTAGCTTAAATCATCTTAGGATAAACTTCACATCCTTCCTACATCTTAGGTTTATCTTTCACATTATCCCATAATCACCTTAGATTATCATTGCATAGTCCCCCATTTTCCTTAGTCATAAGATCATTATCATCTTATCTTACATCATCTTCAAATTAGGACATATCTTAGTTCAATCCAATCCAAAGAAAAAAATATTTCACATTTAGTTCATTTTTCTTTCCCTATAGTGCATATCCATTTAAATTATTTTAGGTCATTCCATTTCCTTAGCATAAGTCCTCATATCACATTTAGATCATAAATCATAGTTTTGAAGATCCCAAAAATATCATATCTTAGGGCCAAATCTTACATCATTGTCAAGAAGTCACTATCTTATCAAAATTTTCATCCACTCTTAATCACTATAAAGTCAAAACCCCTAGCTCATCAGTCTAGCAATGGGAACGACTTTGTCCTTAATCAATAATTTATCCTTTTGTCCTATCAATTTTTTGACTCCGTACCAATTTCTTAGGGTTACACCTTTAGACTTGTAGTCTTAAAGATTTTCTAAAATCTTAAAATTCCAAAAAAAACATAGGTGTTTTGTCATTCTCAAGTTACATTCATCCATTTTCCAAAATCTCAAAAATTACAAAATAAATATGTGCATTGTCCATTTCCCCAAAGTCTCAAAATTTTAAAAAAAAATTAGGTGCATTATCATCCTTAAATTTGCATTCGTTCATTTTCCAAAAATCTCAAAACATCAAAAACATAGGTTATATCCCTTAGTTACAGTGCATTTCATCTTACATTTCTAAAAAATAAAACAAAATAAGCATAGCATAAGTGCAATGGTTGAAACAAGATCCCAAACTTCTAGGAGCCAACAAAATTTCCCACACCAACTTTCGAACTTTCAAGGGACCATATCATTGTAATCAAACAATCAAGAATCTCAATCCAACATATACATGTCCCAAAACTTGGATCAAACCTATCATAAAGAAACAAATGTCATACCTATTTGTCCATCACTAGAGGAAAAACTAGCTCGAGAAATAGAGATCTTGGAACAAAAAGTGAAAAATAGTGAAAAGAGTAGATCCCAAATTTCCAAAGTATTTCAAAAATTTAAAGGTTCAAATCCAAACCTTGAGCCAATTTACGTACAAGCTCTCATTGCACAATGAGACATACCAACTCTCCTCTCACAAATAAACATGAGAGAACAATTTCAAACAATGAACACAAACTTCAACCAAGTCCCAAACCAAACCTCATTCAATCAAGTCACATATCAAACCTTATTATATCAAACCTCATTCAATCATATCTCAAACCAAAACTTATTCAACCCAGCACAACTAGAGTTCAACATGACACAACTAGGACTACCAACATAGTTTGAACCAAATTTTTAAGGTATGCAACTAGGTGTTCCTCAAGAAACCACACAACTCCTAGTGCCACAAGTAATTGCGCAAACAAATCAATCCCTACCAAGGTCACATACAATTACACAACCAACTTTTCCTCCAGTCACATCACATGCTAGTTAATATCCTCTTATGTCCTCAAATGTGCCATCAAGGTTGTCCCAAACAAACATAAGTGTAGTTATAAACACACCACTCTTTGGACATCAACTAAACATAGTCAATGTGTCAGCTATCATGCAACAAGGTCAATTTAAAAATACCTTGCAACACGAAAAAACATCAAAGTGATATCATGAACAAGATCACCTAAACAACCAAAATTCCAACCTAAACTTCTCAACAATTTGCTTCAACAACTAGGATGTACATAGGAAACTATTTTTGAACATGATAATCTACCCATGTCTAGAAATGGCTCATCTTCCCATTAAGAAATTGACTCTCAAGTGGCCTCTATGCCTCCCACCATTCCTTCATCCCCTAAGGTTTCACAAGAGACATCTACACCATTTTCATCAAATCATACATATAATGATGCAGCCTCCCTAGGGCTATCCAATATAGGTTTCCAAGATAATCCAATTCATGATGCAAGTCCCTTCCATGTTTCAAAAATGCAAGACCCAATGCAAACATATGCTTCTATTACAAATATTTTCATGCACACTCCATCCCCCTCAAGTCAGAACATCAAATCCTTTCCAAAATTCCCCATACATATGCAAAATCATACTCCGTGTCAAGAGGATAATCTATAGAGTAAAGAAATAAGTCTTGAAATAGATCAAGATAAAAATCTTAAAGATTTCCCATTGCATCTAATATTTGACCAAGATCTCATTTCCTTTGATAATCCCACCATCCCTAACCATCTTATCTAAGGTGGTCCTTTTTTACTTCAAGAAGACATTGTCCTATCAAGTCCTATTGACACAACACTTCCCAATAAATAGCATGACATCCGTTCCACCCTTCCAAATGATTCCATCCAAAATCAAAAGAAATAAACCCTTATAATGGAGTCCAATGATCTCTATCCAATTCAAGACCAAAGTATCCCTTCAACTTCATGTCCCCCATGAGATCCCATTATTCCTCTAGATCTCCACCTCAAGATCCCTCCATGTCCCCCACAAGATTACATCTCCCTTGATGAATCTATCATTCCTCTTATTCCACCTAAATATTCCCCTCATGATCCCAATACCTCTGCACAAGTTGTTTGTGAAACTCTTACATGTCAAATGAGTTCATCCATCTCCATTGCGTTCGGTTCACTTTATGATCCTATCATTTATTTCATACCATATACACCTCAAAATGGACTCATGGCTTCTTACCAAAGAAATGAGTATCCCATTAGTCAATATATTTATCAAGGCAAATGGTTAGACCTCTATGAACAAGGTACATTAAAATCCCTTTCTATCAAATAAAATGCTAATGGTAATGATCCTAGGAACATACCTTACTTTCAAGACATTGATATCCCTATTAAATCCCACATTCCTCCACATAAATCCAAACGTTCATATAACCCTTCATCCCTTCAATCCATTTTAGGTCCTTATATCCCTCCATTCTCTATTTAGGATCAGCAAAGGCACACATCTTTGTGAGTCTTCCCGCCATCTACTTACATTTTCCCACCCAAAAGACCTTCATATCATTCCTATCCACCCATGAGCCATATTCCTCTTCCAAGTAATTTGGATGTCATAAAACCCATAAGTCCAATAATCCACATGCATTCAAGGATCAACATGTCCCATCTATTTGACATGTAAAAACAAAGAAAAATGTTATCCAAAAGGAAAAAGAAGTATTCAAAAGGCCACAAAGTCCCATTGAGAAAAAGAAAGAAAATTCAAAAGTCATATGGGTTCCTAAATTAATTGTAGAAGCAATGTGTTCCAAGGAACTGCAAAATAAATAAAAGTCAAACACCATGTGGATTCCCAAGCATCTCCTTGAAGTGCAACATCCTAAGTAAAAATCAAAGTTGGCATCCAAATTTGTTATCCCCCCTTCTACACTCCTTCAGCCTTTCAAATCCAATTTGGGTCCTCATGTCCCAGAATCCATGGCCATTCTTCCAATAAACTATCAAAATCCATAGATCAATTTTCCTCTATTACTCCATCACCCCTCAAGGTGTGTGCCCATGATGACCTTGCTAGAATTTTCTCCACTCATGCACCAGTCTTGCAACATCCTATCTATTATCTAGAACCTCTTTTCCACCCTTCCATCCCTCTTATCCAATCCTTTGCATAAAATTTCATCCAATCATCCATTCTATTATCCTACCAATGTCTTTGAGCATACCTTTATAGCCATGGTCTATTGCAATGCATTATTAAAGAGTACCATCCAAACAACAAGACGCTTGATTCCTTCCTCAATGTCCTATCATGCATCCATTGTCTTTCAAAAAAAAGGGAAAAAAATCAAAACAAAAAATATTAAAGAGAAATAATTTGTCCATTGGTGAAAACCTGGCAAACAGGCACCTTGGGAAAGTACCATGATGAAAACCTGGCAAATAAGAGTCATGTCTAATCCTTCATCTTCTTGCATTCTACACTTGGAGGAAGGTTTTGTTCATGTTCTTGTAGCACATCCTATCCATCACGCCCTTCATCCCTCATATCTATTATCCTATTTGCATTCATATTTTATTTTCCATCTTTGACCTTGACAAGGCTAAGGATTGTCCTAAGCACCACATGATCGATCTACTTCACCTTGTCCACATCCCTTTAACTTCCATATTACTTACCTTATCCATTTTTTATCTTTCTTGTCCCATCCAAATTTTATCTCTTTCCACATTCCAAATCCATCCCTTGATCTTGATATATAATAAGGATGTAAAATGCAAAACATATTTCTAGAAAACCTCTTGACATGTCCATTCCTGAGGAGCACATGCCATCGAGTACACTATGCTATCACCTTATCTTGATGTGACCAATCCCTTAGCTCGGCAAAAACATGTTATTCCATCGTTGGATAGTCCTTGGAAACCAAAACAACTTTGATGTCATTATAAGTTTCCACTATCTTTCCTCTATCCACTTCCATTCCACCAATCCATTCATACATCCATAATATCCTTGCCTTGCTAGACACTTGGGGCAAACATTTTACCATGATTCACAAATGGAGTCTTTTTCACAACAAGATCGAAGGATGACACATAAACATAGCATAATCTCCTTAAAAAAGACCAAAAACATAGCATAATGTCCTTAAAAAGTACCAAAAACATAGCATAATGTCCTAAAAGAAGACCAAAAACATAATATAATATCCTAAAGAAGACAAAAAACATAGAATAATTTCTTGAACAAAGACCAAAAACATAGCAAAATGTCCTAAAAAAAACTCCAAAAACATTCATATAATGTCCTATAAAAAAACAAAACAAAAAAAATTCAAAAAAAGTCTTGAAGAAATCTCAAAAAAAATCAAATAGCCACAAAACCCTAAAAATTAGAAAAAAATCAAGAAAAAAAAACATTGTTAGTCCACCAATAAATTCTCCCTTACAATAAACAGACATTCAAGCAGGCACATATGGAAAACCTTAAAATACTATGCTTATCACATCACACAACCACAAACAACATATCAATCAATTCAATAATCAAAGAGATCAACTTGTCATTTAAATCAACCAATCAACCAACACTATCCAAAATGTCATCTATCTTATACAGGGTATGGTATACTTGAAACCAAACTATGTTTGTCTTAAATGGGGTACATCATTCTTGAAACCAGAAATCATGATCATCCTATCAAACACAAACTATCAAACTCTGAAAAAAAAAGATCATAATAATTGTTGACTTGCTTGGTCTAGTGAGTCTTATCAATCATTTATTTATCTTTGATCGTGTTCCTATGCTACTCAAGGATATCCACAAGTGATGAGACTGGTCAGGATGGGTCATGATCTTTTGTTTGTCTTCTATTTGTGGGATGTTTTCAAGATGTTTTGAAACAACTATGCTTTGGGTGTATGCTTTGGTAGGTTCACCTTGTGACTACCACACATACGTCAACCCTTAACATACAAACCCAACATTTCAGAATGGATTGAAATATTCCTTTTTTATAATATGTCTATATTTTTGCAAAGGGATCACGCTATCACTCTGACCTCATATGTCTTGATGCGATGTGTCCACTTGCAATATTAAAAAAGCTCTCTTTTGCTATAAATGCACTTATGAAAGCAATGATTCATCACTACTAACATTTATCCATCTAATTTTTGTCTTTTACTAACATTTCTTCAACTAGTCTACAAGTCCACGCTTGATTTCATACTCTGATATTTAAACACAAGTATATATTGCATTCACGACATGTTAATATGCATGAATATCATAACCATTTGTACATCATCTCATTCTACAATACATGTTAGTACCCTCACATAACGTCACAACATATCATCATAATCCATACATTACATAGCATCAAATGCATACATCTCAATAATAACATCAATAGCATCATGTAAGCATCACCATCATCAAATAAAAACATAACAAACATAAATAAACATTGTCATAAGCAAATAAAACAAAAAAACATCTCATATAATATAAACATCATGTAATCTCATATAGAATCTGCATCTCATATGCATATCATAAACAAGTATCAGAGTACAAAATCTAATTCTTTGTGTCAAAATAAAGCTCACAGGCTTAGTACAACCTCATAAAGTGTACAAAATGAATGTATATCCCTCTCACTAAAAGAATCACAAACTTCTCCCTTGATCCTCCTGGGACTGGTCATGTCCTAAGGATGAAGCTCCTCCTATCCCTGGTCTTTCATGTCCTAATGTTCTCAATAGCCTGATCACTCTTGTACTACTCTATTTCCTCCAAGAATGTGTCCTGCTATGCGATCTACTTTGAGCCTATAGTGCTACATATGATGGTTCTATCTACTCTACTAAAAATCCCTCCAATATTTGATATCCTTTCCATTCTACATCGTCAAACCAAAAGCATCCTACATAGTAACATCTTGTACACCATCAAGGAACTCCTAGACTCTCTTGTTCTTCATTTATGCCAGAGAAAATGTTGTGTCTCGAGAAGCTATCAATGAATCTCTCTTTGTTGCATACCTATCCCTCTCTATTGCATACATATCCCTCTCCTCCAATAGTGTATCCCTCTCTTCACTCAATTGATCTCTCTCCACTTATAGTCTCTTAATGGCTGCAATCAAAGATGCTTGCAACATACCAATCAATCTTGTCCACCTAGAGAGATGTTATCTATCTCTCTAACAATGAGATGTGATCTTTCTGATACCTCACCTCACCCCTAACAACCCTATCATCTAGAATATGCTCAACCTCATCACCTTTTTCCACATCCTGCATAGGCTCATCTTGTGGAACTTGTATGACATTGTCCTGATACATTAGGAGAGCATCATGATCTCCCTACTCCTCATCATCTTCATCTAACTCCTCACCTGACTCCTCATCATCTAACTCTACCTTCTCTTCCTCATTTGACTACTCATTCCCCTTCGAACCCTTCATGTCATCATCATGTCCCTATTGATCAGATTGAAAGCATTGGAACACTGAGAGTGGGGGTGAATCAGTATTCCCATAGATTAAAGTAAAACAACTTTTCACCAATTATAATTGTCCACAAAAATATTAAACAAACTTGACTAATATAAAGCAGCTAATCATGAAGAACACAACCACAAGATAAACACTAGATTTTATATGTGGAAAACCCAAATGGGAAAAAACATGGAGTGTGTTAACTCTCAAGGGAATATAACTAGTTATATTTCAGTTTACAAGGAGGTGGCTCACTACTGGGTGGCTCATTGCCAATTTACAAAAAATGGCTCACTGTCGGACTACTCACTAAAGAAATAAAAATAGATGGCTAAATTATGGAATGCTCACTACAATTGAAAAGGGTACATTGAAAAGGTTTGCATCTTCAAATGCATGGGATTAGTTCCAAGTAAAGCTCAAATTACAAATCAAAATCTCTATCGCAGATCTGGCTAGAGATATCTGCACAACTGTCCTACAATAGGTCCAGTAAAGGACTACTGCACTACTACAACATTGTTTGTCTTTAATGTTCGCAACTCACACTTCACACCCACTACTATCTTTTCTGCCAAATTTCTTTCGCATATCACACACATCTTCACGCACTCAATCTCTTGTTCAATTCTCCTTATGCTACTACACATATATGTATATATACCAGAGGGCACAAATACAAAATAGGGTGTTGGCCAATTCCAACACATTATCAATAAGCTCATGTTAGCATCCACAATACTTCTACATGCTTCCTTTGCATAATCTGATTGCCAATGCATATATCGAGATTACCGGAAAGGGATAGGGTCATCCAAACCCAAGAATACCAACCCAATATCACAAGATCAAGCTCAATATCTCCAAAACATAGACTCCATGTGTACCAAGAAAATTGCAACACAAAAACTCGAAGAGATACTTCTCACAATCACCAAGATTATTAACACCAGGACACATAACTAATACCAGGATCCATGAGAACTCCTAACACCAAGATACCAAGATCAATGAGAACTTAATGAAAAGTCATCATCTAGGACTATCCATGCTATATAATACCTTTTGACCAAAACTGCAACATCTGAACTGCACATACGTACTAACTACATACAATATTTACAACATCCATAACTTCTAGACTAATATTCGGACCTCATACACTGTCCAACTCAAAATCAGAGGACTGGTTTGATATCAATGACAACATTATTCACACAAGTCTAACAATCTCCCCATTTGTCACTGATGACAAAACATATTCAAAACATAATTGCACAATTCCCCCTTACTCATGCTATTCCTCGAATCAACATTCCTTGAAATCTTATTCTAGTCTCCCCCTTTTGACATCAAGGATAAAGGATACCTCTGATGAAAAAGGAAGGAACAGATATATACAACCAAAAATGTCAAAATCTAAATCTCACACAAGAACTTTCAACAACTCTTCTTCGGAAATATCAGCTTGTATTTTTTCCACAGATCCGGAAGAAGAGCCTCCCAAGAATGTATAGCCAATTCAATACTTACTAAAAGACTTCTACACTCAACCATCAGATCAATTGAATTTAAAAAATTATCCGGAGTGGTTGGATTCTGCTCATATTCAACTGCATTCTCAAGCAATACCAAAAAGTGCTCTAGCTTAGCTTCAACAATTCCTTAACTTTCAAAAACATGCTCACAAAGTCTTCTTTCTACCTTTGCAACAGAATGAGCTCATCTTGAAGATAATTAACTCTTTTTCTTGGCTCACCATCCTTATCATTAAGAAAATCAAAAGAATTGACTAGACTTGTCAAATCATCTTCAATAGCATCAATCTTACCTTTGTGCTTTACTGCAGTTGTCGGAAAGAGATATAATATATGTAGACTCTAATAGCACTATGGATACAATCTCTTAATTCCTCTACAAATACCGACAAGTTCCTTTGTGCATTGATACACTCATTCTTCATATTGAGGCCATTTACTTCAACTGACTGCTCAGACATTCTTTCTTTCAGAACCTCATTCAAATATCCTTGGAGGAAATTACTGATATCTTCAGTGCTCATGTTGTTCTAGATCAAATACTTCATTATAATACTCTCAATTTTGTCTGACTCAACTAAATTCAACCATTTCACACCAATCTTCTTGATTCCATCTATACTGTCAACCAATTTTAGCAAATTACACTCATCATCAGAGTCTCTAGCTTCCTACTCTCCAACTTCCAAAATTCCTCTAGCTATAGGGGATTCCAGATCATCAATCACCACGACATCTTCCACCTTGATTCTCTTTGTCTTTGAAACACTAATGGGAAAAAACTGTCCCCTTTTCCTCTTTTTGAAGGACAAATCTCTAGAACCGGAAGAGAAAAACATAGAAATCGGGCCAGCACTCCACATATCCACAAATGATTTGAAATAGTCACTACAAAATTCTTCTTTGTTAGCCAAACTGTTCAAATATCTAAATATTTGTCTTGCAATAGGAACACCAGACTCCCATATGACATCATCTTTTTCCGAAAGGGACTCCAAACAGTACATAACCAAACTTACAAGCAATGACCCAAACCAGAAAGCATAATTCTTCTCTTTTATCATCTTAATGTTCTCTAACAACAATTCTTTTAGTAATTCACACAAGTCGAATGATTTGTTCTCCATCAAAAAAATATGTGCCATATATACTGTAGTTCCTAAGGTGACACCTTCCCTATTTCTAAAATAGATTTTATAAGAGATGCCATATAGGCAACATACCTTACCACAGGGTTGATGATTGTGTTAATCATTAGAGCTCACTAATCACCCTTCACGCCATTTACGGATTCCAATTCTTTGTTCAAGATCGACTTCTTTGTCAAAACTTCTCCATCATCGCACAAGTTGGTGACCATAGAAATGATTTACTTCATGATTAGATAGGGTTTATCAAGCATGATGCAGTTATCTCACATGACTAAAAAATACCCTAATAGCCACTACATTGTTAAACCAAGGGATTTTGGTCCATAGGTTCAGACCTTTTCCTTCCAATTTTTTGACCCTCTACTATTCATCATTATTCAAACCAGCTTCAACAACTCTAATCTTCTCTAGGATAAACTCATCCATGAGCACCTTGTCCACAATCTGAAATTCCTCACTACTAGATTTTTTGATGATCAATTTTCCTTTCATGATTTCTCTCACTTCTCACTCTACTACTACTCTACTATTCACAATTATCTCAAGCACAAATGACCAATATGAAAGAAATGGGCTCAAAACTGATACTTATCTTGTTAAAGATACTTCATTAGGGTTTTGCCTCCAATAACAGTCTTATCAATGATGTTAGAAAGATTCATCTGATTATCGGATACCACTCAAGCACTGTCATGTCGGGTTTAGTGACATGATCCACTCAGACAGGGGCGGATATATTATTTTTCTTTCAAATCATCACTCTCCCTATCCCAAAAATCTCAACTTAATTACCTAAGGAAGAGGTGTCTGCACCGGATTCTGGTATATTAAGCTCACTTTCTTTATTGTCACTCTTCTTTCTCTAGACCAAATTTTCCTTATTCTTTGATTCACCATTCTTTATCACATTCTTCTCAATAGATTTCTCCACCTTTTCATTCCTACATTGATTAGCATACTGTCTGGTCTTCTTGCATTTGAAACAACTAACAATCTTCCCCTCAGATCTTACCGGATGTGATTTGTATCTACATTGATTGGCCTTATGTCCATAGTTATTGCAAATGTAACAGTATCCATGAAAGTTGTATCTCTTCTTGTTTGCCACAACTGGATTATAATTTTGATTAACAATATTATTTCTACAGAGACTTGCTTTATATCCAAACATATTGCAACTATAACACTGAATGCTTCTATAGTTTATTGCCTTGTGTCCAAATTAATTTTATTTAAAACAATAGTCATTAAAGTATGGGTACCTTTGTGCATTAGGTTCTCGGACTGGTGGTCTTCTTGTGTTTTTTTCCTAATTTCAGGTCTTCTTCTCTACTTCAGCTTTGAATTCTTTATTTTCTTTATCATTCTGATATGGGCACATAACGGATTGGAAAACAAGTCTGGTTTTGTCTAAATTAACTTGTTGCATGTTGATCAAATCTTCTAGGAGCTTACTACTATCAAGGTTCTTATTCTCTACCTTTAGATTCATCACCTCTTGTTCAAGATTTTCACATTCTCCAACCTTCTACTTTATTGTCTCTTTCAAGAGCAATTTTATCTTGTCATTTTCATCAATCTTCTACATTTAATCTATGATAGTCTCATTCACCTATTTCAACTAATTGTTAACTTCCTTATGTCTCAACTTGAACTTATGTATTTTTTTTCTCAACTTTTGCACACATTCATTTTCTACCTTCACATTCTCCTTCAATTCTTCATTCTCTGATTCAATACTTTCCAAATCTTCAAGAGCTATCCTCAAATCTTCATCCATCTAAAAATATTCTCCGAAGCATATAGGTGCCATGACATCAACCAATACGGATCTCCATCAAGTAGTTAAGCTTTCCTAGCAAGGGACCAAATCTCTGATACCAATTATTGATTAGGCTGAAAGCATCAAAATACCGAGAGGGGGGTGAATCAATATTCCAACAGATTAAAGAAAAATAATGTTTTACCAATTATAACTGTCCACAAAAATATCAAACAAGCTTGACTGATTTAAAGCATCTAATCATGAAGAAAAAAACCACAAGATAAACACTGGATTCTATACATGGAAAACCCAAATGGTAAAAACCATGTAGAGTGTTAACCCTCAAGAGAATATAACTAGTTATATTTGAGTTTACAAGGAGGTGGATCACTACCAGATTACAAAAATGGCTCACTGCTAGACTACTCACTGCAGATATACAAAGAGATGGATAACTTTTAGAAATCTCACTGCAACTGAAAAGGGTGAATTGAAAAGTTTTGTATCTCCAAAAGCATGAGATCGGTTCCAAGGTTAAGCTCAAATTACAAATCTCAAGATCCACAGTAGACCCGGTTAGACTACTAGTAAAGGACTACTGTAACACTATCTTTCTTTGATGTTCGCAACTCACACTTCACACACACTACTATCTTTGCTGCCAACTTTGTTTCACATATCACACACACCTTCACACACTCAATATCTTGTTCAATTTTCCTTATGCTACTACACATGTATATGACCAGAGGGTACAAATACAAAATAGCATGTCGGCCAAGCCCAACATGTTATCAATAAGCTTATGTCAACCTCTGTAAGACTTCTACATGCTTCCTTTGCATACTCTGATTGTCAATGCATATATCGAGATTATCTAAAAGGGATAGGGTCATATAGACCCAAGAATACTAACCCAATATCACAAGATCAAGCCCAATATCTCCAAAATGTAGACTCCATGTGTACCAAGAAAATCACAACAAAAAAACTCAAAGAGATACTTCTATCAATTACCAAGATTGCTAAGACCAGGACACATAACTTATATTGGGATCCATGAGAACTCCTAACATAGAGATACTGGGATCAATGAGAACTAAATGAAAAGTCATCATCTAGGACTATCCATGCTTCATAATACCTCTAACCAAAACCGCAACATCTGAACTACACATATGTACTAACTGCTTTCAATATTCACAACATCAATAATATCTAGACTAATATCCAGACGTCATACATTGTCTGGTCCAAAACCAAAGGACTAGTTTCCCATCAACATCATTATTCACACAAGTCTAACAATCCCCTCCTTTGATCTCATCATCATTGGAATATCCAAATCTGTCAAAGGTACTTTTTGTGCTCTACAAACCACCTATATCATATGTTGTTATCATACATACATCTATAACATCCAATTCGACACCCCACTATTTTGATTGTAATTGCTCAAACTCAATATAAGTTACATGTGGTCTAATCACTGGTCCCCAGTCTCCAACCTCCCTATTGGACCATGCATAATATGTCATACCTGTAGGAACGTCCTATCACTCCCCAAACTGCCATCGTACCCTCTCTGGTAGCTAAACCTCAATAATCCTCTATCTCATAATAGTCCAGCCTATCAAATACTTCTCTTATCTACAATAAGGAAGATCATCATCATTCGACCAACCCAGGCAATCCCTATACGATCTGCATGTAAAATCCCTCAGACAATCTAGTTGATGTATCTAGTACAATGTATAACCCAATGACCCCTATGAAAGAACCCCGTCATAACAATACACATAAGGCAGTCCTAACCGCTCATGTCGATCTATTATAGGTTTGCACACTACCTTGTGCTCAAAATCCCATATACTCCCCATGAAAACACTATCCCCTCCATCACCATGCACTCTAGGACTTGACCCCATCTAATAGGGAATCCATGCCCTCTCCTATCTGGTACTACCAATCTTGCTATCACTGCATTAATGACATTCACCAGCCTCAAATTTTGAGCCACCATAATCTCCCATCTAATCTCATCCTCGTCTACCTCAAACACCTTGCTCAAAGCCTCTCTTCGAGGTACACAACTAACTCACCATGGATAGGAATCCTCACTATATGCCACACATCCTCCAATGTGACTGATGCCTCTCCTGTCAAAAAATGAAATGAATTTTTCTTAGAGTGCCACCACTTTGCTAATGCGGTGATAAGTGCCCTATTTGCCCTTATCTTGGGCATGTATGTGATATGATGTAATTCTAAATGTAACAAGAAATCTCTCTCACATCTCCAAAGCTAATGATGTAGCAATGGGTATGTAGGACAAATCTCATGAGTCTATAAAGTTGGAAGATCAACCTAAAAAGATTATGGAGTAAACATTGTGTTAACCCTAACCTCATCCATCATGACCTCTTAACCAAGTAGTTATGTGAATTTATCAACCCTATTTGGAAACCCTTACTTGGAACTCTAATTCAAAACCCTAATCAAGCACATGAGAATCAAACCTAGCCAACCCTATTAAAACCAATCAAAACTATAGGTCAAACCCTAGGTCAACCTAGGTTAAACCATCCCTAAACCCTAGTCAATCTGCATTTTGACCTAGCCAAATGTGCAACAAAACCTAGTCAAATGTGTAACAGAACCTAGTCAAATGCACAACAAAACCTAACTAAATGCATAAATTGAGCCTTCAACAATGTAGTTCTAGCTTCCAACTGCGCAGTTGCAGGCCCCAATTCCATAGTTTTAGACCCTCAACTGTGCAACTATTTCATCAACTGCACAGAAAATGCACCCAAATGCGTAGCTTTGATTGCATACCCCCCAACAAGCATAAAAAATAAGTAAATTTAATTTAGAAAAGTATGCTCGAATAATAAATTGACAAGTGGGATTCAAAGCATATATCGTTAGTCTTTTGCCCTCCGCACGCACTTGCCAAGATGATTCTCCCTTGAAATTTTACCATCCTCGCCAAATAATTTTTGCTCCAGAGCTCCAATTCTTCCAAATGAGAGACTGAAAATGAGTTCTTTTTACCCTCCCTCCCCCTTTTGTACCCCTCTTACTTGCCCAGATGGATGTGCTCACACTCCCATTTGTATTGGTCATAGTCTTTTTGACCTTCTCGAGCTTGTAACTATTGCATTTTAACTCTGATTCCACTTCCATTTGCAATTTTAGAATCCTAGCATCATTGTCGACAAATTAACCTTTTTTCCAAATTTTTCTAGTAAATTTCTCGAGGGGGCACCCTAATAACCTATCATGCCCAAGGCATGTTTCAATGTAATTTTTCTTGAATTTTCTTTTAAACAACACTCTGAGTTGCATTGTCTCAAAGAGGGGCAAAATGTAGACACTAAAAATTGGTCAATGCCTACGTCTCCTATTTTAACCTAATAGCATGACGACGCGTATAGGCTTTATTATTCATGTGATCCTGTCTCATTTCTCCTTTTCCATTTTATGTCCAATTGATATCATTTTCTCCTAATTTTGAGTGTATGATATCAATTTGTCCTAAAATCCATCCCATTGATATCAT
Organism: Cryptomeria japonica; assembly: GCF_030272615.1. NCBI lineage: Eukaryota > Viridiplantae > Streptophyta > Pinopsida > Cupressales > Cupressaceae > Cryptomeria > Cryptomeria japonica. The sequence goes on along the minus strand of NC_081411.1, from coordinate 579,587,460 downwards.
TTTATCCCTATTTTGATTTTGTGACATCAATATTTGCTCCTGTTTTGATCCTATCTCACTTCGTCTTTCCCGTTTTCTATCTAGATTGTGTTATTTTCTCCCAATTTTGATTTTATAACAACATTTTGACCTCTTTCCATGTCCCATGGCTTTAAATAGTCCCCATTTCAACCCTTTCAACCCACTTTGACCCGATTTGCCCGCTTTTACCCGGTTTGACCTAATTTTCCCATTTTGACTCAATTATTCCCATTTTCTATCTGAACCTTCCTAATTTGACCTAATTTGACTTATTTTGACCAAATTAAGGTCTTTAGATGTCAATTTGACTTAGTTTCCCTTTTAAGATTAATTAATTAATTAAATCCCATGTCTTACTAACAATTCTTCTAAAGTTAAATAAATAAATTTATTAATTTACTTATTTATCCATTTTGTCCATCAATTAAATAAGTTCATTGTATTTAATTAATTAACCCATAAATGTGAATAATAAATTATATTTATTAATTTATCATATTTATCTTCTTCCAAAATAGAGATAATTAATAAATTTTATTTATTAATTCATCTTTATTTGCTTTTTATGATGAGATATTTAATAAATATTACTTATTAATTATCTCTACTTATCCTCTCATATGAGGATAAAACTCACTTTTTTAATTTTTAATTCATCTATTTTATCCTCTTGTGTGGAGATTTTTAAATAATTTTTAATTATTAAAATCTCCCAATATCTTCAAACCTGCTAATTTGGTATTTATGAGACGATAATTAAATATTTTATTTTTTAATTTCCATAATATCTTCTTCGAACGTCCTAAAATTTCACCCCTTGCAATTTTGACCATATTTTGGACCCTCACCTTACCGGTCTCATCCCCATGCTTGATCCGGACCCGTTTATGCCTCCTCTATGCAACCAAGCTTCATATTTGCGACTTGTAACTTGCATAACCCCGTAAGCCTGGCCGACCAAGGCACCATACCTTGGTCCTCCCTAATCAGGACCTGTTTTGGCACCTAGGTCCTATCTAAAATTTGAGCGAGAAATAAATCCCTGATGTTGGCCTAGGTCAGAAAATTAAATGTTTGATGAAAGGTAAGTATATAAGGAGATCTTCCCCTCTCATTTGGATATACATTCATGAATGCGAAATTGGATCTCAAGCATTCAAGCATTCATCATCTAGCATTCCTCAAGGTTGCATATTCTTCATCTTTCCATTGGAGCATTATTACATCATTCATTTGCAAGCATGTGTATGTGTTAGGTTTCTTTCATGTTCATGCCATTTCATACAACATATGTGACTACATCTAAGAAGCAAACCATCATCATTATCTATTGCAGATCTGAAGGTATACATGTCCATCATTTGTTTCAAGCATTTGTAGTATTTCATTCAAGGTTGATTCCAAACTGGGGTTTGACTTAGGCAAACCCTTATTCCCAACCCCTTTCTTCTTCTTTTTGTGTGTAGGAAGTAGGTGCACAGTTGTAAATCTAGAATTAAGTTTTATTTGCAGAGACGGAAAAACCCTTTTCGACGTGCAAAAAGTTTGGAGGACCAAGAGGGGGGCGACCTGGTCTGGACACACAGTCCCTGCTACTTTTGGTTGATTTCACAAAGTAGCTTTGAATCATCTCAAACCTCTCAGATCTAGGTGCATGACGAAATCTCGAATCTGTAGCTCACTGTTTCTACTTACTTTGTCTTCAATTTCAGCACTTTACTTATTCAACTTACAAAAGAGGGTCAAATGCATTTCAAACATAATCAATCTACTTAGTATTTGGTCCTTGTATCATTTAGGATTGGATCTAGTGGATTCATTCCCTCTTTTGAATGTAAAGTTCTCCAAGTGAAAATCATCTTAGTGATTTCCCCCTTCCATGTGGTGAATTTGCTAAGCTCCAATTTTTCACTTTACACTTCTCATTTGCTTTCTTCCATCTTCATCCTTCTCCTAATAGTATCTTTTTTGTGCGCTCAATCAGGTTCGTTTGATTAACCAAAAGTCTTTTCAATCCTAGTCTCAGTGGAGACTCAAATTTTCTATATATTGAAACCTCTTTCTTCAATCAAATCATCTAGTCTTAAGCATTTTGCCTTTGTCAAATTTATTTATCCATCTAATTTTTCTATCATTATTTTGTTGAAATAGCTTAGCAATCATCTAAATTTTATGCATTGTTACTCCTTCGAAATCATTTAAGCTTAGAATCATGATTTCTAGTATCCTTGATATCATCCTTGCTTTTATTCGTAATTGTACTTGCATATTTGAGAGCTACATCAAATGAAAGGAGAAAGGATGAACAATGAAGCCACATTGAAGGAATTCTATGATGATATCATTTTAATTCATTTGATTATTTGCAATTCATTTCAATGTCTTTTTTTGTTATATTAGGATGTTTTGACATAATTGTTTAAGTTTTTCAATTTTCATCGATTGTGTTAATGGTTTATTCCTGATTTCTTATCTATAACACTCATACTTGTGGTAAAGTAGAGATAGAGAGATAAAATAAGGGGGATACATACAAGGAATAGAATGACACTAAGTTGAGAGATGCACAAGCCCCCAAACCTAATATCCTATTAAAATCCATACAAAGTATTAAAAGTAAGATACACATGTACAAAGAAAACAATTAAAGCAAACAAATTTTTTCAAGTCAACTAGGTGAATAGACCTCAATGTAAAATGTTATCTCCACCACTAATATCATTCTTCATAGTTTATTGCAAAAACACAAGTGGGGTTCTAGAAAAAGAGATGAGCATACACCATTAGGAAGAGATGAGGATACATGGTTCATAAACTAGGAAGTTGTATTATTATAGGGGTCCACAAAGATAGCATGAATTCCACTAGCCAACAAGTTTGGTTATGTTGGGTGAGTCATGTATTGCAAAAAAAAAATCACACTATCAAGCCATGTTATGTGAGGAGATCAATGCTTCAAGAAGTGTAAATAGTAGCAATTCAAGGTATCAAGAGACTGTGTTCTCACAACAACAAAGACAAAAGAATATATATTATCACAAGAACCAATCCAAAATAAATAACTAATACAAAAATCCATAACCATGCCTTAGGAGGTGATGTGCAACACATCACCACCACTTTCAGGGTACATCAATGAATGACTACAAGCAACATGGAGGCCTCATATGCCCCCCCCCCCTTAAGATTCCAACATATTTCTATGTTGATATCTTAAGGAAGATAGAGATCTATATCTAGGATAAACACCTTCAACATAAGGGAGATATCCTTTTCAATAATGCATGTGTAAAAGCTAGGAAGAAGATCCTCATAGAGGATGTAAATCTTCAATCAGAGATGATTATAAAGGAAATATCTTGCAATAAGTGTAAACAAATCTTTATCAAGGATACATAGCTACTAGAAAGGCAAAGAGAGGAGAAGATCATTGTCTAAGGATACCTACCTCCACAAAAGTAAAGAGATATTCAAAAAAGGATGCAAACAAGAGAAGGAGATGAGATCCTCAAGAAAGTATTTACACTTCCCAAGGAAAGGAGAGGGGATCCTAAAACAAGGATGCCTACCTCAAAACAAGTTATCCATGCCCCCTAGTATGTAGATGAGGACAACCACATTGGAGACTATTATGTTGCTTACCCTAGAAAAAAAATGACCTTACACATGAAAGCATACCACCATGAATGAAAATGAGCCCCAATGTAGAGCTACAAGTCTCACATAGTGAGTAGTAACATAATAGAAATAATTTTTATTTAGAAGGGATAGGACAAAGGCGCAACTCATTGTTATTTGTGATTTGAATGATACCAGATTTAAGAAGTTGTTGAATTTTACTTTCCAAGGTTGACATTCATTAGTGGAATGGTTATAAGAAAAATAATTAGTTGGAAATATTTAGAATTAGCTTCGACAAATAAAACACAAGGCTTCTTTCAGGCTTTAGATGTAATTTTTAGGACTTTTCACTCTCCCGTAAAGGCGAGTGTAAACTATAATGAACCCAATTATCTTCTAATAGAGAATCATTAATAGGAGATGGTGTGTCCGATGTAATTATAGATTAAATTGTAGAATTAAGAGAAGATATAGATCTCACCTATGCTTGGACACCACTATACAAATTTTTATCAGCTTCTATTATGTACACTCTATTGTCATATATAATTTTTATTATGTGATGAAGAGTAGATGGAATGAATTGTATAGCATAAATCCATGATCTAACAAGAAGAATTACATGTGAGAATATTGGACATGACATGTATAGGAGTGGGTAAAGTCACATGTCCTACCACCATAGGCATTGTGATTGTACATAATGAATGTCTACCAACATTATCAAAGCCATGAATATAGGGAGAATTAGGTAGAATCGAAGATGTATCCATATTGATTTGATGTAACTAGACCCAATCCATTATCGATAAAGTTATAATTTAGCCCATGTTTATTAATGAGAGGTATAATCCTGAGGGGATCTAATTGATTCAAAACTTCCAAATGTTGGCAACAATGTAGCAAACTGAGGTGGGGGTGAATCAGTTTGCTCACAAACTCTACACAACTCAAACTTAAATTCATATATGATAATAAACAGTAAAAGCATAAATCAACACCACATCAATAGCACATATAACACCAAGATTTTTGATGTGGAAAACCCAGTTAAGGATTTTGTAAATTGACACTCATCTGGTGATTTCAGGAGACTTCTGGTGATTGATTATTTGTTTAGGGTTGTCATTGATGGCAACTCTTTGTGGTTATTCAATCTGATAGTTGTGATCCAGCTTATTCGGTAGATGGAGGTAACTGGTAGACAGTTAACTGGCAAAACATGGCAAAATAGGGTATTTCAATAATGCTCTGATCCAGAATGATCTCCTGTGATTACGGTGTGTTTGTGGTGATTATTTTTTTGATCTTTATGTTTGGTAAGACCTTTAAGAAGCGTGTGGTTATAATATTTTATTCTGGTACTATGGTGTGTTCGAGATTGAAGCCAACTTGATCTACACGTTACACTTATTGAATCCGACTTGAAGGAGATTTTTTTGTGGCAAGACTAGTTATATAAGGTTGATATGGAGGTTGATTTTCGGTGTGTTATGTGTATGGTGATCCATTTTCATATGATTGAGTGCAGTTTCACATGCGCACTATGCTTTTAGATCAATCGGTACCTGACTGAAACTGGAACAGATTATTCAATAGAGCAGAGACAGTTAGAGATTTAGAACCTAACTAGAACTCATTTTCCATTGTCATATACTTTCTAAGAGTTCATTTTATTGTACTTTCCTATAGTAATCAAATTGTAAGTCAGTGAGACTTCCCTAAAGGTTGTATCCTTCTAGGCAATTGTAATTGAATGCAAGTGCATTCCCCATATATGTAATATTTATGTACTTTTGGCCATAATATATGAATATTTTGGGTTCTAGACCCACCGTGGTTTTTCCCTTTCCGAGTTTCCACGTAAAGATTCTGGTGTTGTGGATTTGTGTATTTATTGTTGCATGTTTATGTTCATATTTGTTACGTATTGTCAACTAGTGGATAAAGAATAAGTTTGTGGTTTTAACTTCCAGTAGATCATTGATTCACCCCCCCCCCCCCCCCATATCAATGATCCTTGATTTCAACAATTGGTATTAGAGCCTGGTTCCTCTGAGGAAGCTTAACTGCTTGAGGAAGATCTAGGAGATTGATTCAATGGATTCCGGTTTCCAGAGAAAACTCAATGTGGCACTTGAGGATATTGATGCTGCTAGAAGTAAGGTATATACCTTGAAGAAGAATTTGAATGCAGCTGATGAATTCATTAGTGAACTAGAGGATCAAGTGAGTATCTCCAGAGAAAAGAGGAAGGAATTAATGGAAAAGTTGAAGGAGAAAGAAGATCATATCATGGAATACCAAGACAAAGCTGATGAAGTTGATAAGCTTGAGAGAGAGAATGTTGTTGTGAAGAATGAGATGCAATCCATTATGATGAGACTGACTAAGGAGATTGAGGACTAGAAGAAGAATGAGGAGAATCTGGCACAATCATTGAAGGAAAGAGCTAATGAATGCTTCAGGTTTACCTATGAGAATGCTCAATTGAAGCTTGATTTGAGACATTCAAGGAATAATGGTCAAGAGCTTGAAAGACAGGTTGTTACCTTGAGGGATGAACTTGCTACTGCTAATGAATACAAAGACAAATTCAAAGCTAGTTCAACAAGACTTGATGAGATGTTGGAAAATCAAAGACATGGGAAGGATATGCGAGGTCTTGGATATGAGAAAGGTGAATCCTTTGGATCTGGACAAGGCAATACTAAACCTGATTAGAAGAAGAGAAATAATCCCCCAATAAGACAGCCTAATGCTCATAAATTAAATGGTAGATTTTTTACTTGCAACAAATTTGGTCATATGGTAAGTCAATACAGAAGTACGATGAATAATAGAATTATAAACAATAACAATATGATGAACAATATGAATAATGTTTCTACCTTTACCGATCAATGTTTTATATGCAATCATTTTGGACACAAGTCAAATGTGTGTAGAGACGTGATGAATAACTTTCAGAACAAAAGATGCTATGCCTATGGAATGTTTGGACATATCTCTAATCAGTGCAAGATGAGACAAAATCAGATGAACTTCAGATCTATGAAGAAAAATGTTGTTTGTAGAGCATGCAACAAAGTCGATCACATTGCAAAGAACTATAGAAGCAAGAACAGTTCTTCGGTAGACAAGAATAAATTAGATGAGAAGGGTAAAGAGAAAGTGGAAGAGATCAGAGATCAACATAAGAAGATGTGGGTAAAGAAGGATGAATCTAAGGTAGATAATGGATCTGTACCTAAATCCAATGTAGGATCTTCATCCGATAACTAGGGCTTTTGGCCTTAGGGGGAGGAAAACTAATGAGAATCTTGCAATACCCCTTTGATGAGATATGCGGTCAATGGATTATAGATGGCAATTGATATCTGGAACTTAGATGGTTGATTGCATTATCCAGTAGCTGAACACGACCTATGGTTGAATATTTGAGGTGCATTAATTCCAAAGTGAAATAAGTGTTTGCAAAGTTAAAAGGGAAAATACAAAACTCATTATTCACTTTGTGAATAGTGTTTTCAAGCTGAAGAACAAGTCGATCAAATTTTCCAGGCAATCAAAGAGCTTAAAGCATTTTGACAAAGCGATCTAGGGCATCCGATAGTTGGTTAAGGTATTTCTCAAAGGGCATTTTTCTAAGTGATTTTTTGATATTTTAAAATGCCATCTACATCCTCCATTTCTACTCTACTGGTGGTTGAGGTTAAGGACAAGACTCTTCCTGTATTCAAGAAACACCCCTACAAGTCCATGGAGGACGACCTGGTTGGAGCATTTTCTTTCGTTCTACATGCAGTTCTTCATGTCAATGATGTTCAAGCTTATATTCACTGTGAAACTAAAGAAACCATCTTGGAAGACATCTTGGACCTATATACTGACAAAATCATGGATGACATCAGCAATCCTAAGCCAAAATTTGCACAACTAAAAAGAAAGGGTTTCACCCAATTTGTGAAGTTTTTGACTTTTGATGAGAAGGAGTAGGTTAGATATGTGTTGAGAAGGCTCCACGTTGAACTTATGTGGCTAGACAAACCTTACAAGATCACTGTAGAAGCAATTAAGGCAGTTACCTATTTGAATCAAACCAGTGAGAAGCTAGGGTTACAAAAGGTTACAAACCCTACCGTGAACAATCTAACCAATATAGAATTTGATGGATGATTAATGAAGATTAGTACAATAAAAGAAGATGATGTTAAATTTTTTGCTATGGTAATTGGTTATAAGGTGTGTCAATCCAACAGACTGAATTCAATTTGCGGCACTGCAATTCATGTTCCTTACAAAATGGTTAAGGAAGATGGTAATTATGACCTATGTAGTGTGTTTTTGGAGGAGGTGCTGATAAACTTGAAGAAGATTAAACAGGATAAGAAACATGTTTTCAAATTCAGATCTTTGATTATCTGTCTAGCCCTATACTTCATGAACCAAATTCTTGGAACCGATAGAGTCCAATGGGATTATGATAGTCTGGTTGTGCAATAGATTACGCAAGGACTTGAAATTCTTGGAAATCAAGATAATCAAAATGTTGCATTATGGGCTTTCTTCAAAACTTTCCAGGATAAAATGAAGCAAAGAGTGTGAATTCCCAAAGAAATTGTCAAGAAATATGAGGGGATAATCTATGTTATGGTAAATAAGGATGAATGTCTAATGGAAGCAGTTCAACCCTGGACTATTTGGATAATGCCAATGGGGTATGAGGTCGATGAGGCTACCTTGGAAGCATATTATCAACACTTGCTAAATTCTTCAGAAGATACCAAGGAGGAGAGGTTCGGAACTTGCAAAGAGAAGTCAATGGAGTTACACTCCAAATTCACCAAAATAGAAATCAAGAGAAAGGTGGTGAAGATTTTTGAAGATATTCTTGTTGAGGAAGGCCATTCCTAGGAGAGAGTTGGGGCTGCTAGGGAAGCAAGGGATGCAGCTGAAAAAGAAAAGAAACAAAAGACTGCATCTGCTCCTATTAAAATAAAGGTAACAAGACCTTCTCCCACTCCGGTGAAGACACCTACTACTGAAGCTGAACCCTCTGGTGTATCTGCAAAGGGAAAAGGTGTTCTGAGGAAGAAGCAGAAGACCCAGAGAGAGTATGTGGTGGTCACTTTAGTGCAATTAGAGATAGAATTTGATTCACATATTCACAAGACACCAAAGAAAGGTGAATTTTCTATAGTGATCCGGAAACCCCAACCCAGTGGTGAGAAGGTTGTGCAGAAGAAGAAGAAGACTAAATATAAACTTGAATCGACAGGCCAACCCAAGAAAGGAAAGAAGACAAAGTTTGATCTAGATGAGGCCTTAGAATCCGGTAAGATGAAATCTTCCAAAATAGAGTGTCATATTATTCCTCCATTATGTACTTAGGAATTAATTGATGAGATTATTAAAGATGAAAATTTAAAGAATATCCCTGTATATTATGTAAATATGGATGATAAAGATCAGAGGCAGATTGAGGAAGCAATAATTTTGTATATACTTAGCAAAGAATTGATTGAGTTAGAGAAATATCTTCCCAAAGATTTGTATAGCCTAATTGATGCTAGGAGAAAATCTGCTAGCCAAATGGACAGGGAAATAAAGGAGAGTGAACTGGTTAATCAGGGCATCAGTATCACAATAGAAGAAATTGACAGATTAATTTTGTTAGAAAATAAGATGGAATTCAAAAGTAAGCACAGAGCTAAGAGTTTGATGGTCAGCAGAGTTCAAGAAATAAGGAGAGAAACCAGTGAAATATGGAAAAAGTTTCTCACTGAGAACCAACTTGTAGATACTGCCACTCTAGATAATACCACTAAGTCAAAAGATCCTCTGTCAAACAATGTAAATAAAGAAGAGGATACTCAAAATGTTGGTGAACAAAAAAAATTGGATTCTATTGTGGATGAGCTTACAAAAGATAATGAAAAACTAATAGAGGCAGATGATGATGTACCAAGTGGTGACACTGATGTACAAGTGGCACCTACAGAAGTTAAAGAAAGAAGAGGTGAAACAAGATGAACCAGACAAGGAAAAGGGTAAGGGTATGGAGACTCTAGTACTTGTGGCAATTGACAATGCCAAAACCCAAAGCCTAGGGAATTTTCCATAGTTCAACGTCAATTTTGATAAACCCTTCACTCAAATGTCTATGGCTGAGAGAATGATAGCTGATTCTTCTCTTTAGGTGCAAGCCAGACAAGAGTTATCCCAATCAGAATCAGAAGAGGAGAAACTCATTGAAAAATCTATTAAAGTTTTGGAGCAGGTGGTACTGAATTTCCAACTTGATGCAAGCACCAGTTCATCTGGTAAGCTTCACAATTTAATTGATCATATATCCACCAAATTTGACTCTTTATCTAAAGAATCAGCGTGACAAGTTGTGGAAAAGTTTAAGGATGCTAAAATTCAAATACTTTTGCAAATGATTAATAATGATAAGGCATGGTTAGATAAAGAGTTGAAACTGGTTGATGAGGCCTTAATGGAAGGAGGTAGAATTTACAAGTCTTGTCTAATTTTGACCAGTTTTACTATTGAGATAGACAAGCAAATAGAGAATTGTAAAGGGCAGTCAGCTCAAATTTCTCAAGCCTATGATCCCACAGCCAATTTAACCAGTAGTATTGAGGGACAAATTTTTAACATCACTGAGAAGATTGGGAATTTTAAGAAGGAGAAAGAGAGAATGATTAGGCGAACAGGTAAAATCTGGAACTTAATTGGTCCCTGGTTGGACACCTTAGTATATCATAAAATGGACTGCATTCAGAACATGTCTCATGATACTCCTACTAAGATTACAGCTATAGGGTTTGATGCCTATGTATTGAATGGTTTTGTTTCAATTTTGGAGAAGTTGTGAGCAGTGTCTACCCCAACTATAATGACAATAATAATACCTCTAATTGAAATCTCAATCCAAAGTTTGGACATCCATATGGTAGAGTTTACTATTCTCATGGCTGGTGTTCATTTAGTTGTCAATCTAGGAATGTAAAACATGAAATGGGTCTGCAATATATATGCACTAAGCTCCTTAAATGATTATTCTTAATTACTATAGGAAAGGTAGGAATGGAAATCATAAAAGGCTAAATGAAAGCTTTACAAAACTCTGCTGAAAAGATTTAATAAAAATAACAGGAATCACACTGTTCTGCCTTGGCTGCAAGAATAGTCAAAAGATCTATTTCCAATGGCTACAAGAACAGTCCAATCATGAACTTCTACTACAACTAAGTTAAAACTAACTTTAATAATCATAAACATAGGATCACTCACAAAGTGGGCCCCCTTGGATGAGTGATATCAAACTCTCAACAAAGAACTATTAGTAGATCAAAATAATATATCTTTATTCATTTTTCTTGAAAGATGATTACATATTCTAAAAGAAAAAAATTCAGAATGCATGACAAAAACTTTGCTCAATCCCTTTCCATTTTGTCTAACTTAGAAAAGAAGGAAGAGCTTATTATAAAGAAAAGACAAACTATAATGGACAACTCCAGTTACGCCTAGAAGAAGAGGCGGATAGCTGTTAGATGAAGGGGATAACAAAGAGCTTGGCTGCAGGAACTGTGGATCTAAAACCAAACCACAGTCTTTGCACGCCAAAGAGATATTTTGCAAATTAAACATGCACCAGAGTTAAACTCCCATGGTGAAATACAACTGCTCCGATTATGTCATAGATTACACTCGCTTGAATCTCTTTCAATTTGACCTCCAGCTATCTGAACGTGATTCTCCAGTCCTTAGGCGCGAAGGAAAATTCTCCACCATGGCATCAATTATTATCTACACTAAAATAGAAACAATATACAAGGACATGCATATGCATCTTACTTAACTAATACATTCATTAACTAATATATGAAATCATCCTAAATAATCTGCATATCACAGGGACAAACCATTTGGCTGTAGGAATAAACTGGCATGGCTACAGGAATTAACAGACAAGGTTGAAACATGATTTCTTAAGTTTAGTTTTAAAACATGGATTACATATATTCAATTCACAATATTTTACTATCACAATGCAACCCAAAAGATACCAAAAACCTAAGAGTCCTGATAAAAATCATGTGAATACACCAACTTATCATGCCCCCAACTTTAAGGGTTTGCTGCTCCTACAGAAAAAGGAGAATTTATGATTTTTGCTGAAACTCTGAAATCACCAACAATGTCCTGTCCAGTTCCCTTGGAAGGCAAATTCCAATAAAATCCCTTCATCTTCTCCAACCTGGACCATCTAGTTGTTTCTTCCACATCTACATCATAATTTTGTTCTGTCGGTTGACATGCCAAAAGTGGCCACATAAGGATAGGAGGCTGAAAGATTAATGGCAACCAATTATTGGATTTCTCCCTACCTAGCTATATGTACTTGGAGGCTCTCTATATAGCTGCATGAAAATTTTGTAATGAGTAGGGTTCTCCCAGTTTTAAATGATTTGGTAGATGATTCCAGTGTTGAGTTAGTCCTTCTAGTGTTGTTGTCCTATGGGTATGAACCAATTGCTCATATGCTTGATAGACTTCCTCTCTCATTGGAAGTACTATCTTACTAACATTATCTCTTTTTAGCAACTTTTTCCAATCATAATACAGAACCCTAGGTGCTTCTGATTCCCTCCTTAATGGCAATGGATAGTCAAGTTCCAATTTTTCAAACTCCCTGGCTTGTGGTCCTATAATCATTTCATTTTGTATCCAAGACATTAGAGCTCTGAGATGGATATCCCCAATGTACAACAAAGGATTCCATTCTCTGTCCTGGGGTACAACATAATTATGTAAATATAATTCACATAATAGGTTCCTTACAGAATGTGGGGAGGTTTGATAAGCATGATAGAATTCCTCAAGTGTTTTCAAGGATGGATTAAGATCCCTTACTATGCGGTTTAATCTGAAATTCAAATACCGTTCTTTCAAGTGCACTGCATAAATTCTTGGGGGAGCCCTACACTGCATTATCTCAGAAATCATACCATAAATCTCTTCTACCTTAGTCTCCAATTCTTTAATTCTATTATCTTTTTTCTCAATCTCTTTTTTCTACTTATTAATTATCCCTTGCAACCTATCCTTCTCTATTTCCCATTGCCTAAAGAATGTTAAAGCAATTGATAAACTAGTTAGGGATGAAGGAGTTCTTATGGGTCCTACCTTAGACCGTGGGATTTCTTCAATAACTTCCTCATTCTGGATTGGCATATCTCCCACGTTTTCTTCAGGTTGTCGTGGAACATCATCAATAATCTCCTCACATTGCAATGCCACTAAAGCCAGATTTGCAAGCTTATCCATTACAATTTCTTCTTGAATTTCTTCTTCTACAAGGTTTTCTTGAATTTCCTCTTCTGTAGGGTTTTCTTGAATTTCCTCTTCTGTAGGGTTTTCTTCTTTTGAAGTTTCTACTGCAATCACCTCTGTTGAATTACTCACTAGTTGAGTCTTCTATGTCCTCCTTCTCATTCTCCTCACATACACTTTTGAAACAGACGTAGGAGTTTTTTTTTTTGTTCGACTCCTCTTCGCTGTAGGAGGGATATGCACTTCCTGCAACCGAATAACAAATTCTTCATCTGACTCCTCCTTTTCCAATTCTTTTCCTTCCCTCTGCAAAATAGGTGAACCTCCTTGAAGAGAGGTAGAGGGTTGTCCTTCAATTGACTTTGCTTCAATATTTTCTTCTAAAATAATTGCAGCTCCTTCAACAACTAGCAAACCCTCATCTTCACCAGAAAGACCTTCTGGAACTATCTCTTCTTGAACCGATGGATTATTTTCAATAGGGGCTTCATCTACCCTAAATTGTAGAATATCTTCAAACACACCCCATTCCATCTGTGAAACATCTCTCAGGGACCATTGTACCAGCAACTTCACCAGTCCATGATGGCTAATAGAGCGATTTCCATATTTTTTAGTCTCCTTAGCACTTATAGAAATGAGATGATACAAGAAATTTGGGACATTAACTCACTGGTCATGACGCAGATGACTAAGTAACTTGAAGTGAGGTGAATGGAGATTTGAATACCGTCCTTCACAGGTAATATATTTCATAATATACAGAGCTACCTGAGGCCAATGTGCTGGCAAAGAAACCCTTCTAGTCCCTTGCCTATCCACCATTAAGGGTCTATCAATAGGAACTGTGAACTTTGCCCTGACACTCCTTGCATCCTTCGATTCTAGAAAGAGTTCTCCTTCCTGTAGCAACCCTATGACCTCTACAATTCACTGCTCTATAGCAATTACCCTCAACCCCTTAACTGTAGCTTCTCCTTCATCAAAAAAATGCATAAAGTCTGCAGCTATTTGGTCATTGAAATCCCTGATTCTTAAGAAATAATCCAGCCAGCCATGGTTTTGGAAATAATGCACACAGACAATATCCTACAGCAACCCTTCATGGACAGTTGGTTCATGGCGAATCAGATCACCATCCATCTTTTACTCTGATAATTTCGCAGCTTCACCAAAATGTTTAACAGATTCACAAAAGCTAAAATCTACATATCTTAAATTTGGCAGCAGAAGTTATTATTCACTCGCGTGAAATAATAATCATCATAAGTAATGTCAATTCGAAAATCAGTTCGAGATAATAAATCTTACTGGGAAAAAGGACCATAAAGTACCCCCCCCCAACTTAACCTAGCACATGTCCACACAGGCTGACGAGATTTTAGGTTTGGAGTGGATTAAAATAGAATTAAAATCATAATGACCTAATAAATGCATAATTAAAATAAAGTACAATATACACATACCTGCAATTGGATGAAAATGATGGCAAAATGAAATGAAGTGATAGGTAAGAAAGTGGGATGGAGTGTAGTGGATGGAACTTTATGTACGGAGAACAATATTCCTCATGGAAATATTTTATTATGATACAGTCAATAAGTTCACTGTAGAGGCTATAGGAACATCACCTTTATCAACACGCTCAAATGCAACAGGAAGGTCATGAATTGATACTGAAGCATTGATATTTGCTGCAGGAACTTGTATTTCATTTTGAAGAGCAAACTGCTGCAAGAACTCTTCTCTAGTAGTTGGCTTGTGATAAAGTCGTAGCCGGTGTCCATTCACTAAGAGTTTAAATCGAACAGGATCTATTATGTTCAACCGAACTGCTCCATTGCGAAAAACTTCTTCTACCTCATAAGGACCCAACCACCTTGTTTGGAGTTTTCCCATAGCATCCTTATATCTAGAATCATACAAGAGTGCCTAGTCACCAACTTTGAATTTATTTTCTCTTATATATTTATCATGCCATCTGGCTCTTTGGTTTTGAATCAACTCTGTCTATTGAACAACTATCTTTCTCCATTCATCAACAGAATTTAACTGTTGAATGTGTTCCTTCTGTTCTTCAAACAATGTCATATTCAGTTGTAGAGTTGTTCTCAAAGTTTTATGCTCAAATTCAATAGGCATCATTGTTGTTTTGCCATAAACCATCTCAAAAGATGTGAATCCAATTGGTGTTTTCCATGTTGTTCTATATGCCCAAATTGCCTCTGAAAGCCAATTAGACCAATCTTTCTTGTGGATAGACATTGTTTTTGTAAGAATAGCCTCAAGCTCTTTGTTGGTAACTTCTACTTGGCCATTAGACTATAAATGACATGGAGTAGATTTCTTGTGTCTTATATTGTATTCATTGACCAAATCTTTTATCAATGTTAATGTAAATTGAGGTCCCTGATCTGAGACAATTTCCTTGGGTACTCCATACCTTGTAAATATTTCTTCATAGAGAAATTCAGCTACCTTATTGTCTCTTGCATGTTGCATAGCTCTAGCTTCTACCCATTTTGTCACATAGTCTGTACATACCAAGATATAAGATTTGCCATTAGAAGGTAGATCAATGGGGCCAACAAAATCTAATCCCCATTTGTCAAATGGTGTAACAGATATTTGAGGGTATAGTGGCATCTCATCAGATTTTGTAGGTCTGCCCATTTGCTGACATATGTCACATTTCCTTGTGTACTGAGCTACATCCTTGTGTAGTGTAGGCCAGTAATAATCAGTATTGAGTACTTTCAGTGTTGTCCTTTTGGCAGAAAAATGACCTCCACATGGCTCATCATGACATGCATGCAAGATGTCATATGTTTCATCCTCTCTAACATATCTTTGCATGACTTGATCGGGTCCAGTATAAAATAGACAATCAGCAATCCATGAAAAGTTAAAACTTTTTTCAACTAGCAACCTTCTTTCCTTAGGAGAAAAAGAAATTGGCATCTTAGCTGCAGCTAAATAGTTAGCAATATCAGCATACTAAGGAGTATGAGCCTGTATGAGAAACAAATACTCATCTGGAAAAGTGTCATCTATCATTGTAGAGTCTTCCTGCAATTAAAGATGTGAAAGATAATCTGCAACAACATTAGACTTCCCTGGCTTATCAACAACTATGATATCAAATTCCTGCATCAACAATAACCAACGAACCAGTCTACCGGTGATGGATGGCTTATTCATAAGATATCTAATTGTAGTATGATCTGTATGCACAAATATTGGATACCCTATAATATAGTGTCTAAACTTGTTAAGGGCATATATGATAGCTAGCATTTCCTTTTTAGTAACTCTATAATTCAATTCAAGTCCCTGCAAATTCTTGTTGATATAATATATTGCATTTTCCAACTTATCAACTTTTTGTCCTAGCACTGCTCCTATAGCATAATCAGATGCATCAGTATGGATTTGGAATGGTAGAGACTAATTAGGTCCTTTTAGAACTGGTGCTTGAGTCAAAGCATGCTTAAGCTTTAAAAAAGCTTCATTACATGCTGAGGTCCATTGAAAATCTGCATCTTTAGTAAGCAATGTATATAAGGGACTTGCAATTTTGCTGAAATCTTTGATGAACCGTCTGTAGTATCTAGCATGGCCAAGAAAAATTCTCACATCTTTCTACTTCATAGGGTTATTAATATGTTGAATAACCTCAATCTTTGCTGGATCCACTTGTATGCCTTGTACAGATATATGATGACCAAGGACTATTCCTTCTTCCATCATAATGAAACACTTTTCACTATTTAGAGACAAGTTGTAGTCTTCACACCACTGCAAAACTTTCTTCAAATTACCCAATGCTTGATCAAATTCAGAACCATAGGTTGTAAAGTCATCCATGTAAATTTCCATTATGTCTTAAAAAATATCAGAAAAAATATTGATGACTGCCCTTTGAAAAGTGGTTGGAGCATTACACAACCCAAAAGGAAGAACATGCATAAGTGCCCCATGGACAAGTAAATGTTGTTTTCTCCTGATCCTCAGGAGCTATTTGTATCTAATTATAGCCACTAAATCCATCCAAAAATGAAAAATATCTCTTACCAGCAAGAGAATCCAAGACCTGATCCACAAATGGCAGTGGAAAATGATCCTTCCTTGTGGCTAAGTTCAAAGCTCTATAATCAACACATACTCTCCATTTGCCTCCCATTTTAGGAACTATCACCAAAGGTGATACCCATTGACTGTCAAAGATAGGATAGATAAACCCAACTTTCAACAATTTCTGCAATTCTTCCTTAACTATCTCCTTCAGGGCAGGATTAACTCTTCTTTGAGGTTGTCTGAGGGGGCAACACTCATCCTTTATGTAAATGTGATGAGTACAAACTGCTGGATCAATTCCATTCATATCCTTGTAATCCCATGCAAAGGCATTTCTATGGAGTTTTAGCAAGTCCACCAGGCTATTTTTTTGAGCATCTGCTATATTCTTGTTGATGTTCAAATATTTATTCAATTCAACCTCTATCTTGATAGTAAGATCAATCTTATTTATATCAGAAACATGAGAATATGATAATTCCTGTGGCAACAAGGTATGTAAGATATTAGTGGTTGCAGGAAAGTCTAACCCTACAATATTCGGAACCAATTCCTACAATTCTTGGTCTTCTATTAATTAGTTTATCAAGACCTTATAAAGGATTGATTCTTCATCATATAACTGCATGAGTGGACTCGATTAATCATCATAAGGTGATTAATAGAGTCAATTTCTTCAGATTCCTCTCCCAAAATAGGCCAAATAGCTTGTTGTTGCTCAAGCTACGGTTTTGCCGGGGAATACAAGGCCAATATTTTTGTGGAACTGCCATCTGAAATAGTCATGTCTCCTCATCTACACCCAATATATTCATCAGCTGTGGCAAGCCATGGCCTTCCCAAAATGATTGGATATCCCCCCAATGTTGCTTTTGGGGATAAAATCATAAAGTCTACAGGATATTCCTAGGAATCTAGAATGACCACTATATCTTCTATCATACCATCAGGTCTTACTGCAGAGCCATCAACAAGTTGAAGAACTGTGGGTGTAGCCCTTAAACTATCTATCTCCAGATGTTTCATTACTTCCCTTGTCATTACATTAATGGCTTCCCCTAGATCAACTAAAACATTTTTTATTTGTATGCCATTAATGACTATACTCACAACGGGACTGCCTGGATCAGAATACTTTGGAATAGCAATTTTTCCTAACATAATATTAGCCAGTTGACCCATAACATGAACTGTTTGTGGATCCTTTTTTCTTTCTGCCAGGTTTCTTTAGGCATGCCTCTCTCATTGCTTTACCATATATTAGAACATCCTTTATTGCTTGTAGCAATGGAATTTTAACAACAAATGTGCTTCAGTTGATCAAGAATATCAAAGCTTTGTTGTTGATCAGTTGAAACATCTTTGTGTTTCAATCTTTGGGGAAATGGTGGTAATATTTGAGTCTGAGGTATTACATCATTAGGATCAGAGATTGGCTTCTCTTCTTGTACCTTAGTAATAACTGTCTGAGAGGCATTAGGTAGTGTTGTTCCAGATCGGAGGTGAATATCATCTAGTGATAAAGAATAGGCTGGGTATTGATTAGCATCTGATGAATAAGCTTGTTGTTGTTGCTAAGATTTGATATTTGGATTAGGCAACAGTTGAGTAGGCAGTTGTGTTGGCTTGGGAGGTGGTGTTGTGGCTATAGGAGGTGGCATTAAAGTAGGAGGTTGTGGCTACTAAGCAAGGGGCTAATATCCAGAAGATTGGGATGACCATGATGGGTTTCCCCTCCATTGAGAGGTAGGTTGCCAATTCCCTTGAAACTGGTTCCCTGCACCCTGAGGTGGATACCAGTTTCCCTGTGGCTGCTGCCACTGGGGTATTTGATTAGAAAATTGTTGTCCTTGGCCTTGTGATCCATATCAATGTGGATAATTACCAAAATTTTGAGAATACTGTGGTTGCCATTGGTTATTTGGTGCATAAGAATTACCACTATAACCAAAAAAGGAAAGTGGATCAGGTGGCATACCTTGTCTCTGAAAATTTGGTCTTCTCTGAGCAACATAGAAGACTTGTTTATCCTCCCCTTGAACTGGTTTGAACTCAGGTACTTCAACATTTGCAACCATCTTACATCTGCAATCTTTCTTCTGCTGCTTACAATGATGACAGAATTCTGCAAGAAATGCATCAACTTCCTCATGCTTCTTCTTGGCTGCCAATGTATCCAACTAAGTAGCCATATTGTTTATAATATCCTCCTTGAAATCTTTTAATAAATGACTAAGTTCCAACCTAGAAACTCCATTTCCATATGATGATGATAGTGCTCCTAGCTTAAATCTCCTATTCTTCTTAGAAGTGGATCTGGAATACTTTTTGCAAATTTGTCCTTTTTCAGCCCAAGTAGACTATGTAATGTCACCTCCCCCCATTAGATCTAAGGAATTGGTGCATTCATCACTGATACCCCTCAAGAATATCAATTTGAGGGAATCTTCATTCAGAGTACTATGCTTGGACTTCTTGACACTAAACAAAAACCTTTCTAGATAATCCTCAAGGCTCTCATCTTTAGTTTGTGTCATTCTAAAGATATCATCCCCATGACGATCAGTGCCTCTACAGTAATCTTTGTATTTTGCAAGAAACAACCATTTCATATCATCCCATGTATTGATTGTGCTACTACCCAAGCTCATAAACCATCTCAAGGATGACTCCTTCAAAGTGGCTGGAAAAATTTTGAGTCTATGAGCATCTATAGTATAGTCAAAACTCCTATAGAGAACATCAAACTCAAATAGAAATGTATCCAGATCCTCAGTAACCAACCCATAGAACTTAGGAAGTGAAGATGCTGGAATGTTCTTGAGGTTAGCATTATCATGCTGGTCAAAGATGGGAAACTCAAATGTTGGACTAGGTGGTGGTGGTGGATTATTTCCACCAGGAGGTGGGTTCCCTTGCATTGGACTTGTGGGGGTTATTACAATAGACAATTCTTCTTCTTGCAGACCAAAAAGGAACTAAAGACTACCTTCTGGAAATTCAGACTTAGGGTGATCCAAATTTTGTGGGACTTGATAAAGCTCAGAAAAAGGGTTTATATCTAGAAAACTATCTTCTACATGAGTAGTATGAGTGGGTAAATATCTACCTCTGGCATCTCTTCTTCTATTATGCATGCAGATTCATGAGATTCAAACAATTAACTAGAAACTAAAATAATCATAAAAGGCTCTTAGTTTGACACCATCCTCGGCAACAGTGCCAAAAATGTCTACCCCAACTATAATGACAATAATAATACCTCTAATTGAAATCTCAATCCAAAGTTTGGACATCCATATGGTAGAGTTTACTATTCTCATGGCTGGTGTTCATTTAGTTGTCAATCCAGGAACGTAAAACTTGAAATGGGTCTGCAATATATATGCACTAAGCTCCTTAAATGATTATTCTTAATTATTGCAGGAAAGGTAGGAATGGAAATCATAAAAGGCTAAATGAAAGCTTTACAAAACTCTACTGAAAAGATCTAATAAAAATAACAGGAATCACACCGTTCTGCCTTGGCTGCAGGAACAGTCAAAGGATCTATTTCTAGTGGCTGCAGGAACAGTCCAATCATGAACTTCTACTACAACTAAGTAAAAACTAACTTTAATAATCATAAACACAGGATCACTCACCAAGTGGGCCCCCTTGGATGAGTGATATCAAACTCTCAGCAAAGAACTATTAGTAGATCAGAATAACATATCTTTATTCATTTTTCTTGAAAGATGATTACATATTCTAAAAGAGAAAAATTCAGAATGTGTGACAAAAACTCTGCTCAATCCCTTTCCATTCTGTCTAACTCAGAAAAGAAGGAAGAGCTTATTATAAAGAAAATACAAACTACAATGGACAACTCCAATTACGCCCAGAAGAAGAGGCAAATAGCTGTCAGATGAAGGGGATAATAGAGAGCTTGGTTGTAGTAACTATGGATCTGAAACCGAACCACAGTCTTTGCACGCCAAAGAGATATTTTGCAAATTAAACATGCACCAGAGTTAAACTCCCATGGTGAAGTACAACTACTCTGATTATGCCATAGATTACGCTCACTTGAATCTCTTTCAATTTGACCTCTAGCTATCTGAACGTGATTCTCTAGTCCTTAGGTGCGAAGGAAAATTCTCCATCGCAGCATCAATTATTATCTGCACTAAAACAAAAACAATAGACAAGGACATGCATATGCATCTTACTTAACTAATACATTCATTAACTCATATATGAAATCATCCTAAATAATCTGCATATCACAGGGACAAACCATTTGGCTGTAGGAATAAACTAGCATGGCTACAGGAATTAACAGACAAGGTTGAAACATGATTTCTTAAGTTTAGTTTTAAAACATGGATTACATATATTCAATTCACAATATTTTACTATCACAATGCAACCCAAAAGATACCAAAAACCTAAGAGTCCTAATAAAAAACATGTCAATACACCGACTTATCAAGCAGGATGGAACACATATCTTGGGTTCTTGAAGATGGTATATGCAGATATATTGAAGCATGTAGAGATTTAATCCTCCGGTGAGTGTATATATGTATGTACAGGCAATTTTGGTGCACACCATATCTTTGGCGTTGTTGTCAAAGGGGGCGAGATGAGGTGAAAAATGTATAGTGTATAGTCTGATTGTATGAATGGAGTGTACAGTCTGGTGTATTACAGGGGGAGCCTTAAACTGCTTGAATTCTTTTATTCTTTCATCCAGTTGTACGGTTTTCAACACAACCATTTTTCACAGGTGTTTCCATCAATGCCAAAGGGGGAGATTGTTGGCAATTGACACTCATCTGGTGATTTCAGGAGACTTTTGGTGGTTGATTATTTATTTAGGGTTGTCATTGATGGTAACTCTTCATAGTGATTCAATTCAGCAGTCATGATCTAGCTTATCCACTAGATGAAGGTAATTGGTAGACAAATAATCGACAAAATAGGGTAAAACAAGGTATTTCAATAATGCTTTGATCTAGAATGATCTCCAGTGATTACGGTGTTTGTGGTGATTATTTTTGTGATCTCGATGTTTGGTAAGACCTTTAGGAAGCATGTGGTTATAATATTTTAGTCTAGTGCTATGGTGTACTTGATATTGAAGCCGACTTGAAGGAGGTTGTTTTTGTGGCAAGACCGGTTATATAAGGTCAATATGGTGGTTGATTTTTGGTGTGTTATGTGTATGGTGATCCATTTTGGTGTGATTGAGCATCGTTTCACATGCGCACTATGCTTTCAAATCAACCAGTAGATGACTGAGACCAAAACAGAGTATTTAACATTGTACTCTATTTCATTGTACTTGGTAAGAGTTCATTTGCATTTTCTCAAATTTCTCAAGCTTTCTAAGAGTTCATTTCATTGTACTTTCCTATTGTTATCTGAAAATACAAAATGAGTACTCAAATTTCTCAAGCTTTCTAAGAGTTCATTTCATTGTACTTTCCTATTGTAATCAAATTTTAAGTTAGTGAAACTTCCCTGAAGTTTGTAGCCTTCCAAGCAATTGTAATTGAGGAGTGAGCCTAAATGTAAGTGCATTCCCCATCTATGCAATATTTATGTACTTATAGCTATAGTATATGAATATTTTGGGTTCCATCCCCACCATGGTTTTTCCCTTTCTGAGTTTCCACGTAAAATTTTTGGTGTTGTGGATTTGTGTATTTATTGTTGCATGTTTATGTTCAT
The DNA here is from genome assembly GCF_030272615.1 of Cryptomeria japonica. Taxonomy (NCBI): domain Eukaryota; kingdom Viridiplantae; phylum Streptophyta; class Pinopsida; order Cupressales; family Cupressaceae; genus Cryptomeria; species Cryptomeria japonica. Next base: position 579,564,675 of record NC_081411.1, on the reverse strand, counting down.
AATTGTTATGTATTGTCAACTGGTGGATAAAGAATAAGTTTGTGGTTTTAACTTCCAGTAAATCACTTATTCACCCCCCCTCTCAGCGATCCCTGATTTCAACAAAGGGAAAAAACAATGGTGGGAAACTACCCAAATGAGATAATACCCTATTAGGAGTAAATGTAAATATCACAATGGGGAATGCATATGCATTTAGGCACACTACCTAGAGATCACTGCTCAAATACAAGAAGGGCTACAACCCTGAGGAAGTCTCACTACCTTACAAAGATCAGACAACAATTTGAATTACATGAACTATGAAAATAGCATCTCCATATGACTGGTTACAGTTCCGGTTAAGCACATATACTCAAACTCTACTCTATCACACTTCTTCACACCCTTTTGCACTTCTCCTCTACTACTAAAAGATTAAATCAATGTTAGCACTCATAGATACATCTCTCACACAAATATTACATATACTTATACAAATCATCAACCTATATTTCAAGGTTAGCTAAACCCTCAAAACAAATCACAAAATAATAACCTTACATGCTACAACAATGCATGCAAACCAAAACAATGTCGGCTAAGACATAGTCTAGACCCAAATCAATATCGCAACCAAGAAAACCCACCAAGAATTACACCTCAATCATCTACAACATGCTACAACCACCAATAATGTCGCATAACGTGAAGAACACCATCGAATCAAGAAAATGATCAATAATGCACACAACGATCAATGCGGGTCATCAACATGGATAGGATCTGATCTAGAAACATCCACAAGCAACGTGAATTGCACCAGAAACAACCACAACATTACCTCTTACTAGAATATTTATATTTATTATATTGAACCTCAAGAACACACGTTGAACTAACTATCAAACTGAAAGATTCACTTGCAAACTTCCAATCACAAACTAGCTGAATTGAGAACACATATGAACATCCCAAACACTCTACAAAATCCACACAAAAAGATAGAGCAATTTTGGAGCAATGCGAAGCACAAACCAGAGTACCGAATAACATGAACAACTGAAGAAAAAACCATGCTACTGGATCACACAACTTGACCAAATCATCATGCGGACCACTGAAACTTTTGTTGAATCAACTAGAGATAAATATCTCTAAACCCATTAAATCACGGCAACTCATCTGCAACACATTGACCAAACCAACTCATCCAATCTGACTGCAACACTGGAATATACAGAAGAATATGTTGACATCAATGACAACACATCATTCCAGAAAACTCTTCGTCAATATTCAACAATCTCCCCTTTGGCATTGATGGCAACATATGAATGTGGAAAATAATCAATTCAAAAAAAGAAATCAACAACCAACAATCTCCCCCTGAGATTATGCACACAACTCAACATATCTCTCTCCCCCATAGGTTTTTTCACATGCTTCTCTCCCCCTTTTACATCAATGCGAAAGGAACATACAACACAAATTATTAGTCTCTCACACTTACCAAATGATCGCTCCCCCTTAGGCACATACTCTAACCATTCTGAACATCTGAAACACACCACTGACTACACCCCCTGAGTAGTAGCCTCACTCATCAATCCAGATCATAATACATCTTTGTGAAGTCTACCAAACGGATGCAACTCCATGCATCTTATTTCTCATCAGGAGGGGCAATCACCCCTAGCTTCTCTCTGAGATACTCAAATGTATCTTTAGGGAAAGGCTTCATGAAAATAATTTCAATCTGTTCCTTTGTAGATACATACTCCAATACGACTTCCTTCGCATTTACCTTCTCTCTCACAAAATTAAACTTGATTGATATATTCTTGGTATTAGAATGCAACTCAGAATTCTTAGAAATATTAATAGCACTTGAATTGTCACAGTATGTAGTAGTAGGTACATCAAATGTAACTCTGATATCCTTCAACATATTCTTCATCCAAATCACCTGAGTGCAATTGCTAGCAGTAGTAATATATTCAACTTCTATAGTAGAACAAAGATATAGCATTTTGCTTCTTACTTGCCCATGAAACCAATCTCTTACCCAAGAAAAATGCACCACTAGTAGTACTCTTTCTGTCATCAACATCACCTACCCAATCAACATTAATAAAAGCACTCAAAGTAATGTCATCATCTTTAGGATACCACAAACCAAAATTCATTATCCCTTTCAAATATCTAAAAATTCTTTTCACATAAACAACATGAGATTCCTTGGGATTAGCTTGAAATATAGCAATAAGATACACAACATTCATAATATCTGGTCTAGTCTAAGTTAAATACAACAACCCACCAATCATAGATTTGTATCTAGTCTGATTTGCTTTTGGAGAATCACCATCCTTTGTTAACTTATATCTGGTCACCATAGGTGTACCAACAGGCTTTGCATCATTCAAACCAAACTTCTTCAATAATTCCTTCACATACTTAGATTGAGATATAAATACACCTTTATCCAATTGAGTAATTTTCAATCCCAAAAATAATTTCATCTCAGCTATCATAAACATCTCAAACTCATTTTGCATATCATCAGCAAACTTCTTGCACAAACTATCATTTCCACCAAAAATAATATCATCAATAAAAACTTCAACAATCAAGATGTTATTATTATCAGCCTTGAAGTACATATTATTGTCAACAATACCTTTATTTAATTCATTCTTCATTAAATACTTATCCAATCTTGCATACTAGGCTCTTAGGGCTTGCTTCAATCCATACAATGTTTTCTTCAACTTGGGAGTCTTAGGATTTTCATGATTTTCTTACTCTTGAACTCTTCCTTCTACACTAGATTTTCCCTCATTCTCAAGATTTTTTGGAGCAATCTAAACTTGATTTTGGGTCTACACTTTCTTTGCACTAACACTCTGATCATCTAAATCATATCCAAAGTATCTGGGTTGATACTCATTTCCTTCATCAACCTTCACATTAGCACTTTCAACAATCTTCCTCAATCTCTTGTTATAACATCGGTAGGCCTTACTTTTAGTAGAATAACCAAGAAAGATTCCTTCATCACTTCTAACATCAAACTTCCCTAGATCTTCATCTCTTTTGATATAGCATTTACTACCAAAAATTTTGAAATATAACTGTAGGAGCATGAGCAAACCATAACTCATAAGGATTCTTATCGAAATCACCTTTAGTATGCACCCGATCGAGAGTGTATATAGTAGTACTCATAGCTTCTCTATAATAGATATGTGGAACATTTCCTTCAATCATCATGGTTCTAGCAGCTTCCTAGACTATCTTGTTCTTCCTTTCCACAATACCATTTTGATGAAGGGTCTGCAAAGCAGATAACTGTCTCTTCACAAAAAGAATTGAACTCACCAAAAGTAAATTCACCACCTCTTTCAGATCTCAGACATTGCAGCCTCATACTAGTCTATGTCTCAACCATAGCTTTGAAAATCTTGAACTTCTCCAATGCTTCAAACTTCTCCCTTAAGAAAGTAACCCAAATCATCATTGAATAGTCATAAATCAGCAACATGAAATACCTGTCACCCTACAATATTCTCATTCTAGAGGGACCACACAAATCAGTATGCACAAGATCAAATATTTCATTTGAAAAATATATTGTTTACTTTTGAAATAAACTCTTGTCTTTTTCCCTAACTAACATTCTTTACATACCAGATTAGTAGGCTTCACAATCTTAGGAAGATCTCTTATATCTTGAGTGGAACTTACCTTAACCATGCAGTCAAAATTTGCATGACACATCCTTCTATGTCATAAGCAACTTTCATCAACCTGGGCAACTAAACAACTTTTACCACCAACATTTAAGTGAAAGATATTACCTTTAGTCTTTGTACCTGATGCAATTTCAATTCCAGAGATACTCAAGATCTTACATCTACCATCCTTGAATTGAAAGTCATATCCCTTGTCAACCATCTGTCCAACACTCAAAAGATTATGCTTTAGACCTTCAATATACAAGACATCATCAGTGCTATGCTTATTATCAAGAAAAATAGAACCTTTACCATGGATTATACCATCTTTGTCATCTCCAAATATTACTAAACCACCATCATAATTTTCTATACTCACAAATGTACTTACTCTTATCACAGGTATCATATGATAAGAGAAACCACTGTCAATAACCCATTCATCCTTCTCTTCAACTTTAGCATCTAAAACTTTCTCTTCAACAATGCAACTAGTAGAATCAACAGTCACCAAATCATCTTCCTTGATAGAAATGAACACCCACTCATCTCCTAAATTTCCTTTCTTGGACTCATCATCTGTCACACCTTCATTAGCATAAAAGTAGCACTTCTTGTGATATTTAGGCTTATATAGCTTAAATGTCTTCTTAGAATTTCTATCTCTTTTTGAACATCTTGAGGCAAAATATCATATCTTATTGCATGAAAAACAATTAAGAGGCAACTTTCCTTCATACTTACTAGCACATCTAATGTTCAACACAAGCTCATTCACTTTTTGCATAAAGGAGGTTCTCATCTTCGCCCATCTTCAGCATTTCATACTTTCCGTTCAAGCTCTGCAATTTAGCAACTTTCACATGGCTATCACCTTCATACAAAGACTCTATATTCTTCCATATCTCATGAGCAGTCTGAAAATCCATCACATTAGTTATCTTGGAATCAGACAACACTCAAAAATGCTTCCTTAGCTTTAATATTGAATTCAACTTCCTTAATCTCATCTGGAGTAGTAGGACCATTATGAGGAACATTATACACATTCTTAGTAATATTCCAATAGTCTTCAGTGATCCATCTCAAATGACATTCCATCTGGTTCATCTAGAGAGTGTAATTTATTCCATCAAATCTCAGACTATCCTTCTTAAAAGAAAAGGTTGTCATCTTGGATCTCCTCAAGTGGTCAAGCTTCTTCTGAAGTATCTAGCTTTGATACCAATTGTTGGAAACAATGCAGCAAATTGAGAGGGAGGGGTGAATCAGTTTTCTCACAAACTCTGCACATCTCAAACTTAAATTCATATTTGATAATAAATAGTAAAAACATAAATCAACACCACATCAATAACACACATAACACCAAGATTTCTTACATGGAAAACTCGATTAAGGGAAAAACCATAGTGGGAACCTACCCACAATGCGACAATACCCTATTAGAAGTAAATGTAAATATTACAATGAGAAATGCACATGCATTTTGGCACACTACCTACAAGAAGAGCTACAACCTTGAGGAAGGCTCACTACCTTACAAAGATTGGACAACGATCCGGATTACATAAACTATGAAAATAGTATCTCCATATGCCTGGTTATAGTTGCAGTTAAGAACATATACTCAAACTCTTCTCTATCATACTTCTTCACACTCTTTCGCACTTCTCCTCTACTACTGAAAGATCAAATCAATGTTCGCACTCGTAGATACATCTTTCACATGAATATTACATATATTTATACAGATCATCAACTTATATTTCAAGGTTAGCTAAACCCTCAACACAAATCACAAAATAATAACCTTACATGCTACAACAATGCATGCAAACCAAAAAAATGTCTACTAAGACATAGTCTGGACCCAAATCAATACCGCAACCAAGAAACACCACCAAGAATTGCACCTCGATCATCCACAACACACTACAACCACCAAGAATGTTGCATAACACGAAGAACTCCACTAGATCAAGAAAATGATCAATAACACACACAACGATCAATGTAGACCATCAACATGGATAGGATTTGATCTAGAAACATCCACAAGCAATGTGAATTGCACCAAAACAATTGCAGCATCACCTCTTACTAGAATCTTTATCTTCATTATATCTAACCTCAAGAACACATCATGTTGAACAAAATGTCAAACTAAAATATTCACTTGCGAACTTCCAAATCACAAACCATCTAAATTGAGGACACATATGAACATCCCAAACACTCTACCAAATCTGCACAACAGGATATAGCAATTCAGGAGCAATGTGGAGCACAAATGAGAGTACCGAATAACATGAACAACTGAAGAACAAACCATACTGCCAGATCACACAACTCAATCAAATCATCATGTGAACCACTAAAACTTATGCTGAATCAACTAGAGATAAATATCTCTAAACCCATTAAATGGCAACAACTCATCTGCAACACATTGACCAAACCAACTCATCCAATTTGACTGCAACACTAGAATACACAGAAGAATATGTTGACATCAATGACAACACATCATTCCAACAAACTCTTCTTCATATTCAATACCAAATAAAGTAATTTTGGTTGTGAAAACATAATATCCAACTTTTTCACATGCATACAATCAAATAAGGTTGTTGCATTATTCAGTCTACTAGAGGGTGAGACAACTACCTTTTTTAAGGATTCTTAGAGCATCGTGTGGTGTGTAGTTGAATTTTGATTCATTTTCCAAAAGGATACCTTAGATGGAGTAGTATGAATTTACTCAACAAGATCAGACTTCTTACCAACATGCAATGAAAGACAAGGGGGTGGATGAAAAAAAAGTTAAATAGGAAAAACATTTGAATATTGTTTATTGTTATGAGTGTTATATGTGTAAGCAATTGCATGAGGTTGTTGTTACACTTGTACATTAAGTCTACTACTTTGAGTGAGTTGTTTCACATAGTTTTAGTAGTAATTAGAATGTCTAAGTGTGCCTTTAATACCTTTGAAATTAATCAACAATTTAGTTTTTGGTTGGGGATTTGGGATTTCTCTAACAGTAATAACACTTTTTATTTTGAGGTTGAGAAAAATTAGGATGAAGATGGACAAAACTAGAGGTTTTATATGACCAAAAACATGAATTACATTGACTTGGATTTGATTGAGCTCTTTGTTCACCGAGTATTCATCTCTAAAAGGGAAGGATTGAGAAAAATTCTAATGATGTCATCCTCTTGCTCCAAAATATCCCCATGAGTAAGAAAATATTTAGGAGAGGCATTAGAAAGATTCATCAATAATACTATAAGTAAATAGAGGGTAACGTGATGTTAAGAAAAGTATTAATGATATCATCCTATTACACCAATATATACTCATTGGTAGTACATATATTGGGAGAGGGACACATGATTCATCAATGCTTCATCTCTAGAAGGGAGAACATTGTGAAAGATTCTAGTGATATAATACTCTTGTACCAAAATATCCTCATGAGTAGTTAGGAGAGGAAAATCATGATTCATTAATGCTTCATTTCTAGAAGAGTTATAGATAAAAGGAAGAGGTAAGTCATTATCATATGCATTCAATGGAATATCATGAATGTTTTGAACAAAACTTGAAATCAAACTACAAGAATAAGATAAATTCATTTATCGATAAAAAATATCCAAGGATTAAGTTTTCTTTCTAGACCATAACATAGGCAATTAATTAACTAATTAAGTGATATGTAATAACAATGATATGATTAATTAAACATTATGGAATATACAAGTTGTGATTAATTAGCTAATTGATTAAGTAATTTGATAGAGAAATGTTGTGATTAAATAACTAATGCAATTACATAAGTAATAAATTTTAGAAATGATTACATCTAAATCAAAAATATAAATTAAAAAAATATGGAAGTGTAAGACACATAGGGTTCACCAAAATGATATGTATGGAAATGGTATCCTAGGCCTATGGATGAAAAATAAGATCTCAAATATCCATTGTATATAATTGGAAACATAAAAAGGTTCAACTACAGGGTAAGTGCACCAAGATGGGGGACCAAAAAGATGTCACTTTACTTTTTGGCCCCCATCAGAGCATAGTGCACTAGCCAAATAATGTGTTATCCAAGTATAACCTGTGTGCTTACATTTGTCTGAATGATCAAGCCTTGAGATTAGTGATGAGGGGTAATATAGATAGAGGGGGATAAAGAGAGGTGGATAATGAGACATGGATGGAGAGGTAGAGAGGTGGAGAGAGAGAGAGAGAGAGAGAGAGAGAGAGAGAGAGAGAGAGAGAGAGAGAGAGAGAGAGAGAGAGAGAGAGAGAGAGAGAGAGAGAGAGAGAGAGAGAGAGAGAGAGAGAGAGAGAGAGATGGGAGGGAGAATGAAGAGGAGAGACAAAAGAACAAAGAGAGAGAGAGAGAGAGAGACAGATAGATAGACAGAGAGAGAGAGAGAGATGGGAGGGAGAATGAAGAGGAGAGACAAAAGAACAAAGAGAGAGGATTAAGAAGCGATGGAGGGAGAGGTAGACATTGAGGGAGTGATAGACCTAGGGAAGGAGGACATAGAGATGTGAGGGGATAGAGAAAAGAGAATCGGGGAGATCATATGGGGAGAGGGGTAAGTGGGGGGAGAGAGAGGTGGACAGGGAGGAAGACAACTAGAAAGGGGATAGATAGAGAAGTGAGGAACCTAAAGGGGGAGAGAGAGGTAAGCGACCTAGATGGGTAGAGAAATAAGTGAGATAGATAAAGGAGGATAAAGAGAGGTGGGTAATGATACATGGATAGAGAGTTAGAGAGGTGGAAAGAGAGGGAGGGATAAACCTAGAGAGGGGAGAGGGAGAGGGTGGGATGGAAAGGTGATGACCAAGACAATTGAGAGAGATGGAGAGAGAATAAGAGATAGTGGGGGATGAAGAGAGAGATGGGGATAAGGAAGGAGGGTGAGATAGATAGGGAGGGGTAAGAAAGGGAGGGGTAGACCTAGAGAGGGGAGGGAAAGAGAAGAGGAGAGATAACAAAAGAGAGAGAGAGAGAGTAGGGGGTGAAGGGAGACATAGATATGGAGGGAGTGAGAGACATAGGGAAGGAGGAGATAGGGATTTGAGGAGAGAGAGAGAGAAGATAATTAGAGAGTTTTTAAAGGGATAGGGGTAAGGGGGTATGGAGAGAGAGGTGGAGAGGGACAAAGAGAACTAGAGAGGGAGAAAATAGAGAGGCAGGAGAGCTAGAGGGGTAGAAAGAGGTGAGAGAGCTATATGGGAAGAGAGTGGGGTGAGTTAGATAAAGGGTGATATAGAGAGTTGGGTAATGAGACAAGGATGGTGTAATGCCCAAAAAAATACCCTACAAAAATTAAGCTAACTAACGTACAATAGAGATAATTTAAAAAAAAAACATCATCTAATACAACACATATATCCATTTACTCATATGCATATAATATCCATACATGTGATATAAACATTATTGGAAAGAGACACTGCATAGATGATCAAATGTTGTCATTGATGTAAACTCATGTTAGTAATCCCATATGTAGTTCTTAATTGGTTCATACTAGAAGAGAGATTAAGCTATGGTGAGGTCCGGTGAGTTTGAATAGGACATCCGATAGTGTACAGTGTTTTAGTTGATACTTCATTTTGGTTGAGTTTTTTGTGTTGTGGATCTCAAAGAAGCATTATGGATGTGTAATATACCTTATTCTAGGTTTGTTGCCTCCAGTGGTGATTCTTAAGTAAGTTGGAAGCTCCGATATACAGGTTTTTGGTTAGAATAGTGTTCATCAGTAGTAACGTGTGGATATTTGTTGTAGGGATTGTGAAGAGTAGTTTTGGTGGTTGTAATTTTGTTTGAGGATAATTTTCCGACATGTGGGAAGCATGTGGATAATTCTTTTTGGTTTGCATATGCATTTGAGGTTGGATTGAGCCAACTTGGTATACACATTTCATTTATGTGTTATGCATTTTTGGGCCGACATGTAAAAGATCTAATTTGATGTTGCATATATATAAGAGAAATTGATATGATCATTTTTGGTATTGGTGATTATGCATAGTTTCACATGCGCATATGAAGGATTTGTGCTCTAGTATAATGTATAAAAACTTAACATAGCAGTATAGAAGAGCATAGTAAGATTATGTGTTTTGTGCTTAACCGGAACTATACTCAGGCATTTGTTAATGCTCTTCAATAGTTCAAACCTTATTGTAATCTTTGTAATCATTTTGTAAGGTAGTGAGCGTTTTAGGGTTGTATCCCTATTGTAATTTGAGCAGTGATCTCTAGGCAGTGTGCCTAAATGCATGTGCATTCCCCTTATGTAATATTTTTTATACTTCTAACAGAGTATATTAATGGGTTTTAATCCCACCATAATTTTTCCCTTAACCGATTTTTCCACATATAAATCTTGGTATTATGGTGTTGTGGATATTTTATTTATGTGTTTGCATCTTTCTTTTGTTTAATTACATTATGTGGCTGAAAAATCAAATTAAGAATGTTAAAATTTGCATAACATTGATTCACCCCCCCCCCCCCCCTCTCAGTGTTCCTTGATTCCAACAATTGGTATCAAATCCTAGTTCCTTGAAAGATTCCTAACAACTTGAGGAAGATCCGGGAAAGTGAATCAATCCATTCCAGTAGTCTTAGACAACAACTTATTGTTGCACTTGAAGATCTTGATCAATCACAAGTCAAGGTTCAGAAAGTGAAAGTAAACCTTAGGGATGCTAAGAACTTCACTGAATCATTGAAAGATAAGCTAAACAAGTCAAGATAAAAGAGAAAGGAACTTGTTGATAAGCTAAAGGGGAAAGAAAGTCAAATCATTGATGAAGAAGCCTTGAAGGAAAATATAGATGAATGTGAGAGAGTTGTTAGAGATAATACTATCCAAAAGAATGAGATGGAAGCCATTATGATAAAATTGAAAAAGGAGATTGAGGAAAGGAAGAAGAATGAGGAAAATATTGCTCAGATACTGAAAGACAAATCTGATGAATGTTGCAAACTTGATTGTGAGAATGGACAACTGAAGCTTGACCTACAAGAAGCTAGAGAACATGAGGAATAACTTGGAAAGAAAATCCTACTTCTTAAATTTGATCTTGAAGCTACAAATGAGTATAAGGAGAAGTTTTGTATTAGCTCACCCAAGCTTGATGAGATGCTTGAAAGCAAGAAGAATGCTAATGACATAAGAGGTCTTGGATTTGAGAAAGGTGAAAGCTCCAAATCATCACAACAAAAGAACAATTCAAGAAGGCCTCTGATAAGGCAACCTAATGCTCATAAGTTCAATGGTAACTGTTTTGTTTGCAATAAATCTGGTCACATGGCTTTTCAATGCAGAAATAGGATGATTAATAATGGTCCAATCTTTCTCTAGTCAATGTTTTGAATGCAACAAGTTATGCATGTGGTAGGTTTGGACATGTTTTTAATCAATGTAGATCAAGAGGAAATCAAATGAATTTTAGTCCTAGACAAGGAAATGTTGTTTTCTATGCTTGCAACAAATCCAGTTACATTGCTAAGTAATGCAGAAGTAGAAATGTGAATAAGAGAGGTCTGGAAGACAAAAATAAGAATGTAAAGGTAGATGAGAAGGGAAAAGTGAAAGTTAAAGAGATAAGAGATCAGATGAAGAAGACATGGGTTAAAAACAGTGACTCAAAAGCACAAAGTGGCTCCACACCTGAATCTGGTGTTGGAACTTGTTGGACAGTTCAAATAACTAGAAGACAACTGAGAGGGGGGTGGTGAATTAATTGTCACTAGATTACCAGAACCTTGAGCAATTAAAACTTTAATATTAGAACACATAAGATCAATACCAGAATACATAAACCATTTACTGAAATAGCAGATATACCAATTAAGCACAAGCAACAATTAGAGAATAGATACCATTCACATGACACCAAGATTTGTACATGGAAAACCCGGTAAAGGGAAAAACCATGGTGGGAAGCCTACCCACAGTCAGATAATACTTCCACAGTAAGTATGTGACTACAAATTGAGGGGCCTACACTTGCAAGAAGGCCAACAACCTAGAGCACATTGCTCATTACAAAAGAAGTCTCACTGACTACATAGAAATCCAAACTACAATCCGGAAGAAAGAATGAACTGCAATAATAGAATCTCCAATGCCTAAGTACAGTTCTGGTTAAGCTCAATACCGAAGATCTTAAACCTCTTGCATAAACCCAACTCGATCACCAATGATCAATCAAATCCTCTGCTTGAATTATTATTAAAGTATTCGCTCCTATACCATTCCATCCATTATCCATCATGATTTACAATGACATCATACACTTATATATACAAACCCTCGACCTTAAACAATTAGGTCAGCCACGCAAACAATAAAACAATTACATAATTATAAAACATATCAGCCTGAGGCCAAACAAATATCATCCAATTCATAGGTCATCCTGAAAACACATCGAGGAGGCCAATCAACACGTTACATTAAGCTAGTCCATAACCTAGATAGAACTGAACCCAATTTAGGTCCACCAATGCTAAAGCAATGATCCCAATCAAATAAGTCTCGAACACGATCACCATCAGCATCCTGAATCCTTAATAGAAGCTGCACCAACACCACTTATGCATAGTATCAAAAGATCTTCAACAAAGTTCTATCGGTGAAACCCTCACCAAATCAACAAACCAAGCTTACCATTATACAAGATAGCATATGATCACTAGATCAATACCAACTGTCTAAACATGAATCTGAGTAGCATGAATAGGAGATCTAAGCCAATTCCATAAGACAAAGAAAACCAAAGTATACTGGATCATCATGATCTTGCCAGCCAGAAACCAAACATCCTACTGGGATGAAAAGGATACTAGTAAAGTAGCTAGTGTTGACATGAACGAAAAAACATCAATGCAACACATAATCAATTCCTCCAAATTTCTAACAGAACTACATCCGCTAATTGAACTAAGGCATTCGGCCTTGGGGGATGTTTTCATGAAAATTTTATAAATCCCTTGCTTGAGATTTGTGCCTGATTCTGGTAGGTTGCAGAAGCTAAATTTGATGATAGCTAATCTTTCTGAAGGATTTACAGAAGAGTAAGCAGATTTGAAGATCCAGAAAGGAATTCTTGAAGATGTAGAGTATCTGGAAGTATTAGGGTAAAGTGTATTTATTATAGTTAAAAGTTAGGTATGCTCATTTGTCACTTTGCACTCAAGGTGATAGTGTTTGAAGAACTCTCAGAGAAGATTGTCAAGCGAGATCAAGCATAAAACTGATTTCCATAGCAAAGATTGAATCCGGTAGTAAAGGTATTTATCGGAGAAACTCCTCAATTTGAAATTTTAAAATTTTAAAATGGCTACATCTGGTACTGCTACTCCATTGGTTTTTGACATCATGTCTAGAGAGCCCAACCTGATTTCAAAAACCATCCATTTATCTCCATGGAAATGACTTGAAGAGTGTGTTTTCATTGGTCCCCTATGGTGTGTTGCATATTGAAGATGTTAGGGTTTACACACATTGTAATATTGAGGAACTTGGAAGCATGCAGATGTTGAATCTCTACACCAAGAAGATGGCAAATGGGATTGACAACTTGAAACCATAATTTTGGATTTTGGAGAACAAGGGTTTTGTATAGTTTGTTAGATTCCTGATGTTTGATGAATGTGAATGGATCTGGTGCATGTTGAGCCAAATGAACGATGAATTTATGTGGTTGGATAAGCCATACAAGATCACAAAGAGTCCTATGAGGGCTATGATATGATTATGTTCATCCAAAGAGTTTCCCTCATTGAAGGCAATTAAGAATGAAATTGTTACAAACACAATCGGATCAAAGTTTGATCACAGAGCAATGACAATCAATGATATCTTGGAGCATGATGTTAAATTTTCCTTAATGGTAATTAGGTACAAGGTTTATTATTCTAGTAGGGAAAACTCTATTTCTGGAATAGCCATTTATGCTACATATGAAATGATGAGGGAAGACAAGAAGTATGACCTCTGTGAACTACTCTGGAGTGAGCTATTGAAAATTTTGAAGAAGTTAAAGGAGAACAAGAAACATTAGTTTAAGTATGTTACTCTGATCCTATGTTTATTCTTCTACTTCATGAATGAAGTACCAAGATTTAGTCTAGTATAGTATGACTTTGATAGACCCGTAGGTGTGCAGATCTAGGAGTATTTATATAGCTTCGGTGACTCTAAAGTCTGGAATGCTAACCTGTTGGGATACTTTAAGAATTTTCAGAAAGAGATGCATGAGAGGGAAATAATCCCTAAGTCAATTGTAGAGAAATATCAAGACACAATCTATTTCATGGTAGACATTGACCAGTGCTTGATGGAGGCAGTTGAACCAAGGACTTCATGGATCATGCCAATGGGATATGAAGTTGATGAATAGATTTTAGAAATTTATGCACAACACCTATTGAGAAAACCAGTGGATGCAACGGAAGAAAGATTCAGAACCTATGCAAGGAAAACCCTAAAACTGCACCAGCATTTCAAAAGACCAAAAATATAGAAAAAGATAAGGAAAGAGGTTGAAGCCTATGCAGAGTATATAGGAATTTCCAAGGAAGCGGTTTGGGAGGCAAGAAAAATAAATATCTTGTTAGAAGAACTAATGGTTAAGAAGGCCAAACCGAAAGCTACTACACCTAAGCCAAGGCAATCAAGAAGTACTGCTACCTCCTCTGATCCAACAAAACCAAACAAATCTTCAGACAAGCCATCCAATGGTGGTGTGAAGAGAAAGACAGTAAGATTTGTTTTTTGTGGATGATAAAGAGATTGAATTAGATGAAGTAGCAAAGAAGGTAAAGGCCAAAGTTGCTAAGGCCACCAAAGTCTCAAAGGAGAAGCCATCTATTGGAACTATATCTGGTAAGAAATATAAACCATCCGAAATTGATGAGGTGATAAAGAAAGGAAAATGTACTATTAAAATTCCCATAACATTAGATGAGATTGTGAATGAGGCTGTGAAGAATGGGAATTTGAAGCCATTGTTTGAGTGGTATGACAGTTTTGATGAAAACAGTAAGAGAAATTTGGAAGAAGCTATTGTATAATATCTGAATGTATATAGTTGTTGGCATGATTGGCATAACTGTTATTGATGGAGAATGTTGATGAACCAATATAAGATTATTTTTTATTAAGGAAAAAGAAGGTTTTGAAGGGGCCCTGAAACCCTTTACAAGCAGAACTTAAACAACAAAGCTATGAGAAACAGAACCACAAAAAACCAGCAGAAAACTGAAGAAAACCCAAAAAAGCCCCAAAAAGCCAGCAGGCCTTCAAGCATTCAGATTTTTTCCAGGGCTTTAGCTAGGGTGTTCCTGATTTCATACAGCTCTTTGATATTGTCTTTGAAGTTAGGGGGATCCTTTGTTGAAGTAGCCACAACTTTCTTGATACTGGCCCTGGTTCTCTTCGCAGTACCGCCCACTGGAGTAGCATCACCGCTTCCAGTCTGGATGGTCTCTTCCTCCAGGTCAAGATCCATGACCAGTTTAGGAGTGCAGGTATGATCAAAGACCTTGGCGATGTCCTCTAGGTTTTTAGTGACAGTAGAGAGGATACTTGGGATAACTCCCATCAGGTTTTTCATCGCTTGTTTTCCCTCTTCCAGCGATTTTACTTTAATCTCCATTTCCGGCTTCCAATTAATCTGCTCTTTGTTCTCATCCTCCCTCTTTTCATCCATATTTATCCCTTTCTTATCCAGGTTTTTCAGAGTCTCATAGGTCCATCTATCCAAATCCATTCTAGCCTCAGAGAGCTTCTTGAGGTTATCCAGGATAAGCCCTTTACCAGCACTTTCCTTGTCCTCGCTATCCCTATCCTCAGTCAGGTCCTTCTCAGAGTCTTTGTTCATTTCCTTCTCAGAATTCACTCTGGTTTCCTCATTATCCTTGGGATCCGCTTCTTACCAAGGCATTCGCTAAGGATAGGGCTTTCTTGACTAGGCTCATTATTGCCACTTTCTTCCTCGTTACCCAGCTCCTCATCTTTCCAGCTATCTTCACCATTGGAGTCGGTCGTCTCCATTTCGTTGCTTTCCTTAACAATGTCCTCTGTTTCCAACCCAGGGACACTTTTCCTTTTTTTGCTGGAGGAAGCCTTCTCCTTGCTAGTTTCTCCCTCTTCCATCTTTCTCTTGCCCAGAGAGGCAAAAATCCTCTTATTTTCTAGCAGGGCGGGGGTTTTGCAATGCTCATAGATGAGAAGTAGAAGCCCATAGTGGAGAATCAGGCTGGAAGGGTTAATCTTGTGTTTGTTGAGGGACCTAGAGAGGGACTGAAAAAGGTAGTAGGGCAGGGAAACCTTTTTGTCGTGTCTGAAATGGTTTGAGAGCATGAAGTGGTAGGTGTGGGCCCTGGAGAAATGGCCTTCAACTGTGTTGTACTCCATAATTGCATTCAAAACCCAGCCCCACAACTTGATGTTTGCAACTTCATAGTAGCCCCCAGTAGCCTTGCCAATTTTAGCCCTCTCTTTCTCTTTTCACAGGAACAGGTTAATCACGTTGTTGGAGACTTTAAGGTCTCGAAAGAAGTTAAGCCCAGTGTGGGGCATTCCGGTCACAATGGAAATGAGCCCAACATCCAGCTTAAACTTAACTCCATAAAGTTTAAAAGAGCCATTAGACCAGTTTTTAGAAATCTTGGAAATGGCTAAGTTAACCCTACCTTTGTCATGGTCCTCAAGCTTCTCCATGAAGTTGGTAAGAGCGCTCTTCTCCAATTTCGCCCAAACTTTTGGCATCACTTTCTAGGTCGATGTGTTGTCTGGTTCTTCCCACCTTAGGTCTCCTCCCATCTTCGGATACAGGCTATCTGCTCTGTTTCTCTACAAATTATAATCTTCTTTCTCGATGTTGCTCACATTTTCGAACTGAGTAACCCACAAAATGTGCGGCAATTTATTAGAGATAATAGAAGATCTACCGCAATGCCAAGTAATGATGGCCTTTCCAGCAAGGCATAAATGATCCTTTTTACTTGTCATGATTAAATTTTCCTTCTCTCCCCGTATAACGGTCCTTTCTAAGGAACTCTTTGATATTTAAATTGAGATCCTCCTCGTGCCAAATTATTTGAGAGTCCGAGTTAACTCCAATATTCGCTAAACAATCCGCAACACTGTTTTGCTCTCTGAAGGTATGTTGAATAATGATTTCTTTGAAACTGGCAATGATCTCCCTAGCTTTCATGATGATATTTTCAATAGACCAGGAAGGCTCTGATTCCCCCTTTAAGCACTTAATAATATTAAGTGAATCTCCCTCAAGCCATATTTTATGATAATTTAGATTTTTGGCTATAATTAAGGTATTCAAGGTGGCAGAGGCTTCAGCAAAATGGCTAGTTTGATTCCCCAGAGGAGTAGTCACCGCCTTAAGACAACTTCCAGCAAAATTCTTGGCAATGCCCCCATATCCAGCTTTACCTGGATTCCCTCTAGAAGCCCCATCAAAGTTAGCCTTAATCCATCCCTACGAGGGAAAACACCAGACTAGACCTTCTCTTCCAGTCTCCTTGCTAGTAGTAGTGGTAGAAAGGTTCCACCTATCTTTAAAATCATCTTTAGCAGCAAGTCCCTGATCAGTGCAGTAGAGGAATTCAAAAATACTCCTAAAGATTTTATCTGCAACCACTTCAGGAATAGCCCTTTTATCCCTAAAAATCTTGTTGTTGCGCTCTTTCCAGATATTCCAGATAACAATTGGCAGAGTAAGTTTCCAAGTCTCCACAATTTTAGGATTATAATTAGGCCAATGCCATTGAAGCCAGGTGTCACCAAGAGAGTTCGGGAAGACCCAACATAGGTTCCACCTGGTAAGGATGATTTTCTAGATATCTTGGCTAAAAGTGCATTGATTGAGAATATGGAAAGCTGTCTCTTCTTCCCTGCAGCAAAGAGAACACCTATTAGGAAAAATAATACCTCTTTTATGAATATTGTCCAGGGTCAATACCTTATTTTGGATGAAAATCCAGAAGAAGATATTGACCTTAGAAACTAACTTCTTGTTCCAGACTTTAGCCCAGATGGGAATTTCTTCCACCGGGACATTGTGTATAGCCACAGTAAAGGAAATAGAGTATTTCCCATCTAGAGTTTCCCTCCATATCAATCTGTCATCTTTGTTGTCTCTAGGGATTTTAGCAGAGAGAGCAATTTGAAGGAACTTGAGTACTAGACACTGCTAGCTAAAATCAATCCAGTTCCCATTTCTCTAGTAATCTCTTACCATTTCACCATACCTACTTTTGAATCGGTCTTTCCAATATTTAAGGATTGGGATTTCCTCCAGAGGTTTATCCAGGATCCATCTATCTTCCCAAAATCTTGTTCTCCTCCCATCCCCAAGGTTCCAAGATCTGCCAGCAGCAGCCCAACTTTTAGTTGATTGCACAACATTCCATATGGTGGATCATTCAACATTAAAAGAGTTGTCAAAGAATTCTTCCTCAGAAGGTTGCATATAGAGATATTTGTTTTTCCAGATAGAGTTCCATTCTCTTTCCTCCCCTTTGAATCTCCATATTTGTTTGGTTAATAAAGCTTTATTCATACAACCAATGTTCCTTAAGCCCAACCCACCTGAGGCCTTAGGGGAACAAATTTTATTCCAGGCAATAAAGGGAATTTTGTTTTTAACTTCCACTCCTGACTAAAGGAACTTTTTTTGGATTCTTTCAATGGCTTTCGCAAACTTTGAGGGGATTTTGAACAAGCTAAGAGCATACACAACTATGTTGGTAATGATATAGTGATGAAGAAATTGAGATTATTGGCTTAATGACTTTGATCACTTATTTGTGTTATCATTGATGGAAAACTATGTGGCAACTATGTTTTTCATATTTATTTTGTCATCTAAGTCTTTTTGGTCTACCAATAATGAAGATAGTGAACTGGGAATTAGGACATTAACTGGTAAATGTGGAAATGTTTTGATTGGTTCTAGAGATTAGTGATGAGTCAAGTGTTGAGGTTTGGAACATGTATTTGTATCATTGTAATGTATCTTTCACCATAACCGTATCATGCTTTGATTACCGAAAGTCATGTTTATGATTTCTATTGTATTTTTCGTAGGGTTTAAGAAGGGTTTTAGAACCGGTAACAAATTCTTTTAACTCGTGATGTTTTATGGTTTGGCAGTGATTTATATCATGTTCAAATGTTGATGGTGACATCGCACAACCCTTGTGAAAAGATAAGTTATTGTTTTGACATGATTAAGGATGGAATTTCTTGGGAAACAATGAAGAGCATAAAAGAGTGTTTTATGGGCTTGACTGCCTATCAAATTGAGTTGTTGTGATGAGTTACGATCATTCAACAATTGATATTGTCTTGAAAATTATTGTAATGATCTGAATGATGATCTACCTTGTAAATTCATTTGAATTTTGATGTATCTAGGGTTTTTTAATCGACTAAGATGCAAAGTTTATTTAGGTTGGTATAGTTGATTTTTGTTGTGTCGGTGATTTGAAAAAAGTGTGTGAAGCCAAACTAGTGTGGTGTATCTTCCAGAGTGTAGCAAATTGGATCTAAACAAGCAAGCAGTTAGTGCTATATCCAGATCATTCATATTTTATTCCCTAAAAGTTTCAATAGACAAAATCCCTTAACCGAGTAGGTTCTAACAGGCCTTAAAGTATAAATCCCTTAATAGGGTAGCTAAACATATGAGTCTTAAATCCTCTTGCGAGGTTGCTTCTAACAGGGCAAAAACTCCTAACATGGATCATCATAGCAATCCCTTAACCGAGTGACTCCTAATAGGGCATCATTGTACAAGCTCCTAACCAGGCTAGGCTCCTAATAGGGTGCATTCCGAAAGAGTGCACAATTCTTGTGGGTACCAATTCCCACCATGGTTTTTCCCTATTTGGGTCACTACGTGAAAATTCTGGTGTTCACATGGTCAATGTTTCTGATGTGTTGATTTGATTTACTTTCAATTGAGGAAAAGATCTTGAGAAAGATGATAAAGAAGGAGGGTCAAAGTTAACCAAGGACAACTACCGGATATGGAGTGATCAGATGAAGATATATATCATAGGAATGGGTTCTCAATTTTGGCATCATGTGACAAACAAGTATGTGCCTCCTTCTACCAATCCCTTGACACCTGGTCATATTAAGGAGCAGCAAAAAAACATCTAGACACTTGAAGGAATTGTAAGCACTTTATCTGACTCTGAGTATATATATGTTCATGGATTAGAGACTACATTTGAAGTATGGGAGAAATTAGGTTTGATTTATGGAGGTGATGAACATGTACAAAGGGCTAAGGAAGAAAGTCTTGGAGGTAAATTTGATGATATGAGAATGGTTGATGGTGAGAATATAGTGCAATATGGACAAAGGATTAAAGAAGTTGTAGGTGGTATCAAGAGTTTTGGGGGTAAAATTGAAGAAGATACTGTTGTTAGTAAGATGCTTAGAACTCTCTTACCACAATATATTATTAGGGTATCTGCAATACAAGAATTCAGATTTGTTTCTAAAGATAAAGTTATTGTTGATTCCCTTATTGGTAAATTTATTGCATTTGAATTAAACATCTTTGATAATAGTGTTTTTAATCCATCTGAATATGCTTTTAAGGCTTCTGTAACTGGTACATCTATGAAGAAAGGAAAGAATATTTGTCATAATTATGACTGCAGGTTTAGTCATGGCGGTAGCAGAGGAGATGGTGATGATGAAGATCATCTGGTGGAACTTGAGACACTATTGGCTAAAATATTTCCTAAAGGCACTGGCAAGTACAAAGGTAAACTTCCTCTGAAGTTTTTTTCCTCCAATAAGATTGGACACATTGCTGCAAATTTTTCTAAAGGTGATAAAAAGGAAAAGTTTAGGAAATCTAAAGGAAAAGGATAGAAACATTTCTATGTTGTAGTGGATGAAGGTGTGACAGATGAGGAATCCGAGGAAGAGGAAATTGTCTTTGTTGTTGTGAAGGAAGATTTGACTGATGAAAATCTTTGGTATCACACATAGATAGTAGTGATGAATGGATAATAGATAGTGGTTGCTTACACAACATGACCGGTGATAGAAACAAGTTCATATCTCTTGAAGAATTTGATGGTGGTGTGGTAAGGTTTGGTAACAACTCACCCTGCATGGTTAAAGGTAAAGGATCTATTTCATTGAATGGAAAAAGTAATGCAGATGATGTCTTTTGGGTAGATGGATTAAAACATAACTTATTGAGTGTTGGACAATTAAATGATAAAGGATATCATCTTGAATTTAAGAGTGGAGTGTGTAGGATCCTTGGAAGTAAAGGAGAGTTGATTGCTACTAGAAAGCAGACTACAGGTAATCTATTTCATCTGAATACTAATGTAAATAGTTGTTTGGTGTCTAAGATTGAAGACAACTAGTTATGGCATAAGAGGTTTTGTCATTTGAACTTTGACAATTTGATAAAGGTTAGCAAATCAAGTATCGTGAGAGGTATGCCCCATCCTGTGAAACCAGACAATGTGTTGTGTAAGGACTGTCAGATGGGTAAGATTACTTCTATATCTTTTAAGAGTAAAAAAAAAATTCTTCAGAGCATATCCTTGATTTAGTTCACACTGATCTATGTGGTCCTATGAGGACTAGAAGCTATTATGGTGATAAGTTATTTATGATTTTTATTGATGATTTTTCAAAGATGATGTGGGTAACTTTTCTGAGAGAAAAGTCTGAGGCTTTCAGTAAATTCAAGGCATTTAAATCTTTAGTTGAAAAGGAAACTAGGAGGAGTTTGAAAGGTTTGAGATCTGATCGGGGAGGTGAGTTCACTTGTGATGAGTTTGTGAAGTTTTGTGATGAATAGGGAATTAAGAGGCAAATGTCAGCACCCAGAACTCCACAACAAAATGGAATTGTTGAGAGAAGGAATTAGACAATTGTGGAAGCTTCTAGAACAATGTTGATACAAGGTTAAGTACCTAAGATGTTTTGGAGGGAAGGAGTTAGTATAACTATTTATATTTTGAACTGGGTACTTGTTAAGAAAGGTAATGATAAAACACCTTATGAACTTTGGAATGGTAAGATTCCTAATGTCAGCTACTTTAAAAATTTTGGGAGAAAATGTTTTATTAAGAGAGATGATGTTACTAGAAAATTTGATGCTAAGTGTGTTGAAGGTATATTTCTTGGATACTCTACCAAGAGTAAAGCATTCTAATGTTATAACAAGAGAACTAAGAAGATAGTTGAAAGTGTAAATGTTAAGGTTGATGAATTCTCTGAGAAACCTGATGAGACAAGCATATCTAAGACTGAAAATGATAAAGAAAACCTTGTGTTTATAGAACTGGAAGTGCAGAAGAATGATGAACAAAACAATGCAGAAATAGGTGCCCAACCGATAAATGAAGAAAGCAATGAAGAAGATGATGAACATGAAGCATAAGGCACAACACCAAAACCGGTAATACCAAGGTATGTTAGATTAAATCATTCAGAAGACCAAATTATAGGAGATAAGAATGTTGGTGTACAAACTAGAAGGAAAATCAGAGAAAACTCTTCTCTGATTTCTACTGTTAAGCCTAAAACAGTAAGAGAAGCATTGAAGGATGATGACTAGATTAATGCTATGAATGAGGAATTGGATCAGATAGAGAAAAACAAGACCTAGACACTTGTTCCCAGAGTGGAAGATGAGAATGTTATAGGTACAAAATGGGTTTATAGAAACAAGTTAAATGAAGATGGCAAGGTTGTAAGGAATAAAGCAAGACTTGTATGCAAAGGCTATGCATAAGAAGAAGGACAAGACTATGGTGAAACCTTTGCACCATTGGAAAGATTGGAAGGTGTAATATTGTTACTTGTCTTTGCTTCTTTTAAAGGATTTAATGTATATCAGATGAATGTTAAATCAGCTTTTCTGAATGCTATCTTGGAAGAAGAAGTATATATAGAACAACTGCATGGATTTGCATTAAGTGAAGATGAAAATATGGTTTGGAAATTACACAAGGCACTATATGGTTTGAAGAAAGCACAGAGAGAATGGTTTGAAAGATTGCATACACATTTGATCAAGATAGGATTCCAACGTACCAGTGAGGACATTAACATATATTTAAAGACTGATGGAAACATAATGTTGAGAGTAGAAGTTTTTGTTGATGATATAATTTTTGGTGGTGATGATGATTTATGTATGGCTTTTGCTAAGGAAATGAAGAAATAATTTGAAATGTCTCTTATAGGTGAGATTAAAATTATCATTGGGTTGCAGGTCCAGCAACTGGATGGTGGAATATTTATCTGTCAGACTAAATATGTAAAAGAAGTATTGATAGCTTTTAGCATGGAAGATTGCAAACTAGTTGGTACTTCGACGGTGACAAGTAAATTGTCTAAATAGGATGATTCACCCTCTATAGATGAAAAGGAATACAACTCCATGATTGGTAAGTTGCATTATGTTGTTCACAGTAGACTGGATATTTCACATGTTGTTGGATTGGTTGCTAGATTTCAGAAAGATCCCAAGGAGACTCACTTGGTAGTGGTGAAAAGGATATTCAGATATCTGAAAGACGCAATGGATTATGGCTTATGGTATCCTTATAAAGATGAATTTTCTTTGAAAGTGTTTACTGATGCAAATTGGGAAGGAAATGTTGATGACCAGAAAAGAACTACCGATGGAGATTTTCTTATTGGAGGTAGATTGGTTTCTTAGACAAGTAAAAAGCAAACATGTGTATCATAGTAAACAGCTAAAGCAGAATATGTTGTAGCATCTATGAATTGTACACAAGTAATCTGGATGAGACATGTGTTGGAAGGTTTTAAGCTAGATATGTTTGAACCGGTGATTATTTATTGTGACAATACTAGTGCTATTAATATTTCAAAAAATATTGTGTTACAAGCAAGGACAAAGCATCTAGAACTAAAATATCACTTTCTACAGGAGAGAGTACATGAGAAGCAAATCAGAATGGAATATGTCACAAGCAAAGAGAAGTTAGTAGACATTGCAGTGTCCATCCTTGATTTGATATATTTTGACTAGAGTTGACTTTTATATCATGCTCGATAGACTTATCTAGACTATATTTGATGATTTGGATGATGATTACTCATGTGCTTCAGTTACTTATTATTGATGTTAGACACTATTGGACATATGCTATTTTGATGATCAACATAGATGTTGATACTATCATTATTGTGATGAATAGTAAGAGGGGGGTGAATTAATATACCAAAAATTACTGAACTCAAACACTTTAACAGTCTAGCTGTAAATCGGTATAACAGTTTAACTAACAAACTGGTTAACACAAATGCAAACCAAATAGAAATTAAGTCATTCACCCACAGAAGCACGATCACCATAACACAAGAGATTTTGATGTGGAAACCCAAATGGAAAAAACCATGGTGAGATGAAACTCACAAGTAACTATCTGTAGAATAGTAACCAAACTGGTTAAGGTCATACAATGTTCTTTACCAGACCAGATCCTGTTAGGAATCTCAATCTCTGTTAGGATATAAGTTTGATTAAAGATTACCTTGTGAGAGGATTTTAGATCCACAGATGTGAATGACCTTGTTAGAGGATTTACAAAGACTTTTCTAGGCCTACCCGATTAAGGGTTTCTAACTTGTCAAAGATGTGAGTAATCAACAAGTGAATGATCTAGCAAATAGCATAGTCTGCTTGATTAGATCCATGATAGCTCATTTCTCATGCATTTTAGCATTACTTCAATCTTCAGTAGATCCACACTCTGTTACAGCACACAGACTTGATCTTTTCTGTTAAGATCGCACATACAAGAACTCATCAACCACCACAATCCCTAATAGCTACACACATATTAAAACCTTAGACATGATGTCCTTAAAAGGAATATGATTTCATGTCAGTCCAATAGGATTACATTGTAAGTTCCTAGGTTCATTGTATCTAGACACATTTGGTAACATGACACAAAATCACCGTCAAAGTGTTGGTGGATGGTAACTCATCACAAAGATATACCGGTTGGTAACTCATCATAGGGTATTACCGGTTTATACAACTTTACCAATTACCAGTTGGTAACTCAGAATAATACCGGTTTAAAAGATTACCGGTTGGTAACTCAGAGTAATACCGGTTTAACTATTAGACAGATTACCGGTTGACAAAAATGAAGACTGGAAAAATGATAACTGTCGTTTCTAGTTCTTTTGCTTTGTTCTGCTTGAGATCCTTGAACTGCTTGAGGTCCTCATGCCACTTGAGATCGGCAAACACCTTCTGCAAGACACCGATAGTCTAAAGGCTATAACATAATACCAGTTTGAAACAAATATCGGTTGAGCGTAGCTCATACATACAAAAAGTGATCTCATAGAAAGTGTGTGTCCATCTATGACAATCACAACATAATCATCAAAAATGCCAACAATCTCCCCCTTTGGCATTGATGGCAACACTTAGGAAAAATTTTGACGTCTAAGTGTTTTTACAAAAGAAATATGCAATAATAAAAAATACTCCCCCTAAGCATATACACTATCCCTTTGCAAAAAGGAAATGTATACTACTTCCTTACAGAGATAAACATGAGTATACATAGCATGCATCAAAATTTTAAATACCATAATACTTCTCCCCCTTTGCCAACAATGACAAAATATAGCTGAATAACCCTTGTTTCTATTAGTTGAAAAAAAAGTTTATAACAATAAAGAGTGAAACTTGTCAAAAACTAATTTAAAGTCCCCCATAAATTGCTTCATGGATAAGGACCATGACTCAAGTAATGAGGTAGCAACCTCACTCTCCATTTGCATCTTGGATACCTATTCCTCCATGATGTCCAAGGTACTCATCTCTTGAGTAACCGTCAAGGCATCCAGATTGAGATAGCACTTTTGAAGTATTTGCAGTCTTGGTAGTAGAACTACTTGTAGTTCCTGCAAATCCTTGGTCCGGTTGCTGATCTCCAAAGCAATTCTTGCAGCCTGAATTTGAAACCAGTGAATGGTTTGCCCATAAGCAGTAAAGGAATCATATGGGGTCTTGAAGGTGCTTATGAATGTCTGCAAATCATTTTGCAGTTTGTCTTTCTGGGCAAGCACATCATCACAGAATAGATTGGGTAGACATATCTTACTGAGCAACAATTTCCCCTCATCCATTGCATCTCTGATGTCCTTCTCTGCCTTATGTAGATCAGACCGGAGCTCATGTAACTTTTTCACCAAGGCAGTGTTCAAAGCCTTTTGATGCTCCTTCTTGGCATGCTCTTCGGCAACCTCTTCCAGGCTTTGTACCTAGTCCTCCACAACTGTGCATAAGAGTTTTAGTTGGGCCAGAGAGGAATCGGTACTGGGGAGGTTGGTACCAGGTATCAAATCGGTAAGAGTGTCCACTGCAGCTTGGATCGCGTCTTGCTCCTTCTTCCTCCTTATCACCTCTAAGCGTTCTTGAGCAAGCTTAATGCTTTGTAGTAGCTCCGTTTCATTAGCAGATTGGAGGTCAATGGGACTGGTAATGTCAGCCGATTTGACTTGACTACCAGTTGCCTTTGGGGTCTCCACCTGTGTGCTTTGTGTTGCTTCCTCCTTCTCTTTGGCTCTTAACTTATCTTCTTCTACCTTCTTTTTCTCCTCTTCTTCTTTCTTTCTTTTCTCTTCTTCCTTCTTTTTTCCACTCCTTTTCATCTTCATCCTTCTTCTTCTTCTCCTCTTCCTGCTTCTTCTTCTCCTCTTCCTGATTCCTCTTCTCTTCTGCCTTTCTCTTCTCCTCTTCCTTTCTCTTTTCTTCTTCCTGTCATTTCTCTTTTTCTTTCTTTTCTTCTTCCTTCTTCTTCTTCTCTTCCTCTTGTTTCTTCTTCTCCTCCTCTTTTCTCTTTTTCTCTTCTTCCGCCTATTTCTTCTTTTCTTCTTCCTATTGCTTCCTCTCTTTCTCCGCTTGCTCCTTGGCAGCCTTTTCTTTGTCCTGTTTTTCTTGTCCTTCCACTTCTGATGGTGTACCCGGAGTGACATTTTCACCATTCAAGGCATCAACATCAATAGGGTCCATCTGATCAGTGACCTGTTATCCTTCACTATCATATACCTCATCCGGTTTATTGGTTGTTGGTTCTTGCTTAGCTTTCCTATTGGCTTCAGCCACTTGATGCAACCTTAAAGCGGCTTGGGCATGAGAGTGGGTATCTTTTACCACTTCAGGAACTTTTCCTTCTAGCAACAAGAGTCTCCTTCTTCTCATGAAGAAGAGGCCCTTATATCTTTCCACTACTTCATAAAGTTCAGTTTTAGGCACATTGGGAAAGTATTGTGCAAATACTTCCTCTCTTATTTCATGTTCCTTCTCTATGGCAATGCACCACTTGTTATCTAAAGAATTGTACAAAGAATCAGGTGTCTGAGATTTACTTTTTGATGGCCACCGGTCATTAATACATAAATAATTGATGCCTTCCTGTTCAACTTCCTTCTTTTCATCATCATTAAAATCATCAAAGCACTCTTTCAAATCACCAAGTACTTTTCTTCTAATATTCTCAATAGTTCTTTAACAATGTGTCAAAGGTTTGTAGGAGGAAATATCAATATTTACCAGTGGAGATGTTGCCGGTTCATTCTTTGTCTTTTTCCTCATTTCCCTAGTCTTCTTAGGTTGTTCTTTAGACACAGTGTCCTTTGAGTCTGGTATGGTGTCTTTTGTCTTCCGCTTTCTGTCAAAGACTTTGACGGGTGTAGCTTTCAGTTTCTTCTTTGCTGGTGACCGTTTGGTCACTTTGGGACTTGCTGTGGTAATCGGTGTCGATATAAAAGGCACTGCCTTTCCCTTATTTACTAACGGTTCTTCAACCGATGTAACCCTTTCCAAATAGGTGTCGGTTCTCTTTGACTTTGGATCAAGGGATAAGGCAAGTAGGGTAGAGGCATACCCATCTAGCATGCCATACATTACCTCATATCCCATCAGTTCCACTTCTTCCTATCTAGGCTCAACCGCCTCCATTATGCACTCATCAACTCCGATGGTGAAGCAGATGTTATCTTCATATTTCTTGACAATATCACCTAATATTCTCACTCTTTGGCTCATTTTGCGTCTGAACTCATCAAAGTATTTGTTCAGAACTTCTGGATAATCGATTCCAACCGCTTGAAGGCTTTCCTTAATTTTCTTTGTAACCGATTGATCGGCAGACCACTGAATATCTCCGACTCCTAGGAAGTAACCTTGGAAGTAGAAGAGAAACCCAACCAATAGTTGTCCAAACTTAAATCTCAAGGCATTATCATGTTTAATTGACTTTAGGTTCACCAGAAGTTGCCTTTGCATATAGGTGCATAAGTCAAATGATGCATCTTCCATGATCATCCGGTAGGCAGCATTTACCACTGCAGCAGAGACAAACTTGATCCTGCTAGCATAAAATGTTTGGTAACCTATTACCATGCAGGCATATTTGACGAAATCATCCTTGATGGGATTGATGATCATTCCCCGTTGGTCACTCACAGAACCGGTGAGCTTGGTCATTTCCGTCTTGCTGATCTTCCTTAGGGCTGACACTTCACCGACGTTACAGAAACCAGTGAGGACATGAATCGCTTCCAGTGTGATGTCATGCATCTGCTCTAAGTACATTTTATCACCATGTACTCTGCTCAGAATGATGTGGATGTGATCATCTGAAAACTCTTCAAGGAAATAGACTGCATTGTGAAGCTTCTTCTTTTCCAGGATGCTAAATTTTGGTTTAATCTTCTTGTCCTTCCCGTAGAACAAACTCAACTGGGAATGGATTACAAGAGATCCTAAGTCTTCAATTTTACAGTCAATGTAATCAGAAATGCCTTCCTCCACTATAACACCAGCAGGTATTTGAGATAGGGCATTGTATTTTGCCTTTCATTGAATGAAGTCTACTGGATCAATGAGTGCACTAGGGCTAAAGTGTGATGCAAAAGCCATGATAAACAGAGAAATCTGAGAAATACCTTCATAATTCAAAATTTAGGGCTTGCAAATTACACTTCACCACACACTCCTTCGGTTGCTAAAATACTGCTTTGTGCTCTACACTTGACCGATTGATATTCACTTCTAATTCTTCTTCAAGATTTTGAGAATTCTTTGAATCGCAATCCAAATCGCTTTTCGTCGCTCAGTGCTTAAAAAACTTCTTTGCTCGAGAACTGATAAGTGAAAAATGACTTGAAAAATCCTTTTAAACAAGTTCTCCACCTACCATAATAAATGCTCCACTATTAGGGCATAAACCCTAATTTGCCTTTTACCATTTCTGGTCTTCTGCCAGTTGACAGGTATCACTTCCTGGTTAAGGTCTTTAACCGGTGTAAACTGGGGGTTTGATATATTTCATCATTTTCTCCCCCTAAGCTTTTATGATGCTTAGTTTTCCAGTTTAGTGACTTCCACACTAGGTGCAAAAATCTTCTTCCAAGTTTTCTTCATATCCACTTGAATGGTTTCAACATCTATCTTTCCTTCCAGAGTTACCGGTATATCATCCGATATATTCTTTCTTGCTCTGCAGAATCTTGATGTATGACCCAGTTTGTTGCAATGATAGCAAATCATTCTAGGTGCTCTCCAAGGTCCATTGTTCATGTTTCCATTCTTCCTTCTACATTTTAAAGCAGTGTGACCATTACCATGACAGATCAAATAGGTTGCTCTCCATCCAGTTGCCGCTTGATAGCCACTGCTTCCTAACTAATAATTATAGGTATTAAACCGGTTTGGGTTCTGGTTCCTAGAGGGTTCAGAAAAAGCTCCTTTACTCCTTTGAGGATACCTTTCGGTGTTGTGCATGACAGACTTGCATTCAAATGCTATATGCCCAAACTTGTTGCATGCATAACAATTACCATTGAATCTATTGGGTCTAGGCTTATCGTTTAGAAAATAAGGAAAGTTATTGTAAGCCTTACTTGTACATACATTAGTAGTGTGTCCTTCCTTGAGACAATTAAAGCAAATAGGTTTGAACTTTTGCTTACCTTTATCCTTTGGTGCCAGTTGTTTCTTTGATGCTACATCTTTTGTTCCAGAGGTCTCACCTTCCCCATATTCAGAGAAACCAAGTCCATTGGTATTCTTTACCGGTTTAGCTGATTCAAGCTTCTGCTCTAGCTTGACAGTGCTCTTATTGAATTTGGCAAGTATTTCCTTTGACTCAGTAAGTTCTTTGGTAATAGCAGCTTTGGATTCCTTCAAGGTTGCATTCTCAGAAATAGTCATGTGTAGTTCACCTTGCATTTCTTCCTTTTCCATTTTATTTTCATGAAGATGAGCAATAAGTGCATTGATCTCTTGCTTTAGCTTGGAGATCTCATGATCTTTGTCTTTTACCAGATCTTCGGCTTTCCTCCGGTTCTCAAGCTCTTGACACATTCTGATAGTTAGTCCTTCAAGTTCCCTTCTTAGGTTGGCATTGGACTCATTCAGTTTTTCAACTTCTTGAACTAGGGCTTCCATGTCTGCTTCATCATAAGAACTATTTTCAGTTAGCTCCATCAGTTTTTCAGCATGCTCTCTTCTTTTTGCCTGAGAGGCCTTATATTTGACTTTAAGTTCATCATAGGCTTACTCAGTTTGAGTGAGCCGATGAGTAAGTTCCCTCGTAGTGTATTCCCCCATATCTCTTTCCAAGTGGTTAGACTTATAGAAAGGTTGGCTCTGATACAAATTGATGAATACTAAGAGGGGGGGGTGAATTAGTATGCCAAAAATTACTAAACTCAAACACGTTAACAGTCTAGCTGTAAACTGGTATAATAGTTTAACTAACAAATTGGTTAACACAAATGCAAACCAAACAGCAAGTAAGGCATTCACCCACAGAAGCACAATCACCATAACACAAGATATTTTGACATGGAAACCCAAATGGGAAAAACCACGGTGAGATGAAACTCACAAGTAACTATCTGCAGAATAGTAACCAGACCGGTTAAGGTCATACAATGTTCTTTACCAAAATAGATCCTATTAGGAATCTCAATCTCTGTTAGGAGATAAGTGCGATTAAAGATTACCTTGTGAGAGGATTTTAGATCCACATATGTGAATCACCTTGTTAGAGGATTTACAAAGGCTTTTCTAGGCCTACCCGGTTAAGGGTTTGTAACTTGTCAAAGATGTGAGTAATCAACAAGTGAATGATCTAGCAAATAGCACGGTCTGCTTGGTTAGATCCATGATAGCTCATTGCTAATGCATTTCAGCATTACTTTAGTCTTCACTAAATCCACACTCTGTTACAGCACATAGACTTGATCTTTTTTGTTAAGATCGCACATACAAGAACTCATCAACCACCACAAACCCTAACAGCTACACACATATTAAAACCTTAGACATGATGTCCTTAAAAAGAATCCGATTTCATGTCGGTCCAATAGGATTACATTGCAAGTTCCTAGGTTCATTGTATCTAGACACATTTGGTAACATGGCACAAAATCACCGTCAAAGTGTCGGTGGATGGTAACTCATCACAAAGATATACCGGTTGGTAACTCATCACAAGGTATTACCAGTTTATACAACTTTACCGATTACCAGTTGGTAACTCAGAGTAATACCGGTTTAACAGATTACTGGTTGGTAACTTAGAGTAATACCGGTTTAACTATTAGACAAATTACCGGTTGACAAAAATGAATATTGGGAAAATGATAACCACCACTTCTAGTTCCTTTGCTTCGTTCCACTTGAGATCCTCGAACCGCTTGAGGTCCTCATGCCGCTTGAGATCAGTAAACACTTTATGCAAGACACTGATAGTCTAAAGACTATAACATAATACCTGTTTGAAACAAATACTGGTTGAGCATAGCTCATACATATAAAAAGTGATCTCATACCAAGTGTGTGTCCATTAATGACAATCACAACATAATCATCAAAAATGCCAACATATTGATCATGTGATTTGATGATATATGTACTCGATGGATTTCATATGCTCACTATGTGATGGATTATTGATAGGTTAGATTTATCATGGTTTTGATGATGATTATGATTACGCTAACCCTATTTCATGATTGCATTTGATGAGATGTTTATGAGATGTGTTTGACTATTGTTTGATTGTCTTCATGATAGAGACGATTCCACATCACTCATTGCGAGCAGGATGTGTCATCCTGATTCTCTATCACTTGCTTGTTCTATATATGTATATGTATATGTTGTATTGTCATTTTGTGGTTGAAGGACTTTGTAGGTACCAGACATTGACTCCACCTAGCTTCACAAGTCTGATCATGTCTTTAGTTCAAATGGCTTATGTGGTTTGGAGATGGCATGAGTTCCCTTTGCATACTCTAGGTATAAGTTGTTCACCGTGAGTTGTTAGCGTCTTGGCATAATTCGCCATGTCAGTTAGTAAGCTTGGTCTTCTTGGTGTTGTGAGTTCAGTTTATAACGGTGAATTTATTTTATTATGTTAGAGTGATTATGTGGCTCTTGATGTGTGGTTTTATATTTGGTAATATTTATTTTAATATATTTAATTCATTAATTTTGAATATTTAATTATTTGGTATTTATATTTATTTGATAATTAACGTTTATTGATTTTATGATTATTTAATATTTGGTAAGCTTTGTCATTGTTTTATATTTATTCTATATTTGTGATTTAATCTTTAATGGTATTTGATTGTTTAATTATTTATTTGATTTTCTATGGTTTAGTATTTATTTGATATCTAATATTTATTTGGTTCTTTAATTTATTTTATTAGCCTTTCGTTTATTTAATTTTAATCCCCATGTGGATTATTTATTTATCACTTATGTTTATTTAATAGTTTGACTTTTATTTCCTAAGTGGGGTGTATGAACACATTAAATTAAAATAATAATAAAACATTCCCACTTTGCTGGATAAGTATATTTTATATTTACTATACCTACCCTTTGCTCTCATTAGCTAAATTCAAAAATGGGAGAATAAATTATAATATATGGGGGGTTGGTAAAATATATTCCAAAATGGAATATTTTGATTAGCCGAGATTGAGGCTAGGGTTTTGGCTATTGTTTGCTTTTTACTTTCGTTCTCGGGATGTTTTGGGGGTTGGCTATTCTCTGCAATTTTTTCCAGCAATCATTTTTCCTTTCGCTTTGGATTTTACTCTTGGTTTTGGCTAGAGCTTGGTTGGATTTTGGCTTGGCTTTGTGGGAGCTCTTCTTCAGCTTCATTGCATCACTTAAGGTTGTAGGTTCGAGTTCTATTACTTTTGCATTTTGATTTTTAATGGGTTTTCTGTATGTTTCATGTCTGTACATTGTTTTTTGGGAGATGGGTTGAAATATTATGTTATTCTATAGTTTTAATATAGTTTGGAGATTAGTATTTGGGGAGGAAACTTTATGTTATTTGAGATTTTGTATAGTTGTTGGGAATAATATTTTTGATTGTCTGAGAATGTCATTTCATGGCTCTATAAAATTTTTGTATAAGATTGGGTTGTTGAATAATTTGTTTGTATGGGATTTTGAATGGATTTTTCCCCTTTGTGAGTCTTTTAGTCTCAAGGTGTTTGGATTTAGTTTCACTGGTTTTTCTATGAGGTTGAAGTGATTCTATATGCGTATTGTTGCGAAGAAAATTTGGTTGGATCTTGGTTTATAGCTAGAATTGGTTTACCTTGTTTATACCTTAATATTCCTTGTTTCTAGGTGTCACTTTTCATGTATTTTTTGAGCCCTTTGGTTAAGTCTGTATTTTTTATATTTTACCCACAAGATTTTTGAGTTTTTTCGTCTGATTTGGGTAAATACGTTGTTTCAATGGATGCATTGTCTAAACGTGTAAATGTGTTGTTTTGTATTGTGTTTGCGCTATTTTGCATAGCATAAGCATTGTCTTAGAAGATGTAAGCGCGAATCTGGGAATGTTTGCGTTGTCTCAGAGGATGTAAGCATGAATCTAGGAATGTTTGTGTTATCCTATGAAATTAAAGCGCTGTTATATTTTACAAAAGCATTGTTCTATACAATAAAAGCACTAAACTGTCTATATTATGTATTTTTTCAATTTTCATCATTTTTTAGGCATTGTCCCCAGTTGATTTTTGTACCAGAGGCTTTATTGAGGTTTGCTAATTTTTTCCAGTTTTCGGTTTGATCATTTTTGGTGTATTTTTTATTTTATTTTATTTTTGTATATTTCCCTCTCCATGTCTTTGTGGATATTTTAGACTCTCCATGGTTGATGAGAAAGTTATATTGTTGTTTTGCGACCAGCAAGTGGATTAGCATTTGGATGTCTTGTTATGCCTTGTATTTCATTGGCCAAGAGGTTCATTTTGTTATATTTGATGTTGTTATAGCTTTGCATATGTTGTGAGAGTTTGTGTTGAAGTTATTGGCTACATATGAGTGTTATTTTCATGTTTTATTTTGGTTAGAGCCTCTTGTGATGTATTGTTGGGTCATGTTAAGGCGATTGGGCTTCCTTGTGATGAACAGAGTCACAAGAGATAGGCTTGCATGAGGTTCCTTGTAAGGATGCATGAAGTCTAGGCCACTAGGGAACATTGGACTTTACCATGATTTGTAAATAAGTGATAACCTAATAATTGATGGGTTGGGTAGCTAGATTAATTAATAAGATGATAAATTGATTTGAGCCTCGTGACTTAGTCCTAGGGAGGATGTTTTAGGATAAGCAAGAGAAGTTTGTGAAGATAGTAAGCTAATCTCCCTTAGTATCTCATCAGTTGAGATGGCTCCACATGTCCACTAGGCTAGGGCCTTATGTTATTATGTTTGAGGATGGCATGTGATGACACTCCACTCCTGCATGTGTTCCCCCTTTATGATTTATGATTATGCCTTATTGGATGCATTTATGTCTTGATGAGTTATACACCTCTAGGAGTTCATTCGTGTTGTATTGTGTGAGTTCTTGCATGAAAGTCCTGTTAGGTCCCGGAGACAATTGAGAGGGGGGGTGAATCAGTTGTCAAATAAATTCAAACCAAAAACAACTTAACCAACTTAATGCTTAATATTGGTAAACCAGTTCAATATGCCAGTAGACAGTTTTAATAGTTAATTGCTATACCGGTAAGGATTAGTGCATGAAATAGAAAGACAAAGTCATCCACAACACATAACACCAATATTTGTATGTGGAAACCCTGTAAGGGGAAAAACCATGGTGGGAAACCTTATCCACAATCAGATGATACTACTGCAGATAGTAAGTGTACATAAATGGGGTCTGCACATGCAGAAAGGCCAAGCACCTAGAGCTCACTACTCAATCACAAAATGGGAGTCACACTGACTATAGGTGGATGGTTAAATCCAATAAGAATGTACTGCTCAAAATAGCATCTTCATATGCTGGATTCAGTACCGGTGTAGTTCTGATTGTCTTCTCTAAAACCCTTCTTCAATCTTCAAATGATGTATGCGTGTATAGCTCTGCTTATTCTCGCATATACCTTCACACAATCCTTTTTCGCATTCCACATTTGATCTTACAAATAAGATCTTACATTTATACCATACCCTAAGACCAATTTTAGTAGGTAGGCTCTACAAGATATTACAATAAAATTAATTTACCTATCAATCAATACCCGATGCAATAACAGATTCAATATGTCGGCTTAATGCATTTACAGCAATAATAAGTCATCTCCATAGCGTGCCATGCTGATCTAGAAAAGATAAACCTGTCGACGTAACCTAGACCTATTTGTTGGTAATAGCAAATATGCAAATATGAATATACCAATAACCAATTCTCTAAGACAAGATGTCCAAATGATGTCTTCAACATTACCAAGTGTTTTCCATGCTATTCCAAGTGTCGGTGATCATTATATCTTGCCAGTGTACCAGATATCGGTGACTATGCATGAGTCACTTGCTTGCCGATGAATGTTACGTATTCTCAAAAGTTCCAGAGTTGATAAGTGTTTAGTAGGTGTTGACATCAATGACAAAACCATACCAAAATACCAACAATCTCCCCCTTTGGCTTTGATGGCAACACAAGATGGAAAAACCATCAAAGTGCCAAAATAGAAATGCCAAATACCAAAAACCAATAATCTCCCAAAAAGAGATCATAACCAAAAATCAAAATATAGATACAGAGAGTAATAATCTCTCCCAAATAAAAATCTCTCCCCCAAATAACATGTGTTTTCCTTGTGTTTTTCTATACCAATCACTCCCCCTTTGACATCAACTGCCAAAGTTCTTACCAAGCCAAGTTCATATACAAAACACCAATCAATTTAGTATACCAACTACTCCCCCTGAGAAGTAGCTTCCTATCAAAGCCGGAATAAAAGAATTCTTTGTTAATTCTGTCGGTTGATGACAATCATCAACTTCCTAAGTCTCTACCGGTGGGGATATGACCCCAAGCTGATCTCTAAGATATTCAAAAGTCTCCTTAGGTAGAGGTTTAGTAAAGATATCTACAATCTGCTCTTTAGTATTCACATAAACTAGTTTTATTTCCTTTGCTTCAACATTTTCCCTTAGAAAATTCAGTTTGATAGAAACATGTTTGGTTTTGGAATGTAATACCAGATTCTTAGATATATCAATTGATGTGGTGTTATCACAATAGATAGTAATAGGTTCCTTGCATTTTACCTTTATGTCTTTTAACATTTGTTTGAGCCATAGTACTTGTGTATAGTTAGTTGCTGCTGCAACATATTTTGATTCTGTTGTTGATAAAGATGTACAACTTTGTTTCTTACTCAACCAAGAAACTAGTTTGTTTCCAAGAAAGAATGCTCCGCCAGTGGTGCTTTTTCTATCATCCACGTCTCCTACCCAATTTGCATCTATGTATGCACATAATTCAAAGTTTTCATCTCCAGGATACCATAATCCAAGATTTATAGTACCTTGTAAGTACCAGAAAATCCTTTTTACTGCTAATTCATGATTTTCTCTAGGATTACTTTGAAATCTTGAAACAATACATACTGCATTCATAATATCAGGTCTGGTTTGTGTCAAATACAATAAACCTCCTATCATAGATCTGTATCTAGTTGGATTAACAGGTGTAGATTCGTCCCTTAGTGATAATTTGTCATTTGTGGTCATAGGTGTGCTTACCGGTTTAGAGTTCTCCATCCCAAATTTCTTTAGTAACTCTTTTAAGTACTTGGATTGACTCAAGAATATACCTTTATCAGTCTGTGAAATCTACAATCCTAAAAAGAATTTTATTTCTCCAATCATAGACATTTCAAATTCTTGCTGCATTTTAATAGAAAATTCTTTACATAATCCATCTTCTCCTCCAAAGTTTATATCATCAATAAATACTTCTATAACCAGGATGTCATCATTAGTCACTTTATAGTATAAATTGTTGTCTGCATTACCTTTAGAAAAACCAATCTTCAAAAGATACTTATCCAATCTTGCATACCAAGCTCTTGGAGCTTGCTTCAATCCATACAAAGCTTTTCTTAACCTGCAAACCATATCTTTGTTATCTGTCAAAGAAAATCCATCAGGTTGTTCAATGTAAACTTCTTCTTCAAGATCTCCATTCAAAAATGCACATTTAATATCTATTTGATATACTTTGTAGTCCTTATGTGCTGCAAAAGCCAAAAATAATCTGACAACGTCAATTCTAGCTACCGGTGCAAAGGTTTCATTGTAATCAATTCCTTCTTTCTAAGAATATCCCTTACACACTAGTCTTTCTTTATTTCTGATAACGTTACCATCTTCATTAAGTTTGTTTCTGAATACCCATTTGGTTCCAATTACATTTTTATCTTTAGGTCGGGGAACTAATGTCCAAGTGTTACTTTTCTCAATTTGTTCTAATTCTTCTTCCATAGCTTTAATCCAAAATTTATCTTCACATGCCTCATTAACTGATGATGGTTCAATTTGAGAAATAAGACATACCTCTTCATTTTCCAATCTTCCTCTTGTCATAACTCATTTAAACTCGTTTCCAATTATGTGATCTTCAGAATGATTCAGTCTTACATACCGGGGTGTCTTTGTTTGTTGTTGTTCCTCAGTTACTGTGGAATCCTCAGATGATACCGGGGTAACTGGATCTTCATTCTATACTGGTGGATTTAGTGTAGGTTCATTTGTCAAAATTTATGTTTCCGGTTCAGAGTCTATATACCTTGAAGTTCCTCTGAATTGTTCATCAATCTTTACATTTTTACTTTCAATGATTTTCTAAAATCTTTTGTTAAAACATCTATATGCCTTGCTTTTAGATGACTAACCAAGAAATATTCCTTCATCACTTCTAGGATCAAATTTGCCTATATACTCATCTCTTCTGATATAACATTTACTTCCAAAAATTCTGAAATATTTAAGAGTAGGAGTAATACCAAACCATAGTTCATGAGGGGTCTTACTGGTTTCACCTTTGATGTGAACTTTGTTGAAAGTATAGACCGTTGTACTGACTGCCTCTCTCCAATATACATGTGGTAGGTTTGCTTCTGATAACATACTTCTTGTTGCATCCAAGATAGTTCTGTTTTTCCTTTCAACAACTCCATTCTATTGTGGTGTCCGAGGTGCTGATAGATGTCTTCTGATTGCATTTACTTCACAGAATGTATTAAATTCCTTAGATGTAAATTCTCCTCCTTCATCTGATCTTAGACATTTGATTTTCTTACCGGTTTCATTTTCTACCATTGCTTTGAACAGTTTGAACTTTCCAAGTGCTTCTTATTTTTCTCTGAGAAAAGTAACCCAACACATTCTAGAATAGTCATCAATGATTAGCATGAAATATCTATCACCTTGTAAGCTTTTAGTTCTAGCTGGACCACATAAATCAGTGTGAATTAAATCAAGAGCATTATTGGATTTTTCTGGAATACTTTTGAAACTAGCTCTAACTTGTTTTCCAAATTGACATTCCTTACATATTGTATTGTGAGGTTTGACAATTTTAGGTAAATCTCTAACTGCCTTAATAGTACTGATTTTCACCATGCAATCAAAGTTTGCATGACAAAGTCTCTTATGCCATAACCAACTTTCATCAATATGTGCAATTAAGCATGTCTTTTCACTATTATTTAAATGAAAGATATTACCTCTAGTCTGATTACCAGTTGCAATTTCCAAACTAGTTCTATTCATGATTTTGCATTTTCCATTTTTGAATTGTAACAGAAATCCTTTCTCAACTAATTGACCAACACTCAAAAGATTATGCTTTAATCCTTCAACATAGTAAACATTGTTAGTGTTATGCTTACCATCAAGAGATATTGTACCCTTACCTCGGATCAAACAAGCTTTGTCATCTCCAAATCTCACTAAGGCTCCATTGTATTCTTGAAAGTTCAAGAATTTACCTTTATCTCCTGTCATATGATGTGAGCATCCTGAATCAATGATACATTCATCCTTTACTTCAACTTTAGCTGCCAAGGCTTGTACTACTAGTTGAGAAGTAGGTGCCAGTTGATCTTCTGTTATAGCAACAAAAACCCATCCATTGTCTATCGGATCCTCATCAGAATCATCAGTCACACCTTCATCAGCAATGTAACAAGATTTGTCTTTATTCTTCTTGAATCTGTATCTATGATATTCAAGGTTAGGCTTGTATGTTCTTCTAGCTTCTTCTCTTAGTCTAGCATGTCTATCAGGTCATCTTGAAGTCATATGACCAATCTTATTGCAATTAAAACATTTAAAGGGTGCTTTACCTTCATACTTACTTCCAACTGGACCTTTAGGCATTTTCCTTGCAAATAGTGCTTCAAGTTCTTCAAGTTCTTCATTTTCTTTCTTGCTTTCTTCAAGTTCTCTTGCATAAAAGGCTTTCCAATCAGATTTGTCAAATGATGGAGCAGATGATGATGATGCTTTAAAGGCCAAATCTATCTTTATAGTAGCAACAGGACCAAATTCTTCAATTTCAAACGCTAAAAGTTTCCCAATCAATGTATCCCTAGTTACTGATGTATTAGGCATTGTTCTTAACTCATTTATAGTAGTGACTTTAATTTTATATGCTAGTGGCAATCCTCTTAAAACTTTTGAAACAATTTCATCCTCATTTAAGGTTCCTCCACAACATTTAATACCCAAAACAATCTCAGTTACTCTTTCCATAAAAGCAGAAATCCTGTCATCTTCTTCCATTTTTAAATCTTCATACCTGACCCGGAAGCTTTCAAGTTTTGCAATTTTGACTGTGGAATCTCCTTCATTCAGTGTTTCCAAATGATCCCAAATAGCTTTAGCAGTAGACCTATCTGATAGTCCCATGATTTGTTGATCCGATAATGCACTCAAAAGTGCTTCTCTTGCTTTGCAATCATTTTCTTCATCTTTTCCCAAGGTAGATGGATTAGGCTGACCAGAAGTAGGAGTAGTATAACCATTCTTTGTAACATTCCAGATATCCTTTCCAATGCAATTTAGATGTGTCTCCACTCTGATCTTCCATATGCCATAGTTGGTTCCATCAAGTTTAGGACTGTCCTTCCTGAAATAGTTAGTAGACATTGGATCTCCTCAAGTTGTTAAACTTATGCAAAAGAGGACTAGGCTATGATACCAATTGTTAGGTCTCAGAGACAACTGAGAGGGGGGGTGAATTAGTTGTCAAATAAATTCAAACCAAAAACAACTTAACCAACTTGATGCTTAATACCGGTAAACCAGTTCAATATGTCGGTAGACAGTTTTAACAGTTAATTGCTATGCCGATAAGGATTAGTGCATGAAACATAAAGACAAAGGCATCCACAACACATAACACCAATATTTGTACGTGGAAACCCTGTAAGGGGAAAAACCACGGTGGGAAACCTTACCCACAATTAGATGATACTACTGCAGATAGTAAGTGTACATAAATGGGGTCTGCACATGCAAAAAGGCCAAGTGCCTAGAACTCACTACTCAATCACAAAATGGGAGTCACACTAACTACAATTGGATGGTTAAATCCAATAAGAATGTACTGCTCAAAATAGCATCTTCATATGCTTGATTCAGTATTGATGTAGTTCTGATTATCTTCTCTAAAACCCTCCTTCAATCTTCAAATGATGTCTGCGTGTATAGCTCTACTTATTCTCACATATTCCTTCACACAATCCTTTTTCGCATTCCACATTTGATCTTACAAATAAGATCTTACATTTATACCATACCCTAAGACCAATTTTAGTAGGTCGGCTCTACAAGATATTACAATAAAATTAATTTACATATCAATTAATACTCAATGCAATAACCGATTCAATATGTCAGCTTAATGCATTTACAACAATAATAAGTCATCTCCATAGCGTGCCATGCTGATCTGGAAAAGATAAATCTGCTGGTGTAACCTGGACCTATTTGTCGGTAACAACAAATATGCAAATATGAATATACCAATAATGAATTCTCCAAGACAAGATGTCCAAACAATTTCTTCGACATTACTAAGTGTTTTCCATGCTATTCCAAGTGTCGGTGATCATTATATCTTGTCGATGTACTAGATACCAGTGACTGTGCATGAGTCGCTTGCTTGCCGGTGAATGTTATTGATTCTCAAAAGTGCCAGAATTGATAAGTGTTTAGTAGGTGTTAACATCAATGACAAAACCATACCAAAATACCAGCAAGTCCTTGTGTGGTTAGTCTCTTTGGTTAGGGTGTCATCTTAGGTTTACAGTGTGTGTTGGGACCTTGTGTCATCTCCTAGAACGGGGGGTAGTTCCTTTGGTTCCACATGGTCGGGAGGTTGGTGCTTTTTAGCCATTGGGATGTTCTCTTGGATTCTTCTTGTGTGGATGTGGATTCTTCTTCATGGTTGACTATGGATGTACCTTGTAGTAGATTTATGTAATGAATAAGATGGAATGCATGTAATGTAATATTCTTGTATATAGTAAATGAATTCTTGCAATAGAAAGAGCTATGCTCATGATATATTTAATGTACTTGGATTTATAAGAAGAATTGTAGTTGGAATTAGAATTAAGTCATATTTTTAATGAAGCATTAGGGATGAAATTGTACTATTGTAGAGATGTGATCTTATGAATCATGGAAATAAAGTGGATTACAATTGGAATATAATTGGATTTGCATTGTAGTTCAGTTGTATTATTCCATGGAATGTTTAGGAAGTAAGTTAGAATGTAAATTAATCTTGAAATAGGAATATTCATAGATTAAGAAATGAATATGTTAGAAGATCTTAATCAGATCTAGTGAAGATGAATGATTCATATAGATGCATTGGTAGAAAGGAAACTATGCATATCATGAGGGATAAATAATGTAGTAGGTTGCATATCTTATGGTTAGGGATTTAAAATATGATGCATTAAATCAAGATGGAATATGCTTATCATGTGTGTAGGATGTCATTATGGTAGTGAATTAAGTAATGATGTTGAAGTTACCCTAGGGAAAGTTTAATGATGTTATGTTATTTCCACTTGCATTATTTGATGAAATGAGAAATGATGTGTGTTCATATTGGTTAAACGATTAATGAATGTAATTAGATGGAGATGTTATGTGTTGCATTAGTTGTTATTAGATGTTAATAAAAAAATTTATCTCCATTTGCATGTTAGTTGTTTAGTTTCTCTAGGGTATTTTGGCAGGCATTACATTTGGTATCAAAGCCCATGTTCAAACATTGTGTACTTTGGCTTCAATTGATCCCATTGTACATGTTAGCATTTAGCATGGGGTAGCCGAGCAGTTTTATCCCTGCTATTTATTCTCTTGTTATAGTTTCCCTAGATGATTAGTTTATAGTTTCCTTTCTGTCTTTCTTAGACAAGATGCCTTGTAGGAACCCTCACCCTGAGGTTTCTGAAGAGTTACACTATGAGGAGCAATAGCAAGAGTAGCCTAGAGATGATGTGATTCTACAGTTGGTGAACATGCTTCAGGAGCTTCTTGGTTGCCTAGAATCGAGATAAAAGGAGGGATCTCGTCATTTGAAGCATTGGGAGAGAGAGCATGTGCATTCTCCTAGGAGGAGAATGAAGGTGGATTAGGAGGTGCTTGTAGCTAGTCACATGAGAGATCTAAATAGGACTCATCCTCCTACCTTTGATGGCTTAGGCAGTGGCATGGAGGTAGAGATGTGGTTATTGGACTTAGGTAGGTGTTTTTCTATGCACCAGTGTTGCAGTAACACTAAGGTGATGTTACAAGTGTGGTTGTCGTTGCACCAAAAGATCGACTTGTTAATGCTCGATACAACCACTAGACTTATAGAATCCACAAGAGGTAGTTAAGCCATGTCACAAACCCAAGAGTTGTGCTGCACAGCACAAGGAGACCAAGGGCACACACCTTGCAACAATCCCCCCCTTAGCGCAAGCGAGGGGTTTGAACCTGTGACCAAGCTCTGATACCACTTGTTACAAGTGTGATTGTCGTTGCACCAAAAGATCGACCTATTAATGCCTGAGACAACCACTAGACTTATAGAATCCATAGGAGGCAGTTAAGCCATGTCACAAACCCAAGCGTTGCACTGCATAGCACAAGGAGATGAAGGGCGCACACCTTGTGATTATGCATCTTCATGATTTTGCGATGACATGGTGGCACATGGACGAATAGAAGATGCATCTAGACATAGCGACTATATCTTGGGAGTTATTCTTGGAGCAGTTTCGTGCTATATTTCTTTCAGATCATTGGAGGCAAAGGAAGGTCAATGAGTTCCATGATTTGAGATAGAAAAGGATGACTATGGAGCATTATGAGCGCAGGTTTTTTGAACTAAGACAGTATGCTGGGTATGTAGATGATGAGCCGATGTCGATTCAACACTTTGTGAGAGGTCTCGATGATTTTATCAGTGGAGACATTCGAATGCACGAACCTAAGACCTTGGAGGCAGTCGTGGAGAAGGCAAGGCTAGCAGACGAGAATCATTCCTTAGCATTTGGAGGAGCGACTAGAGGACAAACAATTAGTGCACCTGTTACGGGATCTATTGTGAGAGGATCACAACAACAGTCTTCAGGATATGCTAGGAGCCATCCTTCTTCTTTCCGTGGTGGTTAGCAGTTGAAGAAGTTTTCTCCAGGGCAAAGATTTGCATGAGGTGTCAGGTTTCAGGTTGATAGGAGTCATAGTCGTCAGCGTGATAGGAGATCTACTCCTTCTTAGCGAGCACAGAGTTCTTAGCTAGCTTCTTGTAGAGGTAGTGTTTAATAGTCGAGTACAGCACCAGGTAGCATTGTGTTTGGAAGGAGAGATTGTTTTGCATGTGGACAGCTAGGTCACATTGCCATTCATTGTCCTCAGCATACTTCTCAGATGTCAGAGTAGCAGAAGCCAGCTACTTTTGAGCCTACAATTGGAGATGCAGGCAAGTCTCATCATGTTTTTGTGGCAATTGATAACTGTCAGGCTAAGCATCAGGCCACCATTGTGGAGACATCAAGTGTGATAGGTGGTATCTATTGTTCAGTTTTATTTGATTCTGGAGCGTCAGACTCTTTTATTTCTCCTTTTTTAGTAGAGCAATGCGGGCTTGCTACAACAAAGCAAGATGATAGGTGGCAGGTAGAGTTAGCTGCAGGGTCCAAAGTGGTAGTGGATTCCCTTGTGCTCAATTGTCCTTTAGTTTTAGGAGATTACCATACTTCTATGGATCTTCATGTTATGTCCTTGGGATCTTATGATGTGGCTCTTGGTATGGATTGGCTTGGATCTCACCAAGCGTAGATAGATTGTAGAGGTAAGAGAGTGCAATGGGCTGATGATAGTGGGAAGAGTAT
This sequence comes from Cryptomeria japonica, assembly GCF_030272615.1. Lineage (NCBI taxonomy): Eukaryota > Viridiplantae > Streptophyta > Pinopsida > Cupressales > Cupressaceae > Cryptomeria > Cryptomeria japonica. The sequence goes on along the minus strand of NC_081411.1, from coordinate 579,520,064 downwards.
GGAGATTGTAGGTATTCAGAGACCTATCTCTCTTTGCATGATTTCTGCTATGTAGATGAAGAGGTGTGCGTGTAAGGGTTGTCAGTTGTTTGTAGTTAGAGTGAAGGATGTGGATGAGGGAGTTAGTTCAGAGGATTTATTGCAGTAGCATCCCATTCTTCAGGAGTTTGCAAATGTTTTTGCTAGTGAGATTCCAGGTATGCCCCCTCAGCGAGATATTGATTTTAGGATTGATTTGGTGCCATGAGTTGAGCCTATCTCTAAGGCTCCCTATTGAATGACCACATAGGGCTTGAACGAGTTGAGGGTTCAGTTGGAGGAGTTGTTGGCAAAGGGTTTTATTCATCCTAGTATGTCCCCTTAGGGTGCACCTGTGTTATTTGTGAAGAAGAAGGATGGATCTCTTCGATTATGCATTGATTACAGGTAGCTTAATAAGGTGACGGTGAAGAACCGATATCCCTTGCCTTAGATAGATGATTTGTTTGGTCAGATTAAGGATGCCAAGGTCTTCTCTAAGATTGACCTTAAGTCAAGGTATCACCAGTTGAGGATTCAAGAGGTAGACATTCATCACACAACTTTTCACACTAGATATGGTTGCCATGAGTTCACAGTGGTACCTTTTGGTTTCACGAATGCACCATCAGTTTTCATGAGCTTGAGGAATGGTGTATTCAGGTTATATTTGGACATATTTGTATTGGTACTTCTGGATGATATTTTGATTTATTCAAGATCAGTTGAGAAGCATGCGGATCATGTGAGGCAGTTTTTGCAGTGTCTTAGGGAGAATCAGCTATACACCAATTTGGAGAAGTGTGAGTTCTTCCAGACAGAGGTGAGATATCTTGGGCATGTGATTTCTAGAGAGGGTACCACAGTTGATCCCTCGAAGATTCAGGTGATTGTTGATTGACCAGCACCCACTAATGTGGGAGAGGTGAGCAGTTTCATGGGTTTAGCAAGATATTATCACAGCTATGTTCAGGATTTCTCCAAGATAGCTCATCCTATCACTTCTCTTTAGAGGAAAGGGAAGAAGGTTGTTTGGATAGAGTAGTGTGAGGGAATTTTGGATCCTTAAGGAGCGTCTGACTAGTGCACCTATTTTAGCAGTGTTAGATCCTTTGGGGAATTTTGTGGTGTGCACAGATGCTTCTTTGGAGGGTCTAGGAGCAGTGTTGATGCAGGATGGTCATGTGATTGCATATGAGTCATGAAAACTTAAGAATCATGAGAAGAATTATCCCACCCATGATCTTGAGTTAGCGGCGGTGGTTCATGCTTTGGTTAGATGGAGGCACTTCCTTCTTGGACATAGATTTGAGTTGCATAGTGATCATCGCAGTTTTTAGTATATCTTCATGCAGCCAAATCTGAATGCTAGACAAAGGCGTTGGATGGAGTTTTTATGTGAGTATGACTTTGAGGTGAGATACATTTAGGGTAAGGAGAATGTGGTAGTAGATGCATTGAGTCATAGGAGGCATGATATTTCAGCAATGTCTCTTAATGTGGATTTGAGGAGTCGTATTCTTAGTGCCCTTCCTTCAGATGTATGGTATTAAGAGGTTATAGCAGTGGTTGCCACGGGTAGAGCACTTAAGGGAAGATATGTGGGTTATTCAATTGAGTCAGATGGACTTCTTAGACATTTGGGATGCATTTATGTTCCACCATCAGATGGTCTTCGAGTTTTGATCATGTCAGAGCCACATCATGCACCTTAATCGGCACATTCAGGTATCAAGAAGATGCACACAGACTTGAGACAAATATATCATTGGTCTGGTATGAGGAGAGATATTGCAGATTTTGTGTCATGTTGCCTAGAGTGTCAGCGAGTGAAGGTAGAGCATCAACATCCCGCGGGATTATTACAGTCGCATTTGGTTCCAGGATGGAAATGGGATATTATATCTATAGATTTTATAGTTGGATTACTCGTGTCTGCACATCGTCATGATGCTATTATGGTCATGGTAGATAGATTGACCAAAGTAGCGCACTTTTATCTGATCAGATCTTCAAATACAGCAGCGATAGTAGCTCAGGTTTTCTTGGAGGGAGTTGTGAGGTTGCATGGTATTCCTTGGCAGATCATATCAGATTGCAATCTAGTGTTCACCTAAGCGTTTTGGACAGCTCTTCAACATGATTTGGGCATGCAGTTGAACTTTAGTTCAGCTTATCACCCCGAGACAGATGGACAAACAGAGAGGGTGAACCAGGTTTTGGAGGACATGTTGAGGTTGTACGTGTTGGATCAGCAGTCTTGTTGGGAGGATTACCTCTATTTGGTTTATTTTGTGTACAATAATGGTTACCATAGCTCTATTGGTATGACTCCTTATCAGGCATTATATGGTAGACCATGTCACACACCCCTAAGTTGGGACCGTTTAGAGGACAGAGTGTGTATTGGATGAAAGATGTTGCAAGATATGGAGGAGAAGGTGGCTTGCATTAGAGAGAATTTGATGGTCGTACAGGATAGACAGAAGAAATATGTGAATGCTCATTGAGTGGACAAGCAGTTTTCTGTTGGTGACAGGGTGTTTTTGAGAGTTAGCCCACGAAAGAGTCTAATCCGTTACGAAAAAGGCTCTAAGTTGGCGCCTTGATTTGTTGGACCTTTCGATATTTTGGAGCGGATTGGTCCTGTAGCTTATCACCTTGCCTTGCCACCAAGCTTCTCACATCCATGATGTCTTTCATGTTTAAGTTTTGAGGTAATTTCATCCTGATATTTTGCATGTGTTGGATTGGAATGCTTTACAAGTTGAGGACGGGCAGCTTTCTATGGATCCCATGCGCATTCTTCAGCATAGAGAGATGTCCCTCAAAGTTTGGAGCATAGAGTAGGTAAGGGTCCATTGGGATCCAATTGATGATTCTTCAGCTACTTGGGAGGATGCAGCATGGATGAGAGAGTTATACCCCTATTTGTTCTCAGGCTTCTAGGAGTAAGCATAGGCAAAGGGGGGGAGGATGTAATGTCCACCCTTGATTTGATCTATTTTGACTAGAGTTGACTTTTATATCATGCTTGATAGACTTATCTAGACTATATTTGATGATTTGGATGATGATTACTTGTGTGCTTCAGTTACTTATTATTGATGTTAGACACTATTGGACATATGTTATTTTGATGATCGACATGGATGTTGATACTATCATTATTGATCATGTGATTTGATGATATATGTACTCGATGGATTTCATATGCTCACTATGTGATGGATTATTGATAGATTAGATTTATCATAGTTTTGATGATTATTATGATTACACTAACCCTATTTTATGATTACATTTGATGAGATGTTTATGAGATGTGTTTGACTATTGTTTGACTATCTTCATGATAGAGATGATTCCACATCACTCATTGCGAGCGTGATGTGTTGTCGTGATTCTCTATCACTTGCTTGTTCTATATATGTATATGTTATATTGTCGTTTTGTGGTTGCAGGACTTTGCAGGTACCAGACATCGAGTCCACCTTGCTTCATAGGTCTGAGCGAGTCTTTAGTTCCAATGGCTTATGTGGTTTGGAGATGACATGAGTTCCCTTCATACTCTAGGTCTAAGTTGTTTAGTGTGAGTTGTCAGCATCTTGGCATAATTCACCATGTCAGTTAGTAAGCTTGGTCTTCTTGGTGTTGTGAGTTCGGTTTATGACAATTGATTTATTTGATTATGTTAAAGTGATTATGTGGCTCTTGATGTGTGGTTTTATATTTGTTAATGTTTATTTTAATGTATTTAATTCATTAGTTTTGAATATTAAATTATTTGGTATTTATATTTATTTGATAATTAACGTTTATTGATTTTATGATTATTTAATATTTGGTAAGCTTTATTGTTGTTTTATATTTATTCTATATTTGTGATTTAATCTTTAATGGTATTTGATTGTTTAATTATTTATTTGATTTTCTATGGTTGAGTATTTATTTGATATCTAATATTTATTTGGTTCTTTAATTTATTGTATTAGCCTTTGGTTTATTTAATCTTAATCCCCATGTGGATTATTTATTTATAGCTTATGTTTATTTAATAGTTTGACTTTTATTTCCTAAGTGGAGTTTACGAACACAATAAATTAAAATAATAATAAAATATTCTCACTTTGCTAGATAAGTATATTTTATATTTACTATACCTACCCTTTACTCTCATTGGCTAAATTCAAAATAGGAGAATAAATTATAATATATGGTGGATTGATAAAATATTCCAAAATAGAATTTTTTGATTGGCCGAGATTGAGGCTAGGGTTTTGGCTATTGTTTGCTTTTTACTTTCATTCTCGAAATGTTTTTGGGGTTGGCTATTCTCTAGAAATTTTTCCTGCAAGCATTTTTCCTTTGGCTTTGTATTTTACTCTTGGTTTTGACTGAAGCTTGGTTGGATTTTGGCTTGTCTTTGTGGGAGCTCTTCTTCATCTTCATTCCATCACTTAAGGTTGCAGGTTGGAGTTCTTTTACTTTTGCATTTTGATTTTTAATGAGTTTTTTGTATGCTTCGTGTTTGTACATTGTTTTTTGGGAGATGGGTTGAAATATTATGTTATTCTATAGTTTTAATATAGTTTGGAGATTAATATTTTGGGAGGAAACTTTATATTATTTGAGATTTTGTATAGTTGTTGGGAATAATATTTCTGATTGTCTAAGAATGTTGTTTCATGGCTCTGTAAAATTTCTATATAAGCTTGGGTTGTTGAATCATTTGTTTGTATGGGAGTTTGAATGGATTTTTCCCCTTTGTGATTCTTTTAGTCTTAAGGTGTTTGGATTTAGTTTCTTTGGTTTTTCAGTGAGGTTGAAGTGATTCTGTATGCGTATTATCACGAAGAAAATTTGGTTGGATCTTGGTTTACAGTTAGAATTGATTTACCTTGTTTATACCTTAATATTCCTTGTTTCTAGGCATCACTATTAATGTATTTTCGAACCCTTTGGTTAAGTTTGTATTTTTTATATTTCACCCACAAGATTTTTGAGTTTTTTCCATGTGATTTGGGTAAATGCGTTGTCTAAACGTGTAAATGTGTTGTTCTATATTGTGTTTGTTCTATTCTGCATAGCATAAGCGTTGTCTTAGAAGATGTAAGCACGAATCTGGGAATGTTTGTGTTGTCTCAGAGGATGTAAGCACAAATCTGGGAGTGTTTGTGTTGTCCTATGAAATGAAAGAGCTATTATATTTGACAGAAGCATTGTTAAATGGGATAAAAGCGCTAAGGTATATGTATTATGTATTTTTTCAGTTTTGATCATTTTTTAGGCATTGTCCCCAGTTGATTTTTGTTCCAGAGGCTTTATTGAGGTCTGCTAATATTTTCCAATTTTCAGTTTGATCAGTTTTGGTGTATTTTGATTGTTTTCTTTTTTTATATTTACCTCTCCATGTCTTTGTGGATATTTTAGACTCTCTGCATGTTGATGAGCCATGGTTGATGAGTAAGTTATATTGTTGTTTTTGGACCAGCAAGTGGATTGGCCTTGTTGTGATGTTATCTTCTTATCTATTGGCATTTGGATGGCTTGTTATGCTTTGTATTTCATTGTCCAAGAGGCTCATTTTGTTATATTTGGTGTTGTTGTATCCTTGCATATGTTGTGAGAGTTTGTGTGAAAGTTATTGGTTGCATACGATTTTTATTTTCATGTTTTATTTTGGTTAGAGCCTCTTGTGATGTATTGTTGGGCCATGTTAGGGGGAGTGGGATTCCTTATATGACCGGGGTCATGAGAGATAGGCTTGCATGAGGTTCCTTGTAAGGATTCATGAAGTCTAGGCCTCCAAGGCACATTGGAGTTTACCATGATTTGTAAATAAGTGATAACCTAATAATTGATGGGTTGGGTAGCTAATTAATAAGATGATAAATTGATTTGAGCTTCATGACTTAGTCCTAGGGAGGATGTTTTAGGATAAGCATGAGAAGGCCATGAAGACGGTAAGTTAATCTCCCTTAGTCTCTCATAAGTTGAGATGGCTCCACATGTCCATCAAGCTAGTGCTTTATGTTATTGTGTTTGAGGATGGCATGTGATGAAACTCCACTCCTACATGTGTTCCCCCTTTATGATTTATGATTATTCCTTATTGGAGGCATTTATGTCTTGATGAGTTATACGCCTCTAGGAGTTCATTCTTGTTGTATTGTGTGAGTTCTTGCATGAAAGTCCTTGTGTGGTTAGTCTCTTTGGTTAGGGTGCCAACTTAGGTTTAAAGTGTGTGTTGGGACCTTGTGTCATCTCCTAGCATGGGTGGTGGTTCCTTTGGTTCCACATGGTCGAGAGGTTGGTGCTATTTAGCCATTGGGATGTTCTCTTGGATTCTTCTTGCATGGATGTGGATTCTTCTTCATGATGGACTATGGATGTACCTTGTAGTAGATTTATGTAATGAATAAGATGGAATGCATGTAATGTAATATTCTTGTATATAGTAAATGAATTCTTTGCAGTAGAAAGAGCTATGCTCATGATATATTTAATGTACTTGTATTTATAAGATGAATTGTAGTTGGAATTATAATTATGTCATATTTGTAATGAAATATTAAGGATGAAATTGTACTATTGTAGAGATGTAATCTTATGAATCATGGAAATAAAGTGGATTACTGTTGGAATAGAATTGGATTTGCATTGTATTTCAGTTGTATTATTCCATGGAATGTTTAGGAAGTAAGTTAGAATGAAAATTAATCTTGAAAGAGGAATATTCGTAGATTAAGAAATGAATATGTTAGAAGATGTTAATCAGATCTAGTGAAGATGAATGATTCATATAGATGCATTAATAGAAACGAAATTATGCATATCATGAGGGATAAATAATGTAGTAGGTTTCATATCTCATAGTTAGGGAGTTAAAATATGATGCATTAAATCAAGATGGAATATGCTTATCATGTGTGTAGGATGTCATTATGGCAGTGAATTAAGTAATGATGTTGAAGTTACCCTAGGGAAAGGCTAATGATGTTATGTTATTTCCACTTGTGTTATTTGATGAAATGAGCAATGATGTGTGTTTTATTGGTTAAATGGTTAATGATTGAAATTAGATGGAGATTTTATGTGTTGCATTAGTTGTTATTAGATGTTAATAAAAAAATTATCTCCATTTGCATGTTAGTTGTTTAGTTTCTCTAGGGTATTTTGGCGGGCATTACAAACATATTCATAAACCTTTTCCTAAGACAACTTTTGAGTGCCTCAGAGGTAAATTAGGGGTCAGACCCCTACATAAGATCAACTAAGATATAGGAGATGCATCAATCCAGTGGGCTTGATGAATATTTTTCACTGTGGATTGATGGTTGGCTACTCCGGAGGGGGAGCAGCGTAGATAATATTTGTAGAGATGTTGGAGACAATAGCAACAAGAATGAAGACTGGTGATGCATTTGCACCTTTGGCATTGATGTCAAAGGGGGAGAAGTAATATGATCCAGAGGAGAAGAATTAGAGCAAGTGAAGAAGTGCAACCAACAAATGAAGTGCAACAGAAGAAGAGCGAGTGAAGGTAGGAGAGAAGATTAAAGTTGACAGTTGAATATGTTGGTGTTGCCATCAATTCCAAATGGGGAGAATGTTGGCATTATTGGCATAACTATTACTGATGGAGAATGTTGATGAATCGATAAATAACTGTTGATAATGATATAGTGATGAAGAGATTCAGATTATTGGCTTAATGACTTTGATCAGTTATTTATGTTGTGATTGATGGAAAACTATGTGGCAACTATGTTTTTCATGTTTATTTTGTAATCTAAGTCTTTTTGGTCTACCAGAAATGCCTTACTTGTAATGAAGACAGTGAACTGGGAATTAGGACCTTAACCAATAAATGTGGAAATGTTTTGATTGGTTCTGGAGATTGGTGATGATTCAAGTGTTGAGGTTTGGAATATGTATTTATATCATTGTGATGTATCGTTGACTAGAACTGCATCATGCTTTGATTACCAAAAGTAATGTTTATGATTTATGTTGTATTTTTTGTAGGGTTTAAGAAGGGTTTTAGAACTGGTAACAAATTCTTCTAACTAGTGATGTTTTATGGTTTGATGGTGATTTATATCATGTTCAAATTTTGATGGTGACGTGGCACAACTCGTGTGAAAAGATAAGTTGTTGTTTTGGCACGATTAAGGATGGAATTTCTTGGGAAAAAGCAAAGAGCATAGAAGAGTGTTTTATGGGCTTGACTGCCTATCAGATCGAGTTGTTGTGATGAGTTACGATCATTCAACGACTGATATTGTCTTGAAAATTAAAGTAATGATCTGAATGATTATCTATGATGATCGATATTGTAAATTCATTTGACTTTTGATGTATCTAGGGTTTTGTAACTGACTAAGATGTAAAGGTTATTTAGGTCAGTATAGTTGATGTTTGTTGTGTCATTGATTTGAGAAAAGTGTGTCAAGTCGAACCGGTGTGGTGTATCAGCTAGATTGTAGCAAATTGGAGCTAAATTAGATCTGAACAAGAAAGAAGTTAGTGCTATTTCCAGATCATTAATCTGTTGTTCCCTAACAGTTGCAACAGAAAACATCCCTTAACCAAGTAGGTTCTAACAGGCCTTAAATTGTAAATCCCTTAATAGGGTAGCTCAACATCTGAGTCTTAAATCCTCTTGTGAGGTTTCTTCTAACATGGCAAAGCTCCTAATAGGGCTCATCATAGAATTCCCTTAACCGGGTGACTCCTAACAAGGTTTTCTCCTAACAGGGCGCATTCTGAAAGAGTGCACAATTCTTGTGGGTACCAATTCCCACTGTGGTTTTTCCCTATTTGGGTTTCCACGTGAAATTTATGGTGTTCATATGGTGAATTTTTCTGATGTGTTGATTTGATTTACTTTTAGTTTATGCATGTTGATGAACACGTAATGAGCAGTTCTGATAAATCAGTTTAACAGTTGGATATCAGTGATTACCAATACTGGTAAATAGTTTATTACTAGTTTGTGATTGATTTGGTGAAGTTTTATCAGTTTAAGTTTAAGTTATGAATTGTTGTTAATACTAATTCACCCCCTCCTCTCAGTATTAACCGGATCCTCTCATATTAATAATATTAAAGCTTTAATAGAATTAATGTATGAAATCCCTAAGAGTTTGTATGAAGTTTTGGATATGAGGAGAGAGACAGCAAAAGCAGAAGAAGAGAGATTGAGAGAGTGTGTATTAGTTAACTTATGCTCTGTAATTTCTAAGGAGGAGATTTCAAGATTACTTAAGTTAGCTAAGAATGAGTTCCAAAGTAAAACCAGAGTGAATAAGATAATGATAGGGAAAATTGATGAAGTTATTAAGGACACAAAGACAATTTTGAGAAAAAGTTTTTTTACAGAACCAATACAAAGTTAATCCTGAAAAAAGGACAAGATGATACTCATCGGAAATCACAGAACATGCAATCACAAGAAGAGAAGAGAAAGGATGATACTTCCATTCCAAATATGCAAATAAATAATCAGGGTGAAGTAAATGTTTCGGAAGATACTAGAAATGAGGATGGAGTAAACAAGGAAGGAGAAGTAGATACTCAGAATCCTCTAGTAGTCACTGTTGAGAAGGATGATGAACCGTCTAAGGCTGATGATGAGAAGGAAGCTGAGAAAGAGGAAGTTGAGGTAAAGGTTGAAACTATTTTGGTGGCAAGAGACACTAAAGAGTCATTGAAGGATAAGAAAATTGTGGATGATCCTAAATTCATCCAAGGACCTATCAACCTAGCCTCTCTATCCCCCATCCAGAAGCTCCAATTAGCTACATTTGCTTAGGCCAAGGCTAGTGAGGACTTGATGAAATCTCACATAGAAGATAGTGAGCTACTCACTCAAGCATCTGGTATCCTTGAGAAGCTAATCCCATGATTTCATAAGGGCACATAAGTTACTACCTTTAGTCAGCTAAGGAATTTTATCAAATCAGTGCATACTCATTTTGAGTCTCATGAGAAGTTTGTAGAGGAGAAGTTATGCAATGAGTTCAATGCCAAGAGGATGAGAACAATTAAAAGGATGATTGTTGATGATATAGCTCTATTGGACACCTGCATTAAGAGCATTCAAGATACACTGGCTAAAGGAGGTAATATCTACAAGTCATACCTATCTTTGTCCAAGTAAAATGATGAAATTTTGAAAAAGCATAAGGAGCACGAAGAGTAGCTGGCAGGTATATCTCTACCCCTTGATCCTTTGACAATCTTTGTAAGTAGAAAGGTAGACCAAGTAATATCTCTAATTGATAAGATTAGAAGCTTGAGCCATGAAAAGGAGAGGATCATTGGTAGGGTTGGAGAGCTTCAAAGTCTCATTACTCCTAAGTTATATACATTACTTAGTGGACTGCAGGATGCTTAGAATGCCATGACTTCCAAAGAGCCTTCAGATCTAAGGTCAATAGAGATGCAAGCCTACCTATTTAGTGGCCTTATATTAAAGAAGGGTTGGGACATAAAGTTGGAGTCATTGAAAAACATTTTTGTAGATATTTTCAAGTTTTTGTAAGGACTGTATATGTCTGTGTGTGTGAGAGTTGTTGATTTTTTGAGTCTGGTTGTTAGATTGCAATGTATAGTATCTTGGTTTTGGTCCGACACAGTAATTTTTCACTAAGCGTTGCCATCAATGCCAAAGGGGGAGATTTTTGGAAAGATACACTGCATAGATGATCAGATGTTGTCATTGATTACAACTCATGTTAGTAATCCCATTTGTACTTCTTAATTGGTTCATACCGGAAGACATATTGAGTTATGGTGAGGTTTGGTGAGTTTGAACATGACATCCAATAATATACAATGTTTTGGTTGAATGTTTTGTGTTTCAGATCTCAGAGAAGAATTGTGGATGTGTAATCTACCTTATTCCAAGTTTGTGGCCTCTGGTGTTGATTCTTGACTAAGTTGAAAGGTCCGATATACAAGTTTTTGGTTAGAATAGTGTTCATCAGTGGTAACGTGTGGATATTCATTTTGTGGATCATGCAGAGTAATTTTGGTGGATGTAATTATGTTTGAGGATAATTTTCCAACATGGGGGAAGCGTGTGGACAATTATTTTTGGTCTGCATATGCATTTGAGGTTGGATTGAGCTGACTTGGTATACATGTTTCATTTGCATGTTATGCATTTTTTGGTTGACATGTAAAAGATCTAATTTGATGTTATGGATATATAAGAGCGATTGATGTGATTATTTTTGGTATCCATGATTATGTGGGAAATGGTTGTGAGCGATCGTGCATATGAAGGATTTGTGCTTCAGTATAATGTAGAACATCAGAACAGGGCACTATAGTAGAGCAAAGTAAGATTTTGTGTTTTGTGCTTAATCAGAAGTATACTTAGGCATTTGTTGATATTATTCAATAGTTCAAACTTTCTTGTAATTTTTATAATCATTTTGTAAGGCAATGAGCCTTTCAGAGTTGTAGCCCTATTGTGATTTGAGTAGTGAGCTCTAGGTAGTGTCCCTGAATGCATGTGCTTTCCCCTTATGTAATATTTGTATACTTCTAACAAAGTATATTAATGGGTCTTAATCCCACCATGGTTTTTCCCTTAACTGGGTTTTCCATGTATAAATCCTGATGTTATGGTGTTGTGGATATTTTCTTTATGTGTTTGCATCTTTCTTTTATTTAGTTGCATTAAGTGGTTGAAAAATCAAATTAAGAATGTTAAAAATTGCAAAACATTGATTCACCCCCCCTCTCAGTGTTCCTTGATTCCAACAAACATATCCAACATGAACATAAGCATAAAATAATATTCATATAATCTCATAATGCAAGCGGGATAAACACAACTCAATATCTAACTATCTTCCCTAGGGTATCTCAACGTCATTACTTACAACATCACCATAAACAATATCATCATGATCACTACTATATCCAATGCAATCTCACACAATTTTCATCTAATCTTTTCATACATAAGCATATGATCATTTTCTAATCCACCTATCATCAATGCAAATCACCAATGCTACAAATACCATTAACCCTTCTAAGGTTCATATTAAAACACCAATCCAAATGTTCCTAACCCCAATTACTTAATCATCATCTAACATCATTAATATTTTCCATATGATCTATCACATTGCTAACCCATCTCTTTTAACACAACAAACATCCATATGATGCTAAGTGCACTCAATAAACCAGTCATATTATTCTCATTAACAATTCAATATTCAAGATACAACATGATACATCAATATGTCCTTTTACAAGAGTCATTTTCATACCCTAATTCATCATCTATCATTACATTTGCATTATCCATTTACATCAAGGAGCATAGCTCTTAACTATAAATACTGTGACCTCATGAAATCTACAAATACATATGTCATATGAATCATGTGCATCCATCTGCTACAATATCCATCATAGGCTGAAGAGATAAGAATCCACATCCAAGCACAATAGAATCCAATGAAGAATATCCCAATGGAAGAAGATCAAACCACTTGACCATGTGGAACCAAAAGAACCACCTCTCGTGCAAGGAGATGATAGGAGGTCTGACACACACACTCTAAACCTAGGCTAGCACATAACAACCAAAGAGAACTCAACAACTCAAGGACCACAAACAAGAAGTAACACATAACCAATAAGCCGACCACATTACAAGGCTAAAAATAATACATAGAAACTCCCAGAGGAATATCAGCAACCATAGCATAAGGAATAAGGACACATAAATGAGTGGAGTGTCATCACATGCTATCCTCACACAGAGGAGAAAAACCACACCCTGATAGACATGTCATTGCACGTTATCCTCAGAAAGAAGATGAATATCAACCTTGATAGACATGTGAAACTATCTCAACCTATGAGAGATTCAAGGGAGTTCGATTTTCCATCACTGTGGCATTCCCAAGCTTATCCTAAAACATCCTCCCTAGGACTAAGTCTTGGGGCTCACATCAAACCATTATTATCATGTTTAGATGAATCCTAATTACCCAACCCATCTAATTAATTATTAATGTTATCACTTATTTAAACAAGGAAAACTTTCAATGTGCCCTGGTTGTCTAGACTGTAAGCATCCTTACTAGGGACCTCTTAGTAACCTATCTCTCATGACCCTGGTCATCACAAGATAACCTACTCCCCCTAACCATGTTCCAAGACCTTAGGGTAAACATAGTCAATTAACACAAAAAAGATTGTACCAATGCATTTACAAGAAACATCTTCATACATGAAGGTATGCAATCCATCCAATATACATAAAACATAATGCCAAAAGAATAAAGCAACCAAGAGCCTCAATCTTAATTCACAAGAGAAAACATAATACTATCCATTGCTCAACTATATATAAACAGTCCTCCACAACAAGGCTTCTCAACTCGCTGGAGCATAAAACAACAATAAAACAACCAAAGATGAACTTTATACAATACTGAAGATCACATAAACATCATTAAAATCCTCTGGTACAAAGATTGGAATCGAAAAAAATAATCATAGAAGACTAAAAACATCAAAATATCACTGATAAAGTAGACTAGTGCATGCACAAAGTAGTGTGGTGCATCTGACCATTGTTACAGTGCCTCTACCTAACAGAGTAGCACTTCTGACAAATGAAATAGTGCATATACCCATACTAACAACACATACACCCATCCTGGTAGCGCATAGTGCAAACAGACTGGTGCATACCCCTGAAAGGATAGAAAATAGACAAAAAGAAACAACACATACAAACAAAGAACTAATGCATTCATAACCTAGTTCAACGCATACATAGATTGTCAGATATTAGAGTTATTGGAATGTGTTGTTGTCATTGATGTCAACATATTCCTGTGTTGCAGAGAAATCATTTGGGTGATCTATTGTAGATGTGTTGATGTGGATTAATGGGATTTGAGATACTTATCTCTAGTTGATTCAATACGAGTTTCAGTGTTTTAGATGGTGATTTGGCTGAGTTATGTGATCTGGTGTTACAACAAGAGGTTGAGAAAGATAGTGGAAAGTGTGAATGTGAAAGTTGATGAGAGTCATGAGAAGAAAACCAGAGCATGTGGATATGAGAATGATGATTAGGATGTTACTTCAAAGAAAGTGCAAACTCCGAGCATGAAGCACAATGATCTGGAAGAGATAGTAAATTAGGATATTGTTGGCAATGAAGAAGTTCAAGAGACTGAAAACCTGAATCATCAAAAGACCCCTAGGTATGTAAGATTAAAACATTTAGAGAATCAAATTATTGGTGATAAAAATAAAGGTGTGATGACTAGGAGAAGGATTGCTACTAAAGAAACATGTTTGATTTCCAAAATTGAGCCTAAAGATGTTGTTGAAGCTTGTAAAGATAAAAATTGGGTAAAAGCTACGGAAGAAGAGTTAGATCAGATTAAGAAGAACAAAACATGGGAACTTGTTCCAAGACCTAAGGATAAGAATGTAATTGGTACTAAATGGGTGTTCCAGAATAAGTTGAATGAAGATGGAGAAGTTGTTAGAAATAAAGAAAGACTGGTATGTAAGGGATATTCAAAAATGGAAGGTATTGATTTTGAGGAGACTTTTGTTCTAGTAGCTATAATTGAAGCTGTTAGATTTTTCCTTGCATATCCTTCTCATAAGAAATTCAAGGTATATCAGATGGATGTGAAGTCAACCTTTTTGAATGGTGAATTGGAAGAGAAAGTCTACATTGAGCAACCAATTGGATTTTCATTGACAAATGAAGAAGACATGGTGTGTAGATTGAATAAAGAATTGTATGGACTTAAACAAGCCCCTAGAGCTTGGTATGCCAAATTGGACAGGTTTTTGATGCAGTTGGGATTTTGTAAAGGTATTGCTGATAGTAATTTCTACTTCAAGATTGATAATAATAATATTTTAATTATTGAAGTCTTTGTTGATGACATTATTTTTGGAGGAGATGATGATTTGAGTAGGAAATTTTTTGTTGATATGCAAAAAGAATTTGAGATGTCCCTAATAAGTGAGATGAAATTCTTTCTAAGATTGCAAATTACACAGATTGATAAAGGCATTTTCATATCTCAATCTAAGTATGTGAAGGAATTACTGAAGAAGTTTGGGTTAGATGATTCCAAACCTGTTGGAACTCCTATGGTGACTAGATGCAAGATGACAAAAGATGATGAATCTTCTAAATCTAACCATACCCTATATAGATCTATGATTGGTGGACTTCTATATTTGACTCAGACTAGACCTGACATTATGAATGTTGTATGTCTTGTTGCAAGATTCCAAGATGATCCCAAGGAAAGTCATGTTACTGCTATGAACAAAATATTCAGATATTTGAAGGGGACAATTGATTATGATCTATGGTATCTAAAGGATGATGATTTCATTTTGAGTGCTTATACTAATGGTGACTGGGTAGGTGATGTTGATGACCAGAAGAGCACTGTCGGTAGAGCATTCTTTTTGGGAAAGAAGTTGATTTCTTGGGCAAGTAAGAAGCAAGGTGTTATTTCTTTATCTACTGCTAAAGATAAATACATTGTTGTTGCTAGCAATTGTACTCAAGTACTTTGGATTAAGGAGATGTTGAAGGATATTAGAGTTGTTTATAATGACCCTATTGTTATATATTATGAAAATTCTAGTGCTATCAATATTTCTAAGAATTCAGTGTTGCATTCTAAGACAAAACATATATCAATCAAGTTTCATTTCTTTAGAGAGAAGGTGAATGAGAAGGAAGTCAAATTAGAGTATGTATCTATAAAGGAATAGATTGCAGATATCTTCACTAAGCCTTTTCTTGTAGATACATTTGTATATCTCAGAGAGAAGTTAGGGGTGATTTCCCCTCCTACTATGAACTAGATGCATTGAGTTGCATCGATCCGGTGGATTTCATAGTCTTATTTTGTTATTTGGATTGATGAGTAGGTGTTTCTGCTTCAGGAGTAGTCAGAGTGTGATTTAGTTGTTCAAATTTGTGAGTTTGTTCTAAGTGGGAGATATTATTTAAGGGAGATAGAGAATAATGATTTGTATGCGTCTTTGGCATTGTTGTCAAAGGGGGAGAGATGCATTTGAAAAACTACCATATCTATCTAAGATGGAGAGTTGTGTGTATGATCTCAGGGGGGAGATTGTTGGATTTGATTTCTTTCTTTGCATTGATTGTTTTTCACATTCATATGTTGTCAACAATGCCAAAGGGGGAGATTGTTGGATATTAGAGTTTTTGGAATGTGTTGTTGTCATTGATGTCCATATATTCCCGTGTTGCAGAGAATTGGTTTGTTGTAGAGAATTGGTTTGGGTGATCTGTTGCAGATGTACTAATGTGGATTAATGAGTTTTGAGATAATTATCTCTAGTTGATTTAGTGTGAGTTTCAGTGTTCCAGAAGGTGATTTGGTCGAGTTATGTGATTCGATGTGATGGTTAGATTTTTTGTTGGTTTTGTATTACAGAGTTGTGATTTCTAGATTCAATTGCTCCAGAATTGATTCCTTATGTTGTGTGGATTTTGGAGAGTGTTTGGGACGTTCATGTGTGTCCTCAGTTCAAATGGTTCATTATTTGGAACTTCACAAATATATCTTTGTAAAGATACAAGACGTTCTAAATTCAATAATAAAACAAAATACTCTTTATTCTTAAATAAACTCATAATTCCTTTAATAAGTCTATTTACCTCCACTATTCCATCCTTAGCTCTAAATGATCATACTAATGATATCACAATAAACACAAGATTTCTATAAAGAGGTAAAGATTATTTACTCAATAAGATAATGTAAGTAGTATCTCAATCATATCTACATACAATACTTAGGCTTTTCAAAAGCCTTAAGTTCAAATAACAAGAAAAATATAAAGTAAAGGATGAGATGTGTCCATTGATCTGCAATCCAAAGCTATCTTCAATGCATTCTTTAGAATGAAGACAAGAACAAGATTCGGGTTCTTTTATCACCCAACCTTGAAGCTTACTTTTCCCCGGAATTCTTGGTCAATCAAGAATACCCAACCCTGCATGAATTGCTTAGCAAAGAGAATTCGATAGACAAGATGGAATCTGGTGCATGCCTAGAATGATACAAGCATTTTAAATTTTCTAATTCCATTAAGAAACAAGCAAGATCAATCAAGGATATGGTAGAGAGTGTAAATAAATATATCCATCTATTTCAATGGTCAATAAGTTACTCGGCCGAGTATAATGCCATGCATAGCAATAAAATGTTTTGGAAAATCAAACTATTCTCTCTATAATTCCACATTCCGCACCCATCCCGGGAGGTAAATTTCCCCACAAACACAAACATATGTAGCTTTCCTATTGTTCATATGATATCCAAAAATGAATATAAAAGAAGACAATATTTCGTTAGATAGATATAGAAGAAACAATCTTTTTTTTACAACCAATTATATCTAAATAGAAAACAATCTTTCGCTTCTAACTTTTCAAGTAAATCAAAGACAAGAATTAAAAAAATAAGAAGGTGTAACACATATATGTATCTTTACATATAATCAAATATGTAAAGCGGAAAATCGCGATCGAACCCTAGTTGTTCTCCCCTCTTCCAACTCCGAGGAGAGAGAAGGGAGGTTCGCTAGGATTCGATGGTTTTCACTTAGGGGAGAGACTTTACATTCAAAAGAGGGGTTGAAACCCACAAGATCCAATCCCATGCAATGCAAGATTGGATGCTAAATGTGTTTCAAGGGTTAAGACAGCAAGGCTACCCTCTTTTGTAAAGAATGTTGATAGAAGAATTAAGCTAAGCATGCATAGAAAGTGATAAAGATTCGCTTATAAACTGAGATAGGATTATAGTATGAAGCTGCGGACCTGGAATTAGTAGTAAAATGTCGATACGGTGCTGTCCTGCAAATTTGAGCAAAAGTTGTCGGGACGATGGCGCCCGGCGCCACGGTCCTCCGAAAAATCCGCGAAACGAAGGGGGATCTGTTCGTCTCTGCACAAGGATTCCAGATCTTCAATTTCAGCCACGTACCTGCAACCTACACATAGAAAAGCGAAGACGATTGGGGGGTTAGGGATTAGGGGTTTGCCTTTAGGTCAAACCCCAGTTTTGGAATTAACCAAGAAATGAGCAAGAGCTGTAAATGTAAATGTATGTAAAACAAGTACTAATACCTTGTTCTAAGGATGTTTGTATCCTTATGTGCGAAGGTTTAGATGTTGTATGTTGTATGTTGTATGTAACATGTAGTATATGATCTCCTCTTCAATGGTTGAATCCTTGACTTGAATGCAACACTTAGCCTTGAATGGAGACTTGAAATGATCAATTGCTTGAAAGAATGCTTGAATGCTTGAATGCTTGAGTATAGTTTCTATGCTTTTTTCCCTCATGTATGTGTTCTCTCTAAATGAGAGAGAAAAATGTAGTTTATATACTTGTCAATTAGGGATGATAGACTAATTTTCTCGACCCTAGGCCGACCAGAAAATGTAATTTCCAAATTGCAAAAAAAAAGACCCGCAATCTCCTTAGGAGACCGGGCCCAAAATAGGACCCAGGGACCAGGGCGCTGGGCGCCATGGTCCTGGGGACCAGGGCGTTGGGCATCATGGTCCTGGGGACCAGGGCACTGGGCGCCCTGGTCCTGAGGGACCAGGGCGCTGGGCGCTCTGGTCCCACCTCCCGGGATAGCAGGGTGCAAGGAGGTTCAGGCCAGGGTGCTTGAAAAATGCAGTTTTCAGTGTCATGAGCAAGTTTCAGGGTCTCCATTCAGGTTGCGTGTTGCGTCGCCGTCGTGAAGACCGAAATGCAGTCGAAATTGCAAGTGTCACAATTTTAGGACGCTACATTTAGCCCCCACTTTAGCAAGAGTATGTATGCTCATACTTCCGGTAAAGTACAAGGAAACAACATTGAAAGACTTTCACCACGTCAAGGAGGCAAGATACACCAAGCCCCCAGTGGACTAAGGATCTTACGACTTCGATTGACAAAGTAAAAGGGAAGATCACGAGGAAGAACCATGACTGTGAGTAGTAAGGTTCCCTCACTATGAGTCATGCAAGAAAGATATCAAAAATTTTCAAGGCAAGGTTAAATTTACCAAGAAATTTTCAAGTATCTTGAAAAGATATGAACGGGATGTATGCCCCCCTATGTTAAAGCGATCGCACACGCCTCACCGGGGGTGATTGTTTTAACGTAGTGATACACATAAGAAATGAGAAAGGAGCACGTTATCGCAAGGATTTGGCCCCCAAGTGTGAGATAAGCCCAAGGATAATAGACACAAAACATAAAGCACGAGGTGACTTCACTTTCCTCGGGGTCAGTATGCTGTATGATAATTCATGTATATATATCATATGTATGTATGCATAATTGTTCTTCATTCCCCAATCAAGGAAGGTCACCTAGAAGAAGGAAACACATGTGTCTTTTGAGTCAACATGAGAGAGATCGAGAGATCTCAATGCTTTGCATCGTCCTCAAGTAGACAACACTAAGGACAACAAATAGAAGAATGAGAATAACATATAGAAGAAGTAACACAAGAGAGGAGGAGAGAATCTGCTATGCTAATGTAACTAGTCTAGCACGTCATCTACCCCCCGATCTTGCTGATCAATGTTTCGGGAAGGCAGGGAACATGCTAGAGGAGGAACATCCAACACAGCAGATGGAGCTATCACAAGATCCAAACAAGGGCTATGTTCATGTTCCGAGCCACATTGTTCTTGTCTAGGAGCTAGGATAAGTGCTTTAGAAAATTCATTAGATAAATGGTTATCAACATCAACAAGTTCATATTCACTATCAGAAGCAAGAGGAGTAACATTTTCATCATGCATAACATTTTCATCTATATCATCATCAAGATTTATAAAAATAGGATCTTTAACTCGCACAGGATCAAGACCATCATGCATCTTATGTTTAGGAGATTTTGGAGAAAATGGAATAATGCTTGTTGAAGGTGTTTTTGGAGATTGCAAAGTTTGAGAAGCAGCTGCTTGAGCCCTAAGACGACGCTTTCATCGGCGTTCACGTGCAGAACGATTACATCTAGTCTTAGTAGGAAGTGGAGAAGATTGAGGAGGAGGAATGTTATCATCCCTATCACTTGGGTGTTTAGGTTGTGGTCTCTTAGGCTGGATAATAGGAGAAGGAGAAGGTCTCTTCTCTCTATAAAAAGAAGGAGGAGGAACTGCTCCATATAAGGGAAGAATATTTGGTTTAGGGAGAAGACCAAGTCCATCATGACGAGGAGGTATAGGTCTACTCTTAGGAAGTTTATTAGGCATAGACATAGTCACATCCATAGAGATGGGTTGGGAATCTTCTTGGGGAAAGACATTAGTTTTATCTTTCAAAGGAAGAACTTCCTTCTCAAGAATGATAGGAATGTCAAGTTTAGGTGTTCTAGGTTCACTTAGAGATAAGATCATATCTGTTTTCCACTTTTGATAAGATTTGAAAAGATGATCACTTCGTAGAGGAAGAGATTGGAATTGTTTAGGCCAAAAGTAATCAATAGGAACGCTAGAAGTTCTTTCAGCTGGTTTAAAGAGACTATGATTGACAGTAACAACTTCACCATTATGGGGAAATTTCAAACACTTGTGAATAGGAGAAGCAATAGCTTTCATGGAAGATAGCCAAGGATAGCCAAGCTTCACACGAAATTGTTTGGAAGATGGAATAATAGCAAAGTTCACATCAAGGGATTTGTGATGGACCTCAATAGGCAATGTAATAGAACCAATTGCAGGAGAAGAAAATGCATCAAATAGTTTCACAATCAAATCTGTTTTGTCATAGATCACTTGATTCAATTGCAAAGTAAAAAGAAATTCTTCAGTAATAACATTAATCATGCACGAAGGATCAATAAGCACTCCACGGCAAGGTGTATTCTTGACTTTTGCAACTATGTATAAAGGACCATCAGGTGCCCTAATGGTTTCACTGGAATCAAATGTGATGGAAGGTTCTTTAGGGATTTCTTGCTGCTCTACAAAGTTAATCACATTCGGAGTCATAGACACAAGACCATCAGATGAGAGAGAGGAATCATTAGCCTCGATTGCATTAGAGGTATGAGAAGGCAATGGATCAGTGAAAATCTGAAGATTTTGGTTAGGAGGAGCTACAGATGTGTTGCCTTTATCATTCACTCCAGAAACAGAGATAGTATTGTTATCAATCAAATCTTGAATTTTACCCTTTAAAGAAAAACATTTTTCAGTATCATGCCCAGGTTGACGGTGAAAGTGACAAAAAGATTTGTTATCAAAATAAGGTGAAGTAATCTTTGCAGGATCAATTTGTCTTATAGGAGGAAGAGTAAGCACATTTTGTTCCAATAACTTATTCATAATACTATGCAATGATTCATTCAAAGGAGTATACTTTCTTTCTTTCTTGAAAAATTTAGAAATAGGAGGCACACCTGATGTTGCATTCACATTGTTGTTGATGATGTTTTCATTGAATTTGATGGAATCTCTGTTCGGTTTAAACTTCCCAAATGGTTGTTGACTGCTATCGCCCTTATCACTCGGAGCCATAGGATGTGATTGTTCCATTTGACTCACAGTCAGTTGATAATTGTGAAGAGTTGCACACAACTGTTGGAAAGAAGTAAACTCAGAAAATAGAAGTTTGTCTCGAATATCTTTTTGTAAATTAGAAATAAAGATTCTTTTAATATCATTGTCAGGCACTGGAAAAGAAATTTGAGCATACAAATGCTTATATCTACCAATGAAATCATTCACTTTTTCTTTAACACCTTGTTTACAATGCATTAAATCAATCAAAGTAACCTTAGGACTTATATTGTTTTGAAATTGTTGAATGAAAGCATTTGCAAGTTGTTCGAAAGAAGTAATAGAATAGGAAGGCAATGAGCAATACCATTGTAGGGCTTTGTCTCTTAATGTTCTAGTAAACAGTTTTGCAAGCAACCTTTGGTCATAAGCAAAATCAGTACATATTGTTTGAAAGGTCTTAACATGTGTTAGAGGATCTCCTTTACCATTATAAAGTTCCAAATGCGGGATTTCAACATGTTTAGGAGAGATAGCTCGAACAATGTCAAGAGAAAGTGGGCTCGCAACGTCAAATGTGGGCATACTAAACTTAGATTGATTCATAGAGGCAATTTGTTGCTGTAAAGAAGAGACAGTTTGTGCAAGATTGTTAATGGTCGCTTCAGTCGAAGAATTCATATTGGATGCGTTAGATTGAGATGGAGGTGTTATGTTATTGAAAGAAGGTAAAGAGTAAGGTGGTGGGACTCTATGATAATTAGTCATAGGAGATGATTGGACAGGAGGAACACTACAAGGAGGGATGGAATGGTTAAACGAATTGCCCCCTTGCATCATGTTCATTTGTGGAGATGTAATAGGAACACTCATTGGAGGAATGAACGAAGAAGTCGGATTAAATGAAGGAAGAGGGTTAATTGAAGAAGAAGGGTTGCCCCCATGACTGGTGATCATAGGAGGAATGTCTTGTGTTGAAGTAGTCATTATGTTTGATGTAAAAGTAGGTATACTAGCAATAGGAGTCGTCAAAGGAATAGAATGATTGTCTTGAGTAGGAGGTTGTGTATAACCTAAGGTTTCGGCATAACTCTTCATAGGCATCACATTTGAATCCACAATGTGTGCAATACCACGCAAAATATCAATTCCATTCTTATCACTTTGAAGCATACGTTTTAGACCCTCAATTAAAGGAAGAGCTTGACTATCAGGGTATTCTTGAGACATCCATTGTCGAAAATTGTCAAATTGGTTATCCAATTTTGAAAGTTGTTCTACGGAAACCTCATGGAGAGCTTCTTCATCATTAGGAGGATTAGAGGAATTACCCATGTCCTCGTTAAAAAGGCTATTCAAATTAGATTCCATTTCCTCAGTAATTAAACCTTGGAAAGACTTAATTCTACGGCTTCGTCTAACGGGAATAGTGTAAGTAGGGCTTATTGTTGTAAGACTCATGCACTAGAAAGAGAGAGAAGATTTTGAATTTAGAGGTAGCAATTTTCAGTAAAATCAGCTAATCTTCTAGATTTAAGCTGTAAAATGCAATCACGACAATCTCCCGAAATTTCGAAAAAAATGTCCGGGACCGTGGCGCTCGGAGTGCAACACGGTCCTTGCAACTTTTTTCGAAATTTGCAGGGATGAAAGGTATGATGATTTTAGAGCTAATCTGAAAAAATTGAGTGATTTTACGATCTGTAGATAGGCCAAATTAAAGTTGCGATCTCGAAATTGAACCCTACCAAGATTGTCGAAAAATGCAAAATTTGAATTTTGAAAAAGAGAGGGAAACTGAAATTTTGAATTTTATGATTTTAGAGGGAATGTCAAGAGCAATGCAAATTTTGAAATTTGAAAATTGACTCAATTTCACGCAAAATTCAATTTTGAAAGAGGAAATCAAAGTTGTTGTAATTAAGCACTTAAAAGTCACAAATTGCAAGAATCTGAATAAAGCACTGAAATTTTTAATGAATGATAACACACTTTTCAGATTTAGGATAGTAAGAACACAATTTTGACACAAAATTTCAATTTCAATGATTTTTAAATGTTTAGAAGCCTTAATCCATGCAATCACAAGACCAACTTTGACTGTAATTTTGAAGGTGTTAAAATTGATAAAATCAGCCAAAATTCTGAATTTTAGCAGAAAAACACAGTAAGATCTTGCTCCCAAAATTTCAAAAAAAATGTCGGGGACGATGGCGCTTGGCGCCACGGTCCTCGCAACTTTTTTCCAAATTTTCAGGGATGAAAGATATTGTGATTTTATTGCGGAATCCAAAGTTACAGCTGATTGGGAGATGTTTTGATCAGTGAAATTGTCGGACAAAGGTTGAATCAAGAGGGTTTCAAAAATTAGGGTTTTGACACTTAACCACTTAATTTTCAAAATTAAAGCATAGACATGAATTGAAAATTTATAATAGAAGGGCAGATCTGAAACAAGCATTAACATTTAGACATTTCGCAAGTTCAATTACTAAAAAGAAAATTTAGGGTTTTTATGCAATCACCTCTAAAATTTTGCAAAAGATCAAACATGGAAATGTAATCAAGGAATCCAATTTTCAGATCTAGGCATGAATAATCAGAAAGGATGTTCACGTCGGGTTCACCAAAATGTAAAGCGGAAAATCGCGATCGAACCCTAGTTGTTCTCCCCTCTTCCAACTCCGAGGAGAGAGAAGGGAGGTTCGCTAGGATTCGATGGTTTTCACTTAGGGGAGAGACTTTACATTCAAAAGAGGGGTTGAAACCCACAAGATCCAATCCCACGCAATGCAAGATTGGATGCTAAATGTGTTTCAAGGGTTAAGACAGCAAGGCTACCCTCTTTTGTAAAGAATGTTGATAGAAGAATTAAGCTAAGCATGCATAGAAAGTGATAAAGATTCGCTTATAAACTGAGATAGGATTACAGTATGAAGCTGCGGACCTGGAATTAGCAGTAAAATGTCGATACGGCGCTGTCTTGCAAATTTGAGCAAAATTTGTCAGGACGATGGCGCCCGGTGCCACGGTCCTCCGAAAAATCCGCGAAACGAAGGGGGATATGTTCGTCTCTGCACAAGGATTCCAGATCTTCAATTTCAGCCGCGTACCTGCAACCTACACACAGAAAAGAGAAGACGATTGGGGGGTTAGGGATTAGGGGTTTGCCTTTAGGTCAAACCCCGGTTTTGGAATTAACCAAGAAATGAGCAAGAGCTGTAAATGTAAATGAATGTAAAACAAGTACTAATACCTTGTTCTAAGGATGTTTGTATCCTTATGTGCGAAGGTTTAGATGTTGTATGTTGTATGTTGTATGTAACATGTAGTATATGATCTCCTCTTCAATGGTTGAATCCTTGACTTGAATGCAACACTTAGCCTTGAATGGAGACTTGAAATGATCAATTGCTTGAAAGAATGCTTGAATGCTTGAGTATAGTTTCCACGCTTTTTTCCCTCATGTATGTGTTCTCTCCAAATGAGAGAGAAAAATGTAGTTTATATACTTGTCAATTAGGGCTGATAGACTGATTTTCCCAACCTTAGGCCGACCAGGAAATGTAATTTCCAAATTGCAAACAAAAAGACCCGCAATCTCCTTAGGAGACCGGGCCCAAAATAGGACCCAGGGACCAGGGCGTTGGGCGCCATGGTCCTAGGGACCAGGGCGCTGGGCGCCATGGTCCTGGGGACCAGGGCGCTGGGCGTTCTGGTCCCACCTCCCGGGACAGCAGGGTGCAAGGAGGTTCAGGCCAGGGTGCTTGAAAAATGCAGTTTTCAGTGTCATGAGCAAGTTTCAGGGTCTCCATTCAGGTTGCGTGTTGCGTCGCCATCGTGAAGACTGAAATGCAGTCGAAATTGCAAGTGTCACAATTTTAGGACGCTACAAAGTATAAAATGAGTACACATTCTTTTATCTTTCTCATAAAAGCCAAATAGCGTAATCATACATTAACTTGTATTCTCTTTTCTATGGTTTCAAATTTTCAAGTTTAGAATACATAAGTTCTCTATCTTTCTACATGTTTTTTATTATCTAATTCTTTTCTCGAATAACATATTTAGTTTGATACTAAAATGTGTTTTCTCTGATTTATGAATTCAATTAACTAAATTTAGTAATTTTCCATAACGGGTATTAAATAAAATGATAACTCATAATGCACATACCTAAATGGCTTTTTCAAACGAAATTTCTAGTAATCATCATGACTTCTAATGCAAGGAACTAATTCATAAGTTTAACTCTTTCCTTCACTAATGATCTCAAAACAAACAAATCTCAAGATAATAATCTATTGCTCATTAAAGAGCCTACCTCTGAAATTTAAGCCAATTCTGATATGATCAATGCTAATCTTCTTCTAATTCTGACTGCAATACTCCTAGATCTCTAGTGTTTTTCTTCCTCTATGCTTCTCAAATCCTTTGTGTTCTTTCCTCTCTATTCTCTAATCTCCCTTCTCTAATCACTATTCTTTATTCCATTCTCTATTCTTTCTTCTATCATCTCTATTCTCTACATATTTCTCACTATTTTCAATACTATCGTTCTGTGTGTTTTACCCAAAACAAAAGTCTTATTTAGGATAATCGCGTGCTATGTTTTTTGTTACATTTCCTCCTCAATTCGGGCTTACACCCCACTGCTATTATTGTTTTCCATTCCACCCAAGCAGCGCGTCTAACAGTTCATATGTCACTTCGCCTGTGACTGTACCACGTAGGGCTTGTTCCAATGGTTTACACCACGTAGTCACTGTGCTTTACGAGACAACCTGTAAACTATTCAAACACAACTTGGTTGTTATTGGGATAGTTGATATCACTATCGACTCCGATTCGCTCCAAACAAATGAGTTTGTTACTTTGCATAGTTGATATATTATCGACTCCCTTTTGCAATGTGATATGCTTTGTTATTAATAACATGTTAATTAATAAGTCTGCCATAATAATATATATAATATATATCATATACATACATATATATATGTATGTATGTATGTATATGTATGTATATATGTATATATGTTATATATGTATATATGTATATAACATATATACATATATACACATATATACATATATATATATGTATATATGTTATATACATATATACATATATAGATATATATACATATATATATATAGATATAGATATATATATATCTATCTATATATATATATATATGTATATATATATATGTATATACATATATACATATATCTATATATGTATATATATATATAATATCAAATGATTATGTATATGTATATATATACATGATATCAAATGATTATGTATATGTATATATATACATAATATCAAATGATTATGTATATGTATAAACAAATTAGATGAAGTAAACTAATTAATTTTCATGATAATTAGATATATATATATATTATAATTATATACATATATACATGTATATGATTGAATTGATATTTGAACTCACACACACACAAACACATATGTACTATTATCAAAATACAAAAGTGAACACATAAATACAATATTTCATCCAATTACACATATCTGCACACAAAGAACGTATACATCTACGATCAATATTCATATTTAACCTAATATTTGAAAACAAGTCTTGCTTTGAAATAAGACATATCATTTCACAATCACTCATGCAAATTCGGATTTGATTCAATCACAAAATTAAATCATGCAACACACACACACACACACACACACACACACACACACACACACACACACACACACACACACACACACACACATATATACATTCTAAAGTGATGTGTGAGATTCCATCTACTCTAGCGAAGTCCATGAGCTAAAGAAACTCTACCTGAACCATGTTCTCGCCTTCATCCGCATTCACTTACACTCAATTGCTCATTAGCAATGACGATCCCCAATTTCATAATAAAATAATACTAATCATTCAATTGCATTTACATTTCAAAAAGATAAACAATTTAAGTCATTCCATTGCATTTAAATCTCCATTTCATTATCATCCAATTTTACTTAAAATTCCATTTCCATTTCATTTCAATTTCATAAATAAAAAATAGCATTATTTTTCTAATTAAATAATTATAGATAAATATGTTCATGACAATGTTTCAATTTGTTGTTGGTGTTCTTGAGCTCCAGTGCTGAAATAATGATGATTCTTGTTATTTGAATTGTTGTGGTTATTGCATTGGAATTCATGTTGCTTGTTGATGTTATTTGATCGTACTCTATGTGTTTTGGTGGTCTCCATTGATCGTGGTGCATGTTATTGAAGATTTTATTGGTCCGGTGGTATTCCTCATGTTATGTGATATATTTGGTGGTTTAGCATGTTGTGGATGATCTTGGCAAATTATTTGGTGTTGTTGCATGTTCGAGGATTTGATTTGGGTCCATGCTATGTCCTTGTTGACATTATATTGTTCTGGTTATTGATTTATGTATCGTGTGATGTAATTTTGTAATTAGGTCTTATGTGTTGAGCCGATTTGATTATTTGTATAAATAAGTATTGTGATCATATAAGATGTGTTTCTATGGTTGTATCTATGATTTGTGAGAGTATTGTATGTGCAAACAAGCGAATTTATCTTTTGGGAGAGGAGAAGAGAAGAGAAGAGAATTTTTGTTGTGCAGATAGTGTGCTTAACCGAAACCGTGATTAGGCATTTGGAGATGATATTCTTTCAGTTCATGTAATCTGGATTGTTGTCCGATCTTTGTAAGGTAGTGATCCTTCCTATGGTTGTTGCCCTTTTGCTTCTTTTGAGCAGTGAGCTCTAGGCAGTGTGCCTGAATGCATGTGCATTCCCCATTATAAAATTTACACATACTACTGGAGAGTATCATCATATTGTGGGTAGATTCCCACCATGGTTTTTCCCTTGACTAGGTTTTCCACATCAAAAATCCATGTATTATGTGTGTTGTTGATGTGATGTTTATCTTTTCCTTTGTTTTTCTTGATTAGATCTAAAGTTAAGGTTAATTGGTTTAAGCTTGGTGGAAACTGATTCACCCCCCCCCCCCCTCTCAGTTTTCATGCATTGTTGTTGCCAACATAGATAAATACCAAAATCAGACTTAAAACATTTACGAATCCAATAAAATACAACAAACTCACAATCGTGATCTCAAATTGACTCAATAAGGGGCACAATAACAAACATAACTCGAGGAAACTAACAAATATCAAATGGGAATTGAGAACATGAAGGAATACATCTACTTAGAAACACGACTTCCGACAATACATGGAGAGCCAATACTCAACAATAATAGGAAAAACTCCAAGATTATTACAATGACAAAAGCAAAACAACATACAATCCATTTCATCATTTCTAGACTAGAATCAAGACTCACAAGGAACTAAAGCAATCATAGAAACCCACAGAGTCATTTACAACAGTACTTCAGACTGTAAATCAATACATTTATACATAATTCCCCAAAACTTTATGATATAACTTGATACATATAATAATCACAATAATTCTCAACTTCACCCACATAAATTTCTTTCACACACACTACGACAAACAATCTTTTCTGGAAATAAAAATACGAAGAGAAGAGAGCCAACCAACTTGGTTCAATAGAAGTGATGGTAAAAATTAAGCTGAAGAAGAACAATCCAAAATCTAGCCAAATCCAAAACCATGCAATGAAAAACTCTAATGCCCAAAAAAATTATTACAAAAAGGCCAACTCGAAAAAATGCTTAGAAAGCCCAATAAATAAGCTTCATACCAAAACTGTAGAATATGTCATCTCAGCAAGAATAATATAAAATATAATATTATTTACTTACCCCCAAATCTCAACCAATAGGAATATAGGGTAGGTAAGATTTATAACATTTAATTACTCAAACAGTAACAAGAGAATGTAATAATATAATAACCAATAATAATAATAAATCAAAGCCCAATAAAATAAATCAAAGGAAATATAAATCAATACTCCAATTAAATATAAAGACACAAATAATATAAATAAACAAACAAACAATAAAATAATAATATCCTCACAATCACAACTCCCAAGAGGGCCAATCATAACAAGGGGTGGATGCATAAATAATAACAAATAAATAACCAATATATAAATAGATAAATAAATAAACAACAAAGAAATAATTAGATAATAACAAATAAATAATCGAAATAATAAATAATTAGATAAACAATAAATAATGCAACAATTCATTAAATAAATAACCAAAGGCTCAAATAATAAATATTTAAATAAACATTAAACCATCAAATAATAATAATAATATGAATCCATAAAATAAACATTAATGAATACTAATCTCCCAATAATATTTATCACACATTAATATTAAATATTAATGTCATCCATTAATTTACTTAATGATTAATAAACTATATGAATCAATTAATTATTAAATAATTGAATACTCACAATGCCACAAGGCAACCAACATAGGGTCAAACATCACTTCACTAAATACCAACACGACGACTTAGGCCATGGAACTTAAATTGACAAGGATGACAACTTAAGCCTAGAGTGTGTAGAGGGAACTCATGTCATCTCCAATCAACTTTCCATTGGGATAAAAATATGATCAAACCTATGAGACCAGGTGGAGTCGATGTCTAGTACCTACAATTCCTATAACCACCAATAACCACAAGACAACATATACCATAATATATATCATAAGTAATCAGGCAAGTGAGACAATTGCAATGTCATATCATGCTCATAATGAGTGATATGATATCCTCTCTATCACAAATATAGTAGTAAGACAGTCACAATCAAAAAATCATCATCTCATCCATTACAATCATGAAGTGGGGTTAGAAAAAATAAGATGCCATCATATCCTAATAAGAAATATAATCCACACATGAATAATGAGTGCATCTAGATCATAACACGTAGGTCTTATCATCATAATAGTATAGGACATAACTTCATCACAATGAATCCACAATGCCAAAGAGGCTATCAGTATAAAGAATGAGACAAGAGATATCAAAAATGCACAAATCTAAATGTGTTTATCAAATCCTCTCATAAAGGATGAGTCAGAGAGGGGCACTACAGATGGAGAGGTGAAAAGAAAGAGAGTGAGGGAGAAACCTAGAGAGGGGAGAGAGGGGGTGGGAGAGTAAGGTGACAACCTAGAGAATGAATAGAGATAATAATGATAGTTCTGATACTTAATATAAGTACAGATCCAATAGCCAATAAGATGAGAGGGGGGGGGTTAATCATACAAACTTAATCTTCCATAAAAACATCAGATTCAACCTCGGTAACATATGTTTCAGTAATATAACCAAAACTATTAAACATGCAAACTCAAAAGCATATGAACATCATAAACCTCATAACACCATATTTAACGTGGAAACCCAAAAAGGGAAAAACCACTGTGGGATTTTGGACCCACTAAGAAATATACTCTTCTAGAGTATGCTCAGTTAAAAGCAAATCATGTTAAAGATTACAAACACATTGCTAGGTGTGACCCGGTTAAGGGATTTCCCTCAGATCTGTTAGGATCTTCACCTTGTTAGAAGTGACCTTGTTAAAGGATTTCAAACACTCAATCAGAATGTCACCTTGCTAGAGGGTTTTACAAATAAGACTGTTAAGTCCACTCGGTTAAGAGATTTTCTGTCACTTTCACAAAATAACAGTAATAAAATCTATCTGCCACTTCACATCTAAAATGCTAAAGCAGATTCTTATTTGTTCAATACAATCTAGACATAGAACTAATCTTGTCTATCTATTGGGCTTCTATACTCTGTTATTCAAACAGGTCTTCAAGCTTCTGTGCTTGGTAATCACTATGTAGCATCCCTATGCATACACTTGCCTGCATACATTGTTTATCAACAGTTTCCTATTTATAAACAATTAGGTAACCGCTTAATCTCCTTGATCACATTTCCCATGATCAATCATAGCCATCAGATCTTCAATCTTGTGTAGGTTCAATGCATCTTTCGATCTGAAAATGTTTTACCCTACCTTGGAACTTGCATATTAGTCTTAGAACTTGTGCCAGGGTATTGCAGTTCAATCTGAGCTGTAGATATTCATGCCAACTTTTCATTGCCTTAGATTCGTTAACAAACTTCATTCACAGCTCACCAATCATTGATCACTTCCAGCTCATTAGCTTCCTTCATTAAATAACGCATGTAAACATTTAATGCATTTTGTTATAGCTCGGTTACAACTCGGTAACAACTCGGTGAATACTAAACTTCACTTGGTAGACAATCCACCTTCATTAACCGATAGTGATAACCTTAGGGTTTACCGACTAGGTTCCTTAGGGTTTACCGACTAGGTTCTTTGCTTGATAACATAGTATAGTATTAACCTTTACATTTACAACATATGTATGATGTTAAAACAATCTAAACATCATGATCTCATCATTGTCTGACTCGGTACTAGTTGCCCATTGAATACCTTATTCATCCCCTTATTCATCATATTCTTTCCTATGTCTTTTACCGACATCTTTATAATCTTCATATCATACTTCTCAAGATATGGCAACATCATACTGAATTAGAAAATCAATTTCTTGACATCAATGACAAAATAATAATATCAAGACAGTAAACATCTTTAATCAGTTATATCCATAATCATCAACAACCTTCTCAATATCCTTATGAAATGCCAACAATCTTTCATTGTCTGTTATAATGCAATATTTCTAACAATCTCCCCTTTGGCATTGATGGCAAAACCAATTGATTTGACCTTAAAAGATTCGGATTGTTGTGATTCTGAAATGTTAAAATGCTTTCCCCCATACATTAGACTTCTCCTATTTTCAGTCTTCTTTCCAATCTGTAGTCTGCTCAGTTTTCTTTTAGTCTTCTCCCCTGATAGGTCTTCTTCCTCTCTATAGTAATCTTCTCCCCCTTTGGCAACAATGCCAAAAAAAGTAAAGAACTAAAACATAATTACTTTTTGTAAGAAGTTATTTCCTATTGTTGTGTATCCACTGAGTCTTGGTCAGAGCATTTGTCTTCAATTCCTGTTCCCTGTAGTATTTCCTGTATTATTTATGTACACCTTTAGAAAACATTCTAAAGTGTATAAATCAACATTAACTCCCAAAAGATATTCATTAGAGTCATCGGATTGATGC
This sequence comes from Cryptomeria japonica, assembly GCF_030272615.1. Taxonomy (NCBI): domain Eukaryota; kingdom Viridiplantae; phylum Streptophyta; class Pinopsida; order Cupressales; family Cupressaceae; genus Cryptomeria; species Cryptomeria japonica. Next base: position 579,487,286 of record NC_081411.1, on the reverse strand, counting down.
TTTCACCGAACTCACTAGTATTGTCACAGAATATAGTTACTGGCTCGGTAACTTTCTCATTTATACCTTCCAACAGTTGTTTGATCCATGCAATGTTGGTACAATTCAATGCTGCAGCAACGTATTCAACTTTTGTTGTTGACTGTGAAACACATCCTTGTTTCTTGCTAAGCCAACTCACTAGTCTTTCTCCTAAAAAGAAAGCTCCTCCACTTGTGCTTTTTCTGTCATCAATGATGCCTGCCCAATCAGCATCAGTATAAACTTTTAAATCAAAATCATTTCCTTTCTGATATACTAAGCCATAATCCTCTGTGCCTTTCAAGTATCTAAAAATTCTTTTGATTGTTGTCATGTGTGTTTCCTTAGGATCTGTAGAGAATCTTGCAACTATACCTACTGCATGTGCTATATCTGGTATACTGTGAACAACATATTGTAGCTTTCCAATCACGGATCGGTAAAGTGTCTCATCAACAGATGCAGATTCATCATTCTTTGACAATTCATAGTTGGTAGTCATAGGAGTACTTACTGGTTTTGAATCCTCCATTCCAAATTTCTTCAAGATTTCCTTTATGTACTTGGATTGAGTAATGAAAATCTCATTTTTCATTTGCAGTATTTGTAAACCTATAAAATACTTTATCTCACCGATTAATGACATCTCAAATTCTTTGCTCATTTCATTTCCAAAGTTCTTGCATAAAGAGTCATTTCCACAAAATATAATATCATCAACAAATATGGCCGAGATCAGTATTCCATTTTCATCATTCTTCATGTACATGTTGTTGTTCTCACTTGTCCTTATAAAACCAATCTTAATCAAATAAGAGTGCAATCTTTCATACCATGCTCTTGGTGCTTGTTTCAAACCATATAAAGCTTTGTTCAATTTACATACCTGATCTTTACTCTTGTCTTCAACAAATCCTTCAGGTTGTTCAATGAAAACTTCTTCTTCTAATATTCCATTCAGAAATGCAGATTTGACATCCATTTGATATATCTTGAAATTTTTGAAAGCAACATAGGCCAACAATGTTCTTACTCCTTCAAGTCTAGCAATAGGTGCAAAAGTTTCACCATAATCAATTCCTTCTTCTTGAGCATAACCTTTGCAAACTAGTCTCGCTTTGTTTTGAATGACCTCTCCTTTTTCATTTAGCTTGTTTCTGAAAATCCACTTTGTACTGATTACATTTTTGTCCTTCAGTCTTGGGATTAGTGTCCATGTGTCATTCTTCTTGATTTGATCAATCTCTTCTGTCATAGCATTTATCCAATCTTCACTGTTAAATGCCTCTTTCACTATTCTCGGTTCAAATTCAGATATCAAACATGTGTTTTGTCTCAGTTTGTTCCTTGTCATCACTGGATCATCCTTATCTCCTATAATCTGACTTGGTGCATGATGTCTTCTGACATACTTGGCTAATACAGGCTCGGTAGGCTCTGTATGATCTTCTTCATCACTCGATAATTGGATATTCTCTTCATTTTCTTCAACGGTCTTCTCAGTAGGACTTCTCGGTTGAACATAGACAAATTCATCATAGTCTTCTGGTTCCTTGGAATTTCCTTCATCATTTCTTTCTACAAATTCATCAATTTTCACATTTGCACTTTCTACTATTTTGTTAGATGATTTGATCAGACATTTAAATGCTTTGCTTCTAGAAGAATAACCTAGAAACGTTCCTTCTTCACTTTTCTGATCAAATTTGCCATTTCTATCATCTTTATGAACATAGCATCTACTTCCAAAGATTTTAAAGTAACTTACATTAGGTTTCTTATCATACCAGATTTCATATGGTGTCTTCAAAGTACCTTTCTTCAATTCAACTCAGTTCAAGGTGTAAACTTATGTGCTTATTGCTTCTCTCCAAAATGTTTGTGGCACCTTCTTTTTAATCATCAGTGTTCTAGCACAATCCACAATAGATCTGTTTCTTCTCTCAAGTATTCCATTCTTTTGTGGAGTTCTCAGTGCAGAGACTTGTCTTTTAATACCATGATCATTGCAAAATAAGTTGAACTCATCAGATGTGAACTCTCCTCCTCTATCTGATCTAAGACATTTCAGTTGTCTTCCTATTTCATTTTCAGCTCTTGCCTTGTACCATTTAAACATTCGAAAAGCTTATGATTTTTCTTTTAAAAACATTACTGACATCATCCTTGAATAGTCATCCACAAATAATATGAAATATTTATCACCATAATAACTTTGAACTTTCATAGGACCACAAAGATCAGTGTGCACTAGATCTAAACTTCATTTAGAAGTGTAAGACTTACTTGTAAAGCTTGATCTTGTCATCTTACCCATCTGGCATCCTCGGCACATAACATTCTCAGGTTTTTCAAGACTCGGTAGACCTCTTACTCTGTGCTTCTTGCTTATTTTGATCAGATTATCAAAATTGACATGACAAAACCTTTTATGCCATAACCAGGTATCATCTAACTTTGCATGCAAACACTTATTCCGAGTTGAGTCAAGGTGAAATGTGTTACCTTTTGTTTGTGTCCCGGTAGCAGCTAACTTTCCATTTTTGTCATGAACTTTGACAATTCCCTTTTGAAATTCTATTCGTTAACCTGTGTTGTTTAGCTGTGCTACACTCAACAAATTGTATTTCAAACCTTCAACCCAATAAACATCATTGCATCTTGCATTATCAAGAAGTGTTATAGATCCTTTACCTCTCACCGGACATGGTGCATCATTACCAAATCTAACATAGCCTCCATCATAATCTTCTAATATAACAAACTTGTGTTTATCACTTGTCATATGATGTGAGCATCCACTATCTATAATCCAAGAATCATTTGTGTTTATGTGAGATATTAGGGCTTTTTCTTCATACCTCTATTCATCTAATCCATCCTTGATAGCCACATAAACTACTTCCTCTGTATCAGTCTCATCTGATTTATCATCATTGGATTCCTCATCAGCTATTAGGCATGTCTTTCTATCTCTTCTTCTGAAGTCTTGGTGTCCTCTGTAATGATTATCTTTATGTCTATCATCTTGGTAATCTCTCTGTCTAGTAGAATCTTTGTCAGGACAGTTAGAAGCCATATGTCCTATTTTATCACAATTGAAACATTTCAAAGGTAGTTTTCCTTTATACTTACCTTTGCCTCTTGGTAACCTTTTGGCTAATAGTGCTTCAAACTCTTCTTGCTTTTTGATTTCCTCATATAATTTGTGTACTGCCTCCATGTTCTTACGAAATCTTTCACTTGCTCCACTGTGATCTCCTTCAGAGTACTTATACTTTCTTTCATTGAAATCATTAGATTCATCAAGATGAAAAGAACTAAATGCAGATTCAACTTTATTTACCGAAAATCCACTGTTATCAAAATTACTTAACTCAAATGCATGTAGCTTACCAATAGTAGCATCTAAAGAAACTGGCATATTAGGTACAAACCTCAATTCATTGATTGCAGAGACTCGGATTGTATAAGCTGGTAGAAGGGTTCTTAACAACTTACTTGTTATATCCTTTTCTTCAATAGTTCCACCTGCTCCTTTGATTTGATTGACAATCTCCTTTAGTCTTGTACTGTACTAAGTTATGTTCTCACCTTCATTCATCCTCATAGATTCAAGTTGTCCTCTTAGACTATCTACTTTTCCTCTTTGAACATGTTCATCTCCTCCATATACTAATATGAGCTTATCCCACATTGCCTTTGCATCATTGCAGCCTTCTAGATCATTAAACTCTGAATCAGTCAATGCAGATGTTATTCAATCATTGCTTGAATATGTTCTTTCTTTACCTTTATCTCTTCCATAGTCAATGGATAGGAGCTTGGTGTGACAAAATCATTCTCCAGATAGTATACAGCAATTTCTCCAACTCTTGATAGATGTAGCTTCATCCTTTTCTGCCATGTGGAGAAACTTGACTTGTTCAGCTTCGGTGCATCCCTCTTATACATCTTTGGATCTTTAACTCAAGTGCCTTTAAACTTTCCTCATAGAGTCCAAAGCTCTGATACCAATTGATAGTTCTAATACTTAATATAAGTACAGATCCAATAGCCAACAAGATGAGAGGGGGGGGTGAATCATACAAATATCTTCCATAAAAACATCAAATTCAACCTCAGTAACATATATTTCAGTAATATAACCAAAACTGTTAAACATGCAAACTCAAAAGCATATGAACATCATAAACCTCATAACACCAGATTTAACATGGAAACCCAAATAGGGAAAAACCACTGTGGGATTTTGGACCCACTAAGAAATATACTCTTCTAGAGTATGCTTGGTTAAAAGCAAATCATGTTAAAGATTACAAACACATTGCTAGATGTGACCTAGTTAAGGGATTTCCCTCGAGTCTATTAGGATCTTCACCTTGTTAGAAGTGACCTTGTTAAAGGATTTTAAACACTCAATCAAAATGTCACCTTGCTAAAGGGTTTTACAAATAAGACTGTTAAGTCCACTCGGTTAAGAGATTTTCTGTCACTTTCACAAAATAACAGTAATAAAATCTATCTGCAACTTCACATCTAAAATGCTAAAGCAGATTCTTATTTGTTCAATAAAATCTAGACATAGAACTAATCTTGTCTATCTTTTGGGCTTCTATACTCTGTTATTCAAACAGGTCTTCAAGCTTCTGTGCTCGGTAATCACTATGTAGCATCCATGTGCATACACTTGCCCACATACATTGTTTATCAATAGTTTCCTATTTATAAACAATTAGGTAACCGCTTAATCTCCTTGATCACATTTCCCATGATCAATCATAGCCATCAGATCTTCAATCTTGTGTAGGTTCAATGCATCTTTCGATCTGAAAATGTTTTACCCTACCTTGGAACTTGCATATTAGTCTTGGAACTTGTGCTAGGGTATTGTGGCTCAATCGGAGCTGTAGATCTTCATGCTGACTTTTCATTGGCTTAGATTCGTTAACAAACTTCATTCATGGCTCACCAATCATTGATCACTTCTAGCTCATCAACTTCCTTCATTAAATAACACATGTAAACATTTAATGCATTCTTTTATAGCTCAGTTACAACTCAGTAACAACTTAGTGAATACTAAACTTCACTTGGTAGACATTCCGCCTTCATTAACCGATAGTGATAACCTTAGGGTTTACCGACTAGGTTCCTTAGGGTTTACCGATTAGGTTCTTTGCTTGATAACATAGTATAGTATTAACCTTTACATTTACAACATATGTATGATGTTAAAACAATCTAAACATCATGATCGCATCATTGTCTGAGTCGGTACTAGTTGCCCATTGAATACCTTATTCATCCCCTTATTCGTCATATTCTTTCATGTGTCTTTTACCAACATCTTTATAATCTTCATATCATACTTCTCAAGATATGGCAACATCATACTAAATTAGAAAATCAATTTCTTGACATCAATGACAAAATAATAATATCAAGACAGTAAACATCTTTAATCAGTTATATCCATAATCATCAACAACCTTCTCAATATCCTTATGAAATGCCAACAATCTTTCATTGTCTGTTATAATGCAATATTGCTAACAAATAAGAGAGAGTGGCTTCAGAGAGAGAGAGAGAGAGAGAGAGAGAGAGAGAGAGATGGGGGTAAAGAGGAAGGGGTAGATATAGAGGGAGATGGGAAGAAAGGGAGGGAGAGACCTAGAGAGGCAAGGGAGGGAGAAGAGAAGAGACAAAAGAACAAAGAGAGAGGAGTAAGAAGGGACGAAGGGAGTGAGAAACCTATAAAATTACACCATAAAGTCAAAAAACTCATTTCATATTTAAACTTTGTGATAATTTCCATTTATCATAAACATTCAAGCAAATTCATTATTGGTCTTTCACATGGGGATTAGGGTTTCTAGTATCATACTAATCATAATACCCAAGGTGTAATGTTGGATATAATAATAGGAAACAATACTCATATCGAGTATGATGGGTGTTGTAGAAATAAGTATGGCCAATTTGATATCTCCTCTTAACCATCATCAAGGAATAACTTAGACTTCTGAAGCTAGGTGGTAAAATTCCTAGTTGTCATAACCATTCAACAAGTGCGCCTATGTGTATTTTAAAAACCTATGAACATACAATCTACCCAAATGGAATGCAACATCATAATTAAGAAAAAATTTAAATAAGCTTACATTTACATGATTAACTTAAATAACACATCATCATAACCACACTATAATAATATTATTAGCTTGTCTTGTAAAGTGCATCCGTAAAAATAATGGTGATACAAAGAATCTTGAATTAAATTTACAAGTATAACGCCTCCAAAATTATGAAGGGTTTGAATACCTCAATGTATAAATTTTTCTTTTCTTATCCTTGGAGCCTTTCCTTACCCAAATAAAGTCAAATTTTGGGTCCCACTTTGAGTTTTTTCTTCTTTAAATCTTAATTGTTTCTTTCTTTACATATTTTTTGTGTTCTTTCTAAATGTTCTATTATCTTGAATTGGTGAGCAACATTATTCACATCATTATCTTTCCCTACTTATTTACCTTACTTATCAAAGGGTACATCAAGTGGAATAGAAGGAAAAGATCCTAACTATTCTTAAGATTGTGACTTGTTAGTAGAAGAATGAAATTATCTATTTCATAAGTGTTGAATGTATGAGAGTGATGCATCCAATGATTTAGGACACTTTTCATTGTATCACCTAACAAGTTGTACCAAGTCCTATTGACCACCTATGTTTTGTCATTTGTTTGTGAGTGAAATGTTTTACTTTTCTTTAGTTGGTTTGTATGATCTACTCTATAATATATTTGCAAAGCTTACCAAAAACCCATGTATTCATATTATTAATAATCAGCTTAGGCATCTCAAAATGTACCCATGCATTGTTGAAGAATAATTCAATTGCCTCTTGTCTTGTGATTATCTTTTAACAAACCATTATGATGCATAGATTGCTAAAAGTATCAACTACCACAATTAATTTAGTTCATGTCTACTTATATGAAAACACCATGCAAAATTCATAGGAACACTTTCCCATGGTCTTGTGAAAATATGTAAAGACATAAATATTCTTTCCTTTTTTATTTTAGATTTGCTAGTACTAAATAACTTACAACTTCTAACAAATATTGAGCTACTTCCTATTACATTTTGGGCCAATACACACACCTTTACAAATGAACCATTATTTTTCTCACATCAAAGTGACCGACCACTTTAGAGGTATGTTCCTTCCATAATAGTACAATTTATTGTCCTATTAGCATAAAAAAAAATCATACCTAATATGGTAACTCACCTTGAAGATTATTGAAGATTAAAATATTCTTCACTTTTTTACAATTTCCTATGATATAAATTCCTTTTTTTTAACTAAAATATTTACCATGTTCATATTATTTAGCATACACTTCCTTTGTGAAGGGTTGCAAGTCAGTTGTCATGGCCACTGTTGAAATGGAGGTCTAGACAACATATTTGCCACAAAATTGTTAATTCTTTTTTATAACTGATTACCAAATGAAATTATTATGCTGGCATTTTGATGATGTTTTGATTGTCATTGATGGACACACACTTTCTTTATGTTGGACACACTTTCTTGATGTTTGAGTTATGCTCAACCGATAATTGTTCCAACCGGTATTGTGTATAGTCTTTAGACTATTGGTATTTTGTAGAAGATGTTTACCAGTCACAGATTGACTGAAGAGCTCAAGCAGTATGAAGGACTCAAGCGGTAGTTAACACTATGATCTACCAGTCTTCATTTTTGTCAAACTGGTAATCGATATCTTGTATCAACCGGTATTACTCTGTGATGAGTTACCAATCGGTATCTCTATAATGTGTGATGAGTTATCATTCACCGACACTTTGGCGGAGATTTTGTGTCGTGTTACAAAATGTGTCCAGATGCACTGAACTTAGGAACTTGTAGTCTAATCCTATTGGACCGACATGAAATCAGATTCCTTTATAAGGACATCATGTCTAGGATTTGCATGTATGATGTATGAGAGATATGTGATAGAAGAGGTTATGTGCGATCATTGTAGAGAATATTAGGTCTGTGTGAAGAGATAGAGTGTGGAGTTATTGAAGACTGAAGTAATGCTGAAATGCATTAACAATGAGCTATCAAGGATCTAATTAAGCAGACTGTGCTATTTGCTAGATCACTCACTTGTTGATTACTCACATCTTCGACAAGTCTGAAACCCTTAACTCAGTAGGCTCAGCAAAGCCTTTGTAAATCCCCTAACAAGGTGGTTCACAACTGTGGCTTGAAATCCTCTAACAAGGTAGTCTTTAACAGGACTTATCTCCTAACAGAGATCTAGATTCCTAATAGGATCAGTTCTGGTGAAGAACATTGTATGACCTTAACTGGTCTGACCTTAACCGGTTTGGTTTCTATTCTGCAAATAGTTACTTGTAAGTTTCTGCTCACCCTGGTTTTTCCCATTTGGGTTTCCACGTCAAATATCTTGTGTTATGGTGATTGTGCTCTTGTGGGTGAATGCTTTGTTTGCTATTTGGTTTGCATTTATCTTTTCTGGTTTATTAGTGAATCTGTTTTACCAATTATCTGCTAAACTGTTTAAGAGTTTGTTTACTATAATTTTTGATATACTAATTCACCCCCCTCTTAGTATTCATCAATTGGTATCAGATCCAACCTTTCTATAAGTCTAACCAATTGGAAGGAGATATGGGGGAATACAGTGTGAGGGAACTTACTCATCGTCTCACTTAGACTGAGAGAGCCTATGATGAACTTAAAGTCAAGTATAAAGCCTCTTTGGCCAAAAGAAGAAAGCATGCTGAAAAACTGATGGAACTTACTGAAAATAGCTCCTCTGATGAAGTTGATATGGATGCCCTAGTTGAAGAAGTTGAAAAACTGCATGAATCTAAAGCCAACCTGAGAAAGGAGTTGGAAGGACTGACTATCAGAATGTGTCAAGAACTTGAGAACAGAAGGAAAGTTGAAGATATGGTAAAAGACAAAGATCATGAGATCTCCAAGCTAAAGTAAGAAATCAGTACCCTTACTGCTCATCTCCAAGAGAGTAAAGTGGAAAAAGAAGAAATGCAAGGTGAACTAAACATGGCTATTTCTAAGAATGCAACCTTGATGGAATCCAATGCTGCTATCTCCAAGGAACTTACTGAGTCAAAGGAGATACTTGCCAAATTCAATAAGAGTACTGTTAAGCTAGAACAAAAGTTGGAATCGGCAAAACCGGTAAAGAATACCACTGGACTTGGTTTCTCTGGGTATGAGGAAGGTGAGACCTCTAGAACAAAAGTTGAAGCATCAAAGAAGCAACCGACATCCAAGGATAAAGGTAAGCAAAAATTTAAATCTGTTTGTTTTAATTGTCTTAAAGAAGGACATACTACTAATGTGTGTAGAAGCAAGGCCTACAACAATTATTTATTTATTTAAATTATTCTTTTCCTAAATTAAATAAATATTTTATTTATTTAATTGATCCCACTTCCTCTATTAATTAAATAAATCTTTATTTATTTAATTAATTCATTAGCCTTTTCTACCCATGACACATGTCATTCATCTCTTAATTCCTACACTACCTACCCTTTCATTATTTTATTATTTTCTCTACCTACCCTCTAATCATAGCCGACCTCTTTTACACCTCTCAATCTTATCCCTCCATTTCTTATAGTGTCTTCTATATAAGGAGATGCTTCCTTCATTATCAAACCCTCACTATGCATTCAGCCCCGCTAACTGACTCACTCACTATGCATTTATCCCCGACTATGCTTTCAAACTTGCATATGCAATCAAGCCTACTTGCAACCACATTTCCATTCTTTGTTGAGCTCTTGTGCACACATAAAATCTGAGAGCAAATATATCAAGCAAGATCAATGGAGATAGGAAGAATGGAGATTCAAACCCTATTGGACATGTGATGGTATAATCTTTGTGATTTCATTTGATTTGCATTGTTTTAGGTAATCTTCATATGTTATGGTGGATCTTTGTTGTTGTTAGGCTAGGGTTTTGTGGTTGAATTCATTTAGTCTTTCATCATTGTTGTTTCCATTTTCACCATATATATTTTGGCACACCCCATGGGACATGGATTTTTGTTAGATTTGTGTTTTTTGCAGATTTTTCTAACTCTATATTGCTGTTTCGTAAAACAATTTGGAGAATAACCTTGTGTAGCTAGGGTTTTGGACACAAAATCAAGATCTTGGAGAGATTTGATCATATCTCACAAACGACTTGGAAATTTTGCACCAAATTTTTTTTGTAGGTTGAAGACAGTATCAAGAGCTCTCAAAGAAAAATTCAGATCTATTGGAGCATATTGTAATGAATTTTGTATGAATTTTCATAAAAAATTAATTTTGAGAGCAAATGAGAGAATTTTTCAGATTTTCTTACATTTTTGGAAATCTTACATAATTATACATAGGGTCTGTTCTTTGTGATTTTAATTTTGATGCAAAATATTTCCCTAAAAATCGGATCTTTAAAAATTAGGGTTTTTCCTTATTTTGATCAGATCTCACAAATGACTTCAAATTTTGGCATCAAATGTTTTTTGCAGCTCAAGAAACATATCAAAAGTGTTTAGTAAAAATTTTAGATTTTTGGGATTCAAATTTCATTTTATATGAATTTTTTATGAGCTTTCATAAAAAATTAATTTTGAGAGAAAATTAGCAAATTTTTTGGATTTTCTTACATTTTTGGAAATCTCTCAGAATTATACATAGGAGTTGTTCTTTGTGATTTTAAATTTGATGCAAAATCATTCCTGAAAAATTGGATCTTTGAAAATTAGGGTTTTGCATTATTTTACTCATATCTCACAAACTACTTGGATTTGTTGCAGAAATTTTTTTATGCAAGTTTGGAAGACCATCAGGACTCTCCAGTAAAAATTGCAGATTTTTTGGATCGATTTTGCATTTTATATGAATTTTTTATGATTTTTCATAAAAAATTAATTTTTGGAGCGAATTAGCAAATTTTTTGGATTTTCTTACATTTCTAGAAATCTCTTGAAATTTTACCGTTGGTGTTTTTTATGATGAATCAGATATTTGAATTGGTCAATGAAACACATTGTTGAAGGCCCCTATTTCATAAAGTCTTTTGGATCTAAAATTTACCTAACTTGTGTGCTTGCAGGAAGAGGTGATCATTTGAAACAATCCAAACCACTAACAAATCTTTGTTGCAGGACCTTGATAATGATTTTCTTTTGATCTTTGTTGTGTGCCTTGTTTTCATAGATTATCAAACACTTCAATTGGTGCACTAAAATTGAACCACTGTCCTTTGTGTCTTAGGCAATAGGCTCTTTTTGTTTAATCTTTAGAGGGCCTTTCTCTCCATGTGGTCATTAGGACTACTAGTAAGGAGAGAAAGATCCAAGTGGTAGCAAGGAAAAACCAACCTCTTCCAAACCACTATAAATAACGGTATTCAAGGTGAAAACTATGGATAACGTGTGTTGATTAGTTCATACCGACACTATGTCTCCCCATAAACCCATTTGATCAAATTTAGTTGATCAGTTGTATGACGTAACCCCTACCGGCTAGGAGCCTTCTGTATTTACAGAGCTAAAAGTGCCGCATGTATGGACACACGAGCGGATGCCCTTACTAGCACCTTTTTGTTTTAGAAGCCAAAATCCTTCTAGTTGTTGGGGCAAGAGGTCGGACCTCTGGTAGCGACCCACACACATATGGTAGTAGCCCACACAAATACGGTTCTTAGTAGAGATACAAAGTTCACCACAGGGAGTTTTCGTGGGTATTGATGCTTGGCTGCCCCGAGAAGTGAGTGTCGAGGGTGGAGCTACTAGGGTCAAGCATCTAAGTATCCATTCTGAATAGCGTAGCCTCGGGGGAAACTCCATGTGGGATCAACAACTATTTTCCTGGCCAACCATAAGAATTGTGCTTGTCTTATTTTGAAATATCAAACATTCAAGACCAAACATTAAAACATTGTGTCTTCAAGTGTATGCAAAACAAATTTTGCATCAAACAACACACTTTTCTTTAAGTCATTTTTGAGTCTAAACACTTGTAAACATTGAGTCTTCATCAACATTGTGTCCTCTTGTCATGGAAATACAGTCAAAATTTCAGATTGGGTCACAACAAAACAACTTCACAAATTGGAAAATTTTACAGTCCAACAAACAAGAGCAATCAGTTTCAAAATTCTTGAGCTTCCTAAGCTATCTCTTCAGGTTTTCATCTAGCATTCAACCTATCTTTGGGTCTCACAAAGTCCATCATTGCTTTACACCTTACATTACATTCACATTTGTCTAAACTTGAGTCAAAAGGTCGCTTGCTTGTCCTCATCATACTTTGTCAACACACTACATACAACAACATTTTGCTAAGTGGTCCCTCATCAAGGTCTATCACCTTTGGGTCTCATTTGGTCTTACTTAGAGTCAAGGTCAACTTACCTCATCAAGAGAAACTATCCTCTCTTTGGAAGTCACACCTACTCTACTACATACATACTTAGTCTTACACTTGGGACATTGCAAGTAAACTTCAAATTCATTTACATTCCATCCAACTCTTGGTCTTCCATACTCTTTGCCATTTTCATCTAGTCTCACACATCTTGGTCAATACCTAGTTCATGGTTGAAACCCATTCCCAAAAATCTAGGAGAGAAACTAAGGAGGCTCAAGAGTCCGTAAACATGAGCTCCTATGAGTATGACAATGATATCTTTTTCAATTCTGATCATACTACATTACCTGACATGGATGCTTATAGAAACGTTCCAAATGTTCAGCACATGGACACTACAAACAACAATGATACACATAATGACAATATGGACAACTTTTCCATACATTCAGCAGAAGTGGAAGACTCCATTATGGATCCCCGTTTTAATCGATTGGCTGAGGAAATAATAAGGAGAGATAGACAATATTTCTTACAAGTGATGGCACAAAGTGGAGCCAAGATCCCTCATGATTTTGACATGTCTCAAATAATGGAAAATTGACCTTTGCAACAACCTCACTCCAACATGGATCAAAGGAGGCCTAATAGTGGAGGCAATAGAGGACCACATATGGTGCCTGAATCACCATCGTCTTTGTTTCAAAAACTAGAGGTCCCTTATGGTCAAGCATATGATACTCACCTTCGCAGGCCATTATGGAAGTCTTATGTAGAGAAATATGCTCGACCACATACCAATGCTAAGGATCAACCACCAAAGCAATTGGATATTCAAAGGCATGATCAAAATTTGGACACAAGGAAACCCTGCGTCAAATTTGGGGGCAACACACTAGAACAAACTCATGACATGCCTATAGAGTATAGTATACATGGACAAATCAGATATTCCATTCCTCACCATGACTCTATACCAAGTGGTCCTTATATGCATACACAACATCATTATAGACCTCCTCCATATGAACATGTGTATGATCAATACCATCCATATATGCAACATGCTTCTCCTCCACCCATTGGCTCATGCATGGTATATGGTCCAAGAAGTCGGTCTCTACCTAAGAACAATTTGGAACAACAAATCAAGGATTTACAAAAGAAAATGGAGGACATAAATACACTGAAACCAACTTACACAATGAGGGACATGTGTCCCTATCCATTTGACAAAAGCATTCCAATGCCTCCATTTCCTACACACTTTGTGACACCTAAGTTTGATAAGTACAGAGGAAAAGGGGATCCTAAGGCACACATAAGACAATTTTTCACAGCTTGCATTGAGGTAGTAGCAGAAGAGACATATTTGATGAGATTATTCCCACAAAGCTTAGGAGATCAAGCTATGGAATGGTTCTCTCAACTTCCACCTGGAATTAAGTCATGGGGTGACTTAGCAGATGCATTTATTCAACATTTCTCATACAACATAGAGACAGACATATCAGTCACTACCTTGTGCAACACCAAGCAAAAGGATGGAGAATCTTTTATATCATTTTTACAAAGATGGAGAAATCTAGCCAACAGATGTTCTTGTAAAATTCCACAAAAACAAATGGTAGAGATGTTCACCCAAAATGTTAACAAAGACATTGGTTATGACCTAAGGAAAGCTTGTTTGTCCACCTTCAAGGATGTCATTGAAAAAGGCTTAGCGACAAAAAAGGTCCTAATTGAGCAAGGAGTCATTAAGATATTCAAAGAAAACAAAGATGACTTTAAAGGAAAAGATAAGCCAAGATTTTGGAACAAAAACAAGAACACAATCAATGATGGCGTTGTTGATGCCAATACAATGCGACCCAGAATCATTTTTTCAAGATCAAGCTCTACAAACAATCAAGTGAATACTTAAACAACTTCAAAGTCACGAAGGAAGTACACTCCATTGGGAGAACCACTTGAGTCAGTTTTCAAGAAGCTAGTGGCAAACAAAGTAATCACCGTTCCAGATTTTCCTCCATATGAACCAAAGGTCAAACCAAATTGGTGGAATGATGATGAGTATTGCGAATTTCACAAGAGCAAGGGACATAAAACAGGAAATTGTCATCGACTGAAGAACATTATACAAGATCTTATTGGTAGAGGTGACATTAAGATCGAGGGACACTCATCCAATCAAGAACATGAGATGTTTAAGGAACCATTCCCAAAGCATGACAAGGGAAAAGCTACAGCCATAGATGACCAAACCAACTATACAAGAGCATCTTATAACTATGATTCAACTATCAATCACATTTCAATGGATAATTATGTCTCTATCAATATCATCAAGGATAAAACGCCCGAGAATTCTACCCAAAGACCCAAAATTATCCTCAAAGGCATTGGATCATCTTCTGAACCTACCTCTGAATGTCATGTTACAACCCATCGAGGTAAATTCACTTTGCAAGGTGCCCCAGCTAAAAACACTGCTTCCTCATCAACCAAGCCTAAGTATGATCTTGTAGAATAGTTAGGGAAGAAACCTACGCTTATCTCCATCCTTGAGCTCTTACGCATATCCCCTGCACATAAAGCCATTCTTGACAAAATCTTGAGAGACACTTCTATCCCTACTGATCTGAACGTGGACCAGTTTCAAGCCATGGTGGGATACCTTTCCGTTCCACACTCCCTTACATTCACAGAAGCCGATGAAGCCTCTGTAAGTCAGCCACATAATGCACCTTTACACATTGAAGCCTTCATATGCAAACATCGAATAAAACGAGTCCTGATAGATGGAGGAGCAGGTCTAAACATTTGTACACTGAGCACTATTAAACAATTGGGATATTCTAAAAAGGATATGAATTCTACAAACAAAATTACCATTAAGGCATATGATGATGAAGAGCACTCATCCAAGGGCACAGTCACCTTACCTCTCAAAGTTGAGCCAGTTGCAAAAGATGTGTTTTGTCAAGTCCTTGATCTAGAGCTTACATACAACATACTCTTGGGACGTCCATGGATTCATGGGATGAGCGCAATACCATCTACATATCATCGATGTATCAAGTTTCCATACAATGGAGTTGAAGTGACCGTCAAAGCTAATCCAAATCCATTCATATATTGCAACAATTTGCAACCTCGATCAGAAATAACAATCCCAGTCAATCGAGAAGTGATTCCTTCAGCAGCATATGTGGATCCAGAATCCTTGAAACCATCTACATCAAAGAAAATAGAGCTCAAAGAAAAATTCAAGTTTAAAAACATGGGATGTGGTGAGTACATCTTTCATGTTGATCAACTCCCACTATCTCCTAAGGTATTCAATTGACAAGGACAACCTACAAACAATTTGCAATATCAAGGAATTGGGTGTGAACCACCTAGTGTTGTGGCTACTAAGTCTGAATGCAAATCTCCTCTAGTGGTGCAAGCAACCCTTGATATCAATAGTCCTAAGAGTAGTTCCAACAAAGAATCTATTGAGTGTATCACCAACCCTCTTGAGAGCTCACATAGCTTTACCATTTCATCCACTCATTCCATTTCCACTCCACTTCCAGACTTGGATCAACAAGAATCAGAAAAGCCCTTACTAATTGGGGATCAAAAATCAAGCCTTGAAAAGAAAAATCTAAAAGTCAAAAATAAAGAAAAGTCCTTTAGTCTAAATCAAAATCAAAAGCTATTAGACTCTGCAAAAATCAAAGTCAGGGATAAAAATCCTATGAAGCAAAAAGAGCAAGAGTTGATCTCCCCTAATATCAAAATAACTGGGGGCAAAAGTTCTACATTTTCAAGTCAAAAAGAATACTTGTTGATCCTAAGTCTCCATCATGCTATCCTACTTTCACTTCTTTTTGCAATCATAAGCCTTCATCACTCATCCACTTGTTCCATACATCTATTCCCTTCTTGTGATACATCATGGACCTTTAATGGAGCTTCCTTGAAGGACTTTGTTATTAGGGATGCCCAAACTTCTTCAGGTGACACACATACAGGCTTGTGTAGTCCACATGCTAGCAATTCTATCTCAATTCCTTGATCAAGGAAGACAGTCACTCGAGCAACATATCATTCAGTCAAGGAACAATGCAACTACAATCATAAGATAAAACCTCACACATTTGAGGTGGGTGACTTAGTTCTCAGAGAAAATCCTAAAAATCAGCAAGACAAAGAGAAGAAGGGCAAGTTCGAACCAAACTGGCCTGGTCCCTACATTATCGTAGCAGCCTATGGATCTGGTGCATATCAGCTCTCAACCATAGAGGGTGAACCCTTGGATGATTCTATCAACAACATGCACCTTTGCGGGTTTTACACAGCTCTTTAGAGTATCCCAATTCAAAAAAAATAAATTATAAAACATAAAAATCGTTACTTGGTGAAAACCTAGCAAACAGGTGCCTTGTGACAACAAAAAAATCAAAAAAATCAAAAAAGTAAAGAAAAACATTTCGTCCAACGGTGAAAACCACTTCGGTGGTGCCCTGGGCAAGTACCATGGTGAAAACTGGGTCACCAGCGCCATGCGTAGAGACATTGCTCCTCCCTCCTTCAGGATTTCATCTCATCCTTTCACTTTGCACACACTCACAGCGTATCTATCCATAATAAAATTTCACATTCCCATCATGGCTTGTTATTGATGTACCCAAGATTGGTTCACCATTCATAATAAACATTCCTTTTCATCTCTTTCCATCCATAATAAATCAACTCCTATCTGTGGCTAAGGCAAATCCTACGTCTAGTGATGGGTGTGGAACTAAGAGCATCACATGTTCCGAGGAGTACAGTTTCTTCTACTTTTCTTCAATCTATCCGCGCACAATCCGCAATAAAGCAACATTTGCATCACCAGTCCACAATAAAGCAACATTTGCATCACACATCCGCAATAAAGTTCCATCTTCTCCGCAATAAAGTATCATTTTCATGGATTCAGTCAGTTTCAGATGAGACACAACAGCAACAATGGACTTCAACAAATCAAATCTTTCAACAGACTCAACAACATTATGGTTCAGTGCTATCTATCCTTTTTGTGAAAGTAAACATTGTGACCACAATCAAATAAGACTTATACAAGTGACAAGAGACACTAAACTTGCGGAATACAGTGGATGTTGGTGTTGAGTCTTGGTTTTCTTTTGATTTTATCTTTTGGTGACATGTCTTTTAGCTTTTCTAGGATGTCTCTGACTAGAGATTTTATCTCTACCATGTCTTTGACTAGAAAAGTGAGGATGGGGTATCGTCACCTATTTTTCTTTGTTGTCTATGGATTGTCTCTTAGTAATGCTATGACTTGTCCAAGGATATGAGGACACTGAGAGTCTAGTATGAACTGGGGCATTCCTTGTTTGTGACTATCTTATCTCCATGCAAACGGGTACAATGACTTGTTGGGTCGAACATATGCCTTGATTGTCATAACTTACTTGCCATAATAAAGCTCAATGATGATAACGCACAAGAAGCTCTTTCACTTTCATATCTTCTATCTTCCATCCCCATTTCTTGATTGACTTCCATCATCCTTCTTGAGTCCGTGTAGCCTGCTATCACATGACTGGGTATAATGACACACCAAAAATATTTGCATTTCATGTAGTTGCACCTGCATTACCACATATAAGCATTTTTTACATACATATACATATCACAATTACATCACATCCTGCACACAACACTTGTTAACACATTTTACATTCTCATAATTTGCATTATCATATTCATATGCATTTCATACATTCACATTCACATTTGCATAGCACATTAAAAACATAAAAGAACAAAAATATTGCATTTCCTCATGTACATATTTGCATCGATATCATAACTATCACATAGAAACATACATCATAGGAACATAAGCATCACATAGGTACACATGCATATAGTTGTCGCAAGGATGAATCTCATATATATATATATATATATATATATATATATATATATATATATATATATATATATATATATACATACATATATATATATATATATATAAATATATATATATATATATATATGTATGTATGTATATATATATATATATATATGTATGTATATATATGTATATATATGTATATATATGTATGTATGTATGTATGTATGTATGTATGTATAATCATAAGTGTCATGATACAATGATGTCAAAATACATATGGCTACAACCAATCCTCGTGTCGCCCTATCCGGACAGAGAAACCCACTGATCACTCATGTTAGTACTGCTGGTAGTGCTAATCCTGTCCATGTCATGGTATCCCATGCCACGTGTCCAGCCCTCATCTCCAGTCCTGGATCCTGAAACACTCATCTCAATGCATCCCTATCTCTGTCTTGATCATAAGGAACTAATTCCCCATCGATCGGTATCCTCAGTATCCTGTATACATCCTCCAAGGTGATTGTCATCTCACCCATCGACAAATGGAAAGTGCAAGTCTCTGAGTGCCATCTCTCAGCTAATGCAGTCAGCAATCCCATATCCGCCTGAAACTCAGGTACATACAGAATATGGCGCAAGCCCATAACCTCGATCACTGCTCTATCTTCAAATGTCAGCTCTAGTCGTAAACTTTGAGTCAATGGGAATCTCTCCCATGACTCCAGCATAGGTAGGTACTCTTGCAGTCAAGCAAATCAGTTGTGTCAATCAAAGTGGTATTCATTGTTCATCACAAAATGCTGCTTTTTTTCCTAGTGCTTATATTTATCATATGGTGTTCTATCCTAGTGACACTCACTGTTCATCACAAAGTGTTGCTTTTTATCCTAGTGGTACTCACTGTTCATCACAAAGTACTACATTTTTGCACTCCCTGTTCATCACAAAGTGTTGCTCATATTTGCACTCCCTGTTCATCACAAAGTGCTGCTCTTTTTTTTAGTACTCCCTGTTCATCACAAAGTACTTTGTCTTGGTACTCACTGTTCATCAAGTGCCTCGATCTATCCTAGTCTTCCCTAGAGGACCTATTTGAGTGTATCCTCTCAGCAGCTTATCCAATCGATAGTGTATGTTCATCACAGAACTATCGATTTTCCCTAGAAGACATAAATGCACATTTTTGACACAGACACATCTTGGCATTTTTTGACATTGTTTGACATATTCCTAAAATCATTTATTACCCTACCTAGAATGCATTAATGACAACATTTATTGCGACAAACTACAAGGAGGTTTTGTGGTACTTATTGGCTCTCCTGCATCTGCTGGCCTCTGAAATCGGCGAACACGATCGAATCTGTGCACCAATGCCATCGTTGCTGACTGTTGCTGCTCTATTCTCTCTTTGCACTCTGATCTTTTGGATGTGTGGATGAAAATGAGGATGTTTTTTCCTTGTGGTCTATCTTATAAACTACCCTAGCCCTAGTCTCCCGTGTCAGTCTTCATTATCCCGTGACTCTGTCACTTTATCTGGTCAGTCCATTCTAGCCTTTCTTTCTTATCGAGAGCTTGTCTACGATCTTTTCACATATGTTCATTCAATCTCTCGAGGGGGCATATCATTCCCATCTTGGGGCAACTTTGTATTAGTTCATATTATCTTCTTTGAAACAACGCGACAAGCTGCATTGTCTCAAAGAGGGGCAAAATGTAGACACCTAAAATTGCCATGTCTAATTAAATAAATATTTTATTTATTTAATTATTTTAGCCTTATTCTTCTATTAATTAAATAAATCCTTATTTATTTAATTCATTCATTTATCCTCTTCTAGCCTTATTTCTTATTTAATAAATACATTTATTTATTTAAATTATCCTTTTCCTAAATTAAATAAATATTTTATTTATTTAATTGATCCCACTTCCTCTATTAATTAAATAAATCTTTATTTATTTAATTAATTCATTAGCCTTTTCTACCCATGACACATGTCATTCATCTCTTAATTCCTACACTACCTACCCTTTCATTATTTTATTATTTTCTCTACCTACCCTCTAATCATAGCTGACCTCTTTTACACAATCTCAATCTTATCCCTCCATTTCTTATAGTGTCTTCTATATAAGGAGATGCTTCCTTCATTATCAAACCCTTACTATGCATTCAGCCCCGCTAACTGACTCACTCACTATGCATTTAGCCCCGACTACGCTTTCGAACTTGCATATGCAATCAAGCCTACTTGCAACCACATTTCCGTTCTTTGTTGAGCTCTTGTGCACACATAAAATCTGAGAGCAAATATATCAAGCAAGATCAATGGAGATAGGAAGAATGGAGATTCAAACCCTATTGGACATGTGATGGTATAATCTTTGTGATTTCATTTGATTTGCATTATCTTGGGTAATCTTCATATGTTATGGTGGATCTTTGTTGTTGTTAGGCTAGGGTTTTGTGGTTGAATTCATTTAGTCTTTCATCATTGTTGTTTCCATTTTCACCATATACAGAGAACATCTGGAATGGTATGCTATCATTGCAACAAACCGGGACACATTGTCAGAACTTGCAAACTAAGAAAAAACATATCAGATGATATACCAATCACTCCAGAAGGGAAGATTGATGCTGAAACCGTTAAAGTGGAAATGAATAAAACTTGGAAAAAGAAATCAGAGGAAGAATCACAGGATGAACCTGTTTCTGCACCTCATGTGGAAATCTCTAAACCGACAAACTGAGCTTAGAAAAGCTTAGGGGGAACACATCGGTGAAATATTTCAAACGCCCAGTTTATATCGGTAAAGACCTTAACTAGTATAGGTTACCTGTCAATCGGCAGAAGATTTTAAAGTGGTAAAAGTTAAAATTAGGGTTTATTCCCTAACGGTGATACATTTATTATGGTAGGTGGAAGTTTGTTTAAAAGGGATTTTCAACATCATTTTCACTTATCAGTTTTCAAGTGAAGAATTTTTCAAGAGCAGAGCGACAAAGAGCGATTCGGTTTGCGACTCAGAGTGAATTCAAAAAGCTTGCAGAGGAATCCAGAGATCTTTTTCAATCTATCAGTGAAGAACACTAAGTGGTAATACAACAACCGAAGTGGTGTATTGTGGGAGACATTTGCAAAACCCTAAATTTTGGATTGTGAAGGTATTTATCTAAAATCTTTCTTATCATGGCTTCTACATCACACTCTAGTTCTAGTGCACTTGTAGATTTAGCTGAATTCCTTCAAAACAAAGAAAAATACAATGCCCTATCTCAAATACCCACCGGAGTTATTGTTGAAGAAGATATTTCAAGGTATATTGACTATAAACTGGAAGACTTAGGATCCCTGGTGATTCACTCCCAGCTAGGTCTGTTCTATGGGGATGATAAGAAGATCAAACCTGAATTTAATATCCTTGAGAAGAAGAAACTGCACAATGCGGTATATTTTCTGGAAGAGTTCATAGAAGAACATATCCACATCATCCTGAGCAGAGTACATGGTGATAAAATGTATCTTGAGAGGACGCATGACATTACACCAGAAGCAATTCATGTCATCACCATTTTTTGTAACATTGGAGAGGTACCAGCTCTAAGGAAGGTCACCAAGACTAAAATGACTAAGCTCACCGGTTTTGTGAGTGACCAACGGGCGATGACCATCAACACCATCAAAGATGATCTGGTGAAGTATGCTTGCATGGTAATTGGTTACCGAATATTCTATGCCAGTAGAATGAATTTTGTCCCTACTGCTGCGGTGAATTCCGCTTACAGAATGATCAAGGAAGACACTTCATTTGACCTCTGTACCTGTCTATAGAAGCAATTGTTGTTAAATTTCAAGTCCATCAAACATGGCAATGCTCTAAGGTTCAGATTTGGACAACTTCTGGTCAGCTTATTCTTTTATCTTCAAGGTTATTTGTAAGTTCTGATACTAAATGTAAAGTACAGATGCCAATAGCTAAGAAGATGAGAGGGGGGGTGAATCATACAAACTTAATCTTCCATAAAATCAACAGATTCAACCTCGGTAACTTATACTTCAGCAATATAACCAAAACTGCTAAACATGCAAACTCATAAACAAATAATCATCATAACACTCATAACACCAGATTTAACATGGAAACCCAAATAGGGAAAAACCACTGTGGGATTTCGGACCCACTAAGAAATATACTCTTCTAGAGTATGCTCGGTTAAAAGAAAATCATGTTAAAGATTACAAACACATTGCTAGATGTGACCTGGTTAAGGGATTTCCCTCAGATCTGTTAGGATCTTCACTTTGTTAGAAGTGACCTTGTTAAAGGATTTCAAACACTCATTTAGAATGTTACCTTGCTAGAGGGTTTACAAATAAGACTGTTAAGTCCACTCGGTTAAGAGATTTCCTGTCACTTACAAAATAACACTAATTAAAATATATCTACAACTTAACATCTAAAATGCTAAAGCAGATTCTTATTTGCTCAAAACAATCTAGTCATAAGACTTATCTTGTCCCTCTATTGGGCTCTCTACTCTATTATTCAAACAGGTCTTCAAGCTTCTCTACTCGGTAATTACTATGTAGCATCCCTGTGCTTACACTTGCCCGCATACATTGTTTATCAACAATTCCTTATTTATAAACAATTGCTAACCACTTAATCTCCTTGATCACATTTCCCATGATCAATCTTAGTCATCAGATCTTCAAACTTGACTAGGTTCAATGTATCCTTTCGACCTGAAAATTTTTTACCTTGCCTCAGGACTTGCATTCCTTTCTTGGAACTTGCACAAGGTTAATGCGGTTCAATCTGCATTGTAGATCTTCCTCCTAATTTTCCTTTGCCATAAATCCTTAACAAACTTCATGCACGACATACTAATTATTTATACATCTCCAGCTAATCATTGTCCTTCGTTAAATAATGATTTTATCCATCCAATGCGATCGGTCATAACTCGGTTGCAACTCGGTAAATACTAAACTTTACTCGGTAGACATTCCACCTTCATTAACCGATATCGATAACCTTAGGGTTTACCGACTAGGTTCTTTGCTCAGTGACATAGTATAGTATTAACCTTACAATCAACAACATATGTAGGATATCAAAACAATCTAAACATCATGATCTCATCATTGTCTAACTCGGTAATAGTTTCCCATTGAATAACTTATTCCTCCTCTTATTCATCACATTCTTTTTGTGTCTTTTACCGACATCTTAATTCCCTTCAAATCAATCTTCTCAAGATATGGCAACATCATACTGAATCATAAAATCAATTTCTTGACATCAATGACAAAATAATGTTATAAAGATAGTTATCATCCTTCTTTAGTTATATCAAATAATCTTTCTTTCTACTGAAATGCCAACAATCTCCCCCTTTGGTATTGATGGCAAAACCAACAATTAAATGGTAATACCAACAAGATATTCAAATTGATTCGGATTTAGATTGTTGTTAGACTTCTCCTGTTATCCTTGAGTTGTTAAAATCTTTTGAAGTCTTCTCCCTTTTCAATCTTCTCCCCCTGTCCTTAATCTTTTGGTATTTTCATCATTCAGGGCTTTACCGTTCAGTCAACCATTTAGTCTTCCAACCATTTAGTATTCTCCCCCTTTGACAACAATGCCAAAAAGTAAAAGAACTAAATCATGATTTCTTCCCCTATGAAGTGATTTGCCTTGCTATGTATCATCTCAGTCTCGGTCAGAGCAACTTATCTCTATTCACTATTTCCTGCACAACTTTTAGAAAACCTTCTAAAGTGCATAAATCAACATCAATCCACACATAATATTCTGTAGATTCATCGAATTGATGCTTTCATCGAACTCGGTCAGTGAGTAGAAGATAGCGGTAGGACCCCTAACTTGCTTCTGAGATACTCAAAAGTGTCCCTTGGTAGTGGCTTTGTGAAGATGTCTTCTAATTGCTCCTTTGAACTGATATATTCCAGCACAACTTTCTTTTCCTGAACTTCTTCTCTGAGATAATGATAC
The DNA here is from genome assembly GCF_030272615.1 of Cryptomeria japonica. Classification (NCBI taxonomy): domain Eukaryota; kingdom Viridiplantae; phylum Streptophyta; class Pinopsida; order Cupressales; family Cupressaceae; genus Cryptomeria; species Cryptomeria japonica. Next base: position 579,462,871 of record NC_081411.1, on the reverse strand, counting down.
TTTATAGATATATGCTTTGTCTTAGAGTGCATTACTGGATTCTTTGAAATGTTAATGGCACTAGTATTATCATAGAATATAGTTACTGGCTCGATAACTCTCTCATTTATACCTTCCAACAGTTGTTTGATCCATGCTATGTTGGTACAATTCAATGCTACAGCAACATATTCAGCTTCTGCTGTTGACTATGAGATACATCCTTGTTTCTTTCTAAGCCAACTTACTAGTCTTTATCCTAAAAAGAAAGCTCGACCACTCGTGCTTTTCCTATCATCTATGTTGCCTACCCAATCAACATCAGTATAAACTTGTAAATCAAAATTATTCTTCTTTTCATATACTAAGCCATAATCTTCAATGCCTCTCAGGTATCTGAAAATTCTCTTGATTGTTGTCATATGGGTTTCCTTGGGATCTGCAGAGAATCTTGCTACAATACCTACTACATGTGCTATATCCGGTCTACTATGCACAACATATTGCAACTTTCCAATCATAGATCAATAAAGTGTGTCATCAACAGATGCAGATCCATCATTCTTTGATAATTTATAGTTAGTAGTCATAGGAGTACTTACTGGTTTAGAATCCTCCATTCCAAATTTCTTCAATATTTCCTTTATGTACTTGGATTGAGTAATGAAAATCTCATCTTTCATTTGCAGTATCTGTAAACCTATAAAATACTTTATCTCACTGATTAGTGACATCTCAAATTCTTTTCACATTTCATTTCCAAAATTCTTGCATAAGGAGTCATTACCACAAAAAATAATATCATCAACAAATATGGTTGAGATCAGTATTCCATTGTCCTCATCTTTCTTCATGTACATATTGTTATTTTCACTTGTCCTTATAAAACCAATCTTGATTAAATAAGAGTGCAGTCTCTCATACTATGCTCTAGGTGCTTGTTTCAAACCATATAAAGCTTTGTTCAGTTTGCATACCTAATCTTTACTCCTGTCTTCAACAAATCCTTTAGGTTGTTCTATATAAACTTCTTCTTCTAGTATACCATTCAAAAATGCAGATTTAACATCCATTTGATATACCTTGAAATTTTTGAAAGTAGCATATGCCAACAATGTTCTTACTCCCTCAAGTCTAGCCACAAGTGTAAAAGTCTCACCATAATCTATTCCTTCTTCTTGAGCATAACCTTTGCAAACTAGTCTTGCTTTGTTGCGAATGACCTCACCTTTTTCATTTAGCTTGTTTCTAAAAATCCACTTAGTACCGATTACATTTTTGTCCTTTGGTCTTGGGATCAGTGTCCATGTGTCATTCTTCTTGATTTGATCAATCTCTTCTATCGTAGCATTTACCTAATCTTCACTGTTAAGTGTCTCTTTCACCATTCTCGGTTCAAATTCAGATATTAGACATGTGTTCTGTCTCAGTTTGTTCCTTGTCATCACTGGATCATCCTTATCTCCTATAATCTGACTTGCTACATGATGTCTTCTAACATATTTGGCTAATATAGGCTCGGTAGGTTCTATATGATCTTCTTCATCACTCGGTAACTGGACATTATCTTCATTTTCTTCAGCAGCTTTCTCGGTAGGACTTCTCAGTTGAACATGAACAAATTCTTCATAATCTTCTAGTTCTTTGGAATTTCATTCATCATTTCTTTCTGTAAATTCATCAATTTTCACATTTGCACTTTATACTATTTTGTTAGATGATTTGATCAAACATTTAAATGCTTTACTTCTAGAAGAATAACCAAGAAATGTTCTTCTTCACTTTTCTAATCAAACTTTCCATTTCTGTCATCTTTGTGAACATAGCATCTACTTCCAAAGATTTTAAAATAACTTACATTAGGTTTCTTGTCATACCAGATCTCATATGGTGTCTTCATAGTTCCTTTCTTCAATTGAACTCAGTTTAGGGTGTAAACTATAGTGTTGATTGCTTCTCTCCAAAATGTTTGAGGTGCCCTCTTTTCTATCATCAGGGTTCTAGCACAATCCATAATTGATTTGTTTCTTCTCTCAGCTATCCCATTTTGCTGAGGTGTTCTCGGTGCTGATACTTGCCTATTTATACCATTATCATTGCAGAATAAGTTAAATTCATCAGAAGTGAACTCTCCTCCTCTATCAGATCGAAGACATTTCAGTTGTCTTCCTGTTTCATTTTCAACTCTTACTTTGTACCACTTAAACATTTGAAAAGCTTCTGATTTTTCTTTTAAAAACATAACTGACACCATCCTTGAGTAATCATCCACAAATAATATGAAATACTTATCACCATAATAACTTTGAAATTTCATGGGACCACAAAGATCAGTGTGTACTAGATCTAAAATTTCTTTAGAAGTGTAGGACTTACTTGTAAATCTTGATCTTGTCATTTTACCCATCTGGCATCCTCGGCACATAGCATTCTCAGGTTTTTCCAAACTCGGTAGACCTCTTACTCGGTGCTTCTTACTTATTTTGATCAAATAATCAAAATTTACATGACAAAACCTTTTATGCCATAACCAAGTATCATCTATCTTAGCATAAAGACACTTGTTCCGAGTTGAGTCAAGATGAAATGTATTACCTTTTGTTTGTGTCCTGGTAGCAGCTAACTTTCTATGCTTGTCATGAACTTTGACAATTCCTTTCTGAAATTCTATTTAGTATCCTATATTGTTTAGTTGTGCTACACTCAACAAATTGTATTTCAAACCTTCAACCCAATATACATCATCACATTTAGCATTGTCAAGAAGTGTTATAGATCCTTTACCTTTCACAGGACATGGTGCATCATTACCAAATCTTACATAGCCTCCATCATAGTCTTCTAATTTAACAAACTTGTATTTATCACCTGCCATGTGATGTGAGCATCCACTGTCTATGATTTAAGAATAATTATTATTTATGTGAGATATTAGGGCTTTTTCTTCATACCTTTCTTCATCAGATCCATCTTTAATAGCCACATAAACAAGTTCCTCAGTATCAGTTTCATCAAATTTGTCATCATTGGATTCCTCATCAGCTACTAGACATGTCTTTCTATCTCTCCTTTTGAACTCTCGGTGTCCTTTGTATTGGTTGTCTTTCTACCTGTTATCTCGGTATTCTCTCTTTTCACTAGATTCTTTGTCAAGGCAATTAGAAGCCATATGTCCTATTTTATCACAATTGAAACATTTTAAAGGTAGCTTCCCTTTATACTTACCTTTGCCTCTCAGTAACGTTCTGGCTAATACTGCTTCAAACTCTTCTTGCTTCTTGATTTCCTCATACAGTTTGTGCACTTCATCCATGTTCTTACTGTAGCGTCCTAAAATTGCGACACTTGCAATTTCAACTGCATTTTGGTCTTCACGATGGCAACGCAACACGCAACCTGAATGGAGACCCTGAAACTTGCTCACGACACCGAAAACTGCATTTTTCAAGCACCCTGGCCTGAACCTCCTTGCACCCTGCTGTCCCAGGAGGTGGGACCAGAGCGCCCAGCGCCCTGGTCCCTGGGTCCTATTTTGGGCCTGGTCTCCTAAGGAGATTGCGGGTCTTTTTGTTTGCAATTTGGAAATTACATTTCCTGGTCGGCCTAAGGTCGGGAAAATCAGTCTTTTAACCCTAATTGGCAAGTATATAAACTACATTTTTCTCTCTCATTTGGCATGAAGAGGATATGATGGAAAAGGCGTGGAAACTATACTCAAGCATTCAAGCATTCAAGCATTCCTTCAAGCAATTGATCATTTCAAGTCTCCATTCAAGGCTAAGTGTTGCATTCAAGTCAAGGATTCAACCATTGAAGAGGAGATCACATACTACATGCTACATACAACATACAACATACAACATCTAAACCTTCGCACATAAGGATACCAACATCCTTAGAACAAGGTATTACTACTTGTTTTACAGTCATTTACATTTACAGCTCTTGCTCATTTCTTGGTTAATTCCAAAACCGGGGTTTGACCTAAAGGCAAACCCCTAATCCCTAACCCCCCAATCGTCTTCGCTTTTCTGTGTGTAGGTTGCAGGTACGCGGCTGAAATTGAAGATCTGGAATCCTTGTGCAGAGACGAACAGATCTCCCTTCGTTTCGCGGATTTTTTGGAGGACCGTGGCGCCGGGCGCCATCGTCCCGACAACTTTTGCTCAAATTTGCAGGACAGCGCCGTATCGACATTTTACTGCTAATTCCAGGTCCGCAGCTTCATACTGTATTCCTATCTCAGTTTATAAGCGAATCTTTATCACTTTCTATGCATGCTTAGCTTAATTCTTCTATGCACATTCTTTACAAAAGAGGGTAGCCTTGCTGTCTTAACCCTTGAAACGCATTTAGCATCCAATCTTGCATTGTGTGGGATTGGATCTTGTGGGTTTCAACCCCTCTTTTGAATGTAAAGTCTCTCCCCTAAGTGAAAACCATCGAATCCTAGCGAACCTCCCTTCTCTCTCCTCGGAGTTGGAAGAGGGGAGAACAACTAGGGTTCGATCGCGATTTTCTGCTTTACATTTTGGTGAACCCGACATGAACATCCTTTCTGATTATTCATGGTTAGATCTGAAAATTGGATTCCTTGATTACATTTCCATGTTTGATCTTTTGTAAAATTTTAGAGGTGATTGCATAAAAACCCTAAATTTTCTTTTTAGTAATTAAGCTTGTGAAATGTCTAATTGTTAAATGCTTGTTTCAGATCTGCCCTTCTATTACAAATTGTCAATTCATATTTGTGCTTTGATTTTGAAAATTAAGTGGTTAAGTGTCAAAACCCTAATTTTTGAAACCCTCTTGATTCAACCTTTGTCCGACAATTTCACTGATCAAAACATCTCCAAATCAGCTGTAACTTTGGATTCCACAATAAAATCACAATATCTTTCATCCCTGAAAATTTGGAAAAATGTTGCGAGGACCGTGGCGCCGAGCGCCATCGTCCCCAACATTTTTTCCGAAATTTCGGGAGCGAGATCTTACTGTGTTTTTCTGCAAAAATTCAGAATTTTAGCTGATTTTATCAATTTTAACACCTTCAAAATTACAGTCAAAGTTGGTCTTGTGATTGCATGGATTAAGGCTTCTAAACATTTAAAAATCATTGAAATTGAAATTTTGTGTCAAAATTGTGTTCTTACTGTCCTAAATCTGAAAAGTGTGTTATCATTCATTAAAAATTTCAGTGCTTTATTCAGATTCTTGCAATTTGTGACTTTTAAGTGCTTAATTACAACAACTTTGATTTCCGCTTTCAAAATTGAATTTTGCGTGAAATTGAGTCAATTTTCAAATTTCAAAATTTGCATTGCTCTTGACATTCCCTCTAAAATCATAAAATTCAAAATTTCAGTTTCCCTCTCTTTTTCAAAATTCAAATTTTGCATTTTTCGACAATCTTGGTAGGGTTCAATTTCGAGATCGCAACTTTAATTTGGCCTATCTACAGATCATAAAATCACTCAATTTTTTCAGATTAGCTCCAAAATCATCATAACTTTCATCCCTGCAAATTTCGAAAAAAGTTGCAAGGACCGTGTTGCACTCCGAGCGCCACGGTCCCGGACATTTTTTCCGAAATTTCGGGAGACTGTTGTGATTGCATTTAACAGCTTAAATCCAGAAGATTAGTTGATTTTACTGAAAATTGCTACCTCTAAATTCAAAATCTTCTCTCTTTCTAGTGCATGAGTCCTACTTACACTATTCCCGTTAGACGAAGCCGTAGAATTAAGTCTTTCCGAGGTTTAACTACTGAGGAGATGGAACCTAATTTGAATAGCCTTTTTAACGGGGACATGGGTAATTCCTCTAATCCTCCTAATGATGAAGAAGCTCTCCATGAGGTTTCTGTAGAACAACTTTCGAAATTGGATAACCAATTTGACGATTTTCGACAATGGATGTCTCAAGAATACCCTGATAGTCAAGCTCTTCCTTTAATTGAGGGTCTAAAACGTATGCTTCAAAGTGATAAGAATGGAATTGATATTTTGCATGGTATTGCACACATTGTGGATTCGAATGTGATGCCTATGAAGAGTTGTGTCGAAACCTTAGGTTATACACAACCTCCTACTCAAGACAATCATTCTATTCCTTTGATGACTCCTATTGCTAGTATACCTACTTTTACATCAAACATAATGACTACTTCAACACAAGACATTCCTCCTATGATCACCAGTCATGGGGGCAACCCTTCTTCTTCAATTAACCCTCTTCCTTCATTCAATCCGACTTCTTCATTCATTCCTTCAATGAGTGTTCCTATTACACCTCCACAAATGAACATGACGCAAGGGGGCAATTCGTTTAACCATTCCATCCCTCCTTATAGTGTTCCTCCTGTCCAATCATCTCCTATGACTAATTATCATAGAGTCCCACCACCTTACTCTTTACCTTCTTTCAATAACATAACACCTCCATCTCAATCTAACACATCCAATATGAATTCTTCGACTGAAGCGACCATTAACAATCTAGCACAAACTGTCTCTTCTTTACAGCAACAAATTGCCTCTATGAATCAATCTAAGTTTAGTGTGCCCACATTTGACATTGCGAGCCCACTTTCTCTTGACATTGTTCGAGCTATCCCTCCTAAACATGTTGAAATCCCGCATTTGGAACTTTATAATGGTAAAGGAGATCCTCTAACACATGTTAAGACTTTTCAAACAATTTGTACTGATTTTGCTTATGACCAAAGGTTGCTTGCAAAACTGTTTACTAGAACATTAAGAGACAAAGCCCTACAATGGTATTGCTCGTTGCCTTCCTATTCTATTACTTCTTTCGAACAACTTGCAAATGCTTTCATTCAACAATTTCAAAACAATATAAGTCCTAAGGTTACTTTGATTGATTTAATGCATTGTAAACAAGGTGTTAAAGAAAAAGTGACTGATTTCATTGGTAGATATAAGCATTTGTATGCTCAAATTTCTTTTCCAGTCCCTGACAATGATATTCAAAGAATCTTTATTTCTAATTTACAAAAAGATATTCGAGACAAACTTCTGTTTTCTGAGTTTACTTCTTTCCAACAGTTGTGTGCAACTCTTCACAATTATCAACTGACTGTGAGTCAAATGGAACAATCACATCCTATGGCTCCGAGTGATAAGGGTGATAGCAGTCAACAACCATTTGGGAAGTTTAAACCGAACAGAGATTCCATCAAATTCAATGAAAACATCATCAACAACAATGTGAATGCAGCATCAGGTGTGCCTCCTATTTCTAAATTTTTCAAGAAAGAAAGAAAGTATACTCCTTTGAATGAATCATTGCATAGTATTATGAATAAGTTATTGGAACAAAATGTGCTTACTCTTCCTCCTATAAGACAAATTGATCCTGCAAAGATTACTTCACCTTATTTTGATAACAAATCTTTTTGTCAATTTCGCCGTCAGCCTGGGCATGATACTGAAAAATGTTTTTCTTTAAAGGGTAAAATTCAAGATTTGATTGATAACAATACTATCTCTGTTTCTGGAGTGAATGATAAAGGCAATACATCTGTAGCTCCTCCTAATCAAAATCTTTAGATTTTCACTGATCCATTACCTTCTCATACCTCTAATGCAATTGAGACTAATGATTCCTCTCTTTCATCTGATGGTCTTGTGTCTATGACTCCGAATGTGATTAACTTTGTAGAGCAGCAAGAAATCCCTAAAGAACTTTCCATCACATTTGATTCCAGTGAAACCATTAGGGCATCTGATGGTCCTTTGTATATAGTTGCAAAAGTCAAGAATACACCTTGCCGTGGAGTGCTTATTGATCCTTCGTGCATGATTAATGTTATTACTGAAGAATTTCTTTTTACTTTGCAATTGAATCAAGTGATCTATGACAAAACAGATGTGATTGTGAAACTATTTGATGCATTTTCTTCTCCCACAATTGGTTCTATTACATTGCCTATTGAGGTCTATAACAAATCTCTTGATGTGAACTTTGCTATTATTCCATCTTCCGAACAATTTCGTGTGAAGCTTGGCTATCCTTGGCTATCTTCCATGAAAGCTATTGCTTCTCCTATTCACAAGTGTTTGAAATTTCCCCATAATGGTGAAGTTGTTACTATCAATCATAGTCTCTTTAAACTAGCTGAAAGAACTTCTAGCGTTCCTATTGATTACTTTTGGCCTAAACAATTCCAATCTCTTCCTCCGCGAAGTGATCATCTTTTCAAATCTTATCAAAAGTGGAAAACAGATATGATCCTATCTCTAAGTGAACCTAGAACACCTAAACTTGACATTCCTATCATTCTTGAGAAGGAAGTTCTTCCTTTGAAAGATAAAACTAATGTCTTTCCTCAAGAAGATTCCCAACCCATCCCTATGGATGTGACTATGTCTATGCCTAATAAACTTCCTAAGAGTAGACCTATACCTCCTCGTCATGATGGACTTGGTCTTCTCCCTAAACCAAATATTCTTCCCTTATATGGAGCAGTTCCTCCTCCTTCTTTTTATAGAGAGAAGAGACCTTCTCCTTCTCCTATTATCCAGCCTAAGAAACCATAACCTAAACACCCAAGTGCTAAGGACGAGAACATTCCTCCTCCTCAATCTTCTCCACTTCCTACTAAGACTAGACGAAATCGTTCTGCACGTGAACGCCAGCGAAAGCGTCGTCTTAGAGCTCAAACTTTGCAATCTCCAAAAACACCTTCAACAAGCATTATTCCATTTTCTCCTCAGCCGGACATTGAGCCTAAATCTCCTAAACATAAGATGCATGATGGTCTTGATCCTGTGCGAGTTAAAGATCCTATTTTTATAAATCTTGATGATGATATAGATGAAAATGTTATGCATGATGAAAATGTTACTCCTCTTGCTTCTGATAGTCAATATGAATTTGTTGATATTGATAACCATTTATCTAATGAATTTTCTAAAGCACTTATCCTAGCTCCTAGACAAGAACAATGTGGCTCGGAACATGAACAGAGCCCTTGTTTGGATCTTGTGATAGCTCCATTTGTTGTGTTGGATGTTCCTCCTCTAGCGTGTTCCCTACCTTCCCGAAACATTGATCAGCAAGATCGAGGGGTAGATGACGTGCTAGACTAGTTACATTAGCATAGCAGATTCTCTCCTCCTCTCTTGTGTTACTTCTTCTATATGTTATTCTCATTCTTCTATTTGTTGTCCTTAGTGTTGTCTACTTGAGGACGATGCAAAGCATTGAGATCTCTCGATCTCTCTCATGTTGACTCAAAAGACACATGTGTTCCCTTCTTCTAGGTGACCTTCCTTGATTGGGGAATGAAGAACAATTATGCATACATACATATGATATATATACATGAATTATCATACAGCATACTGACCCCGAGGAAAGTGAAGTCACCTCGTGCTTTATGTTTTGTGTCTATTATCCTTGGGTTTATCTCACACTTGGGGGCTAAATCCTTGCGATAACGTGATCCTTTCTCATTTCTTATGTGTATCACTACGTTAAAACAATCACCCCCGGTGAGGCGTGTGCGATCGCTTTAACGTAGGGGGCATACATCCCGTTCATATCTTTTCAAGATACTTGAAAATTTCTTGGTAAATTTAACCTTGCCTTGAAAATTTTTGATATCTTTCTTGCATGACTCATAGTGAGGGAACCTTACTACTGACAGTCATGGTTCTCCCTCGTGATCTTCCCTTTTACTTTGTCAATCGAAGTCGTAAGATCCTTAGTCCACTGGGGGCTTGGTGTATCTTGCCTCCTTGACGTGGTGAAAGTCTTTCAATGTTGTTTCCTTGTACTTTACCGGAAGTATGAGCATACATACTCCCACTAAAGTGGGGGCTAAATGTAGCGTCCTAAAATTGCGACACTTGCAATTTCGACTGCATTTCGGTCTTCACGATGGCGACGCAACATGCAACCTGAATGGAGACCCTGAAACTTTCTCACGACACTGAAAACTGCATTTTTCAAGCACCCTGGCCTGAACCTCCTTGCACCCTGCTGTCCCCGGAGGTGGGACCAGAGCGCCCAGCGCCCTGGTCCTTTGGGCGCCCTGGTCCCTGGGTCCTATTTTGGGCCCGGTCTCCTACGGAGATTGTGGGTCTTTTTGTTTGCAATTTGGAAATTACATTTCCTGGTCGGCCTAAGGTCGGGAAAATTAGTCTTTTAACCCTAATTGGCAAGTATATAAACTACATTTTTCTCTCTCATTTGGCATGAAGAGGATATGATGGAAAAGGCGTGGAAACTATACTCAAGCATTCAAGCATTCAAGCATTCCTTCAAGCAATTGATCATTTCAAGTCTCCATTCAAGGCTAAGTGTTGCATTCAAGTCAAGGATTCAACCATTGAAGAGGAGATCACATACTACATGCTACATACAACATACAACATACAACATCTAAACCTTCGCACATAAGGATACCAACATCCTTAGAACAAGGTATTAGTACTTGTTTTACAGTCATTTACATTTACAGCGCTTGCTCATTTCTTGGTTAATTCCAAAACCGGGGTTTGACCTAAAGACAAACCCCTAATCCCTAACCCCCCAATCGTCTTCGCTTTTCTGTGTGTAGGTTGCAGGTACGCGACTGAAATTGAAGATCTGGAATCCTTGTGCAGAGACGAACAGATCTCCCTTCGTTTCGCGGATTTTTCGGAGGACCGTGGCGCCGGGCACCATCGTTCCGACGACTTTTGCTCAAATTTGCAGGACAGCGCCGTATCGACATTTTACTGCTAATTCCAGGTCCGCAGCTTCATACTGTATTCCTATCTCAGTTTATAAGCAAATCTTTATCACTTTCTATGCATGCTTAGCTTAATTCTTCTATGCACATTCTTTACAAAAGAGGGTAGCCTTGCTGTCTTAACCCTTGAAACGCATTTAGCATCCAATCTTGCATTGCGTGGGATTGGATCTTGTGGGTTTCAACCCCTCTTTTGAATGTAAAGTCTCTCCCCTAAGTGAAAACCATCGAATCCTAGCGAACCTCCCTTCTCTCTCCTCGGAGTTGGAAGAGGGGAGAACAACTAGGGTTCGATCACGATTTTCCGCTTTACACTTACGAAATCTTTCACTTTCTCCACTGTGATTCCCTTTAGAGTACTTACTCATTCTATCATTGTAATCATCAGATTCACTAATATGAAAAGAACTGAATGCAGATTCTACTTTATTTACCAAAGACCCACTGTTATCAAAATTACTTAACTCAAATGCATGTAGCTTACCAATAGTAGCATCCAAAGAAACTGGCATGTTAGGTACATACCTCAATTCATTGATTGCAGAGACTCGAATAGCATAAGCTGGTAGAAGGGTTCTCAACAACTTACTTGTTATATCCTTTTCTTCAATAGTTCCACCTACTCCTTTAATTTGATTGACAATCTCCTTTAGTCTTGTACTATATTGGGTTATGCTCTCACCTTCATTCATTCTCATGGATTCAAGTTGTCCTCTTAGACTATCTACTTTTGCTCTTTGAACATGTTCATCACCTCCATACACTGATATGAGATTAGTCCACATTGCTTTTGCATCATTACAGCCTTCTAGATCATTAAACTCTGAGTCGGTCAATGTTGATGTTATTTCAATCATAGCTTGAATGTGTTCTTGCTTTGCCTTAATCTCTTCCAAGGTCATTGGGTTGGTGCTCGGTGCAATGTAATCATTTTCCAGATAATATGTTGCATATTCTCCAATTCTTGATAAATGCAGCTTCATCGTTTTCTACCATGTGGAGAAACTTGACTTGTTCAGCTTCGGTGCATCCCTTTTATACATCTTCGGATCTTTGCCTCAAGTACCTTTAAACTTTTCTTTCGGAGTCCAAAGCTCTGATACCAATTGTAAGTTCTGATACTAAATGTAAAGTATAGATGCCAATAGCTAACAAGATGAAAGGGGGGGGTGAATCATACAAACTTAATCTTCCATAAAATCAACAGATTCAACCTCGGTAACTTATACTTCAGCAATATAACCAAAACTTCTAAACATGCAAACTCATCAACACATAATCATCATAACACTCATAACACCAGATTTAACATGGAAACCCAAATAGGGAAAAACCACTATGGGATTTTGGACCCACTAAGAAATATACTCTTCTAGAGTATGCTTGGTTAAAAGCAAATCCTGTTAAAGATTACAAACACATTGCTAGATGTGACCCGGTTAAGGGATTTCCCTCAGATCTGTTAGGATCTTCACTTTCTTAGAAGTGACCTTGATAAAGGATTTCAAACACTCATTTAGAATGTTACCTTGCTAGAGGGTTTACAAATAAGACTGTTAAGTCCACTCAGTTAAGAGATTTCCTATCACTTACAAAATAACACTAATAAAAATATATCTGCAACTTCACATCTAAAATGCTAAAGCAGATTCTTATTTGCTCAAAACAATCTAGTCATAAGACTTATCTTGTCCCTCTGCTGGGCTCTCTACTCTGTTATTCAAACAGGTCTTCAAGCTTTTGTGCTCGGTAATCACTATGTAGCATCCCTGTGCTTATGCTTGCCCACATATATTGTTTATCAACAATTCCTTATTTATAAACAATTGCTAACCGCTTAATCTCCTTGATCACATTTCCCATGATCAATCTTAGTCATCAGATCTTCAAACTTGACTAGGTTCAATGTATCCTTTCGATCTAAAAACGTTTTACCTTGCCTTGGGACTTGCATTCCTTTCTTGGAACTTGCACAAGGTTAATGTCGTTCAATCTGCGTTGTAGATCTTCCTATCGATTTTCCTTTGCCATAGATCCTTAACAAACTTCATGCACGACATACCAATTATTTATACATCTCCAGCTAATCATTGTCCTTCATTAAATAATGCATTTATCCGTCCAATGTGATCGTTCATAACTCGGTTGCAACTCGGTAAATACTAAACTTTACTTGGTAGACATTTCGCCTTCATTAACCGATATTGATACCTTAGGGTTTACCGACTAGGTTCTTTGCTCGGTGACATAGTATAGTATTAACCTTACAATCAACAACATATGTAGGATATCAAAACAATCTAAACATCATGATCTCATCATTGTTTAACTCGGTAATAGTTGCCCATTGAATAACTTATTCCTCCTCTTATTCATCATATTCTTTATGTGTCTCATCTTAATTCCCTTCAAATCAATCTTCTCAATATATGGCAACATCGTACTAAATCAGAAAATCAATTTCTTGACATCAATGACAAAATAATATTATAAAGATAGTTATAATCCTTCTTCAGTTATATCAAATAGTCTTTCTTTCTACTGAAATGCCAACATTATTTCCCTGGAATAGGTGATGTGCAATGGTCTACTGACCTACCGGTCTCTAGACAAATTAAGGAAAGTCTACAAGTAGTGGGAACTACACATCCTGAGGTTCTGAATCAGTATTTCGATGAATTCAAGCGGAAGATAAGCCAGAGGATAAGAATATCTGGTGATATTGTGAAGAAATATGAAGATGACACCTGCTTCACAATAAGGATTGATGACTACATAATGGAAGCAGTGGACCGAGAAAGGAAGCAGTTGAACCAATGGGGTATGAAGTGATGTATGATATGTTGATCGGGTATGCCTCTACCCTTCTTGCCTCACCATTAGATGCAAAGAAAAAGAGAATCGGTACCTACTTAGAGAGGGTCACACCGGTTGAAGAACCAAAATAGAAGAAGGAAAAAGCAGTGCCATCGGTATCTGCACTGATTACCTCTGCCAGTCCTAAAGTGACCAAGCGGTCACCTGCTAAGAAGAAACCTGAGGTTATTCTAGCTAAATTTTTTGAGAGGAAGCGGAAAACCAAAACCAGCTCACCAGAGTCAAAGGATATTGAACCAGAAATTCAACCAAAGAAGACCAGACAATCAAACAAGAAGGCAAAATCTACCGGTAATGCACCTGCAACTTTTGCACTGGTAAATATAGATATTTCCTCTTATAAACCGATGGAACATTGTCAGAGGACTATAAAGAATATAAAGAGGAAAGTGCTTGACGATTTAAAAGAGTATTTTGATGATTTTACTAATAGTGAGAAAGAAGAAGTAGACAGGAAGTTATCAAATATTTGTGTGTTAATGACCGATTGTCGTCAAAAATTAGATGGGTTACAACAAATTCTTTGTACAATTCTTTGGATAATAAATGGCACATTGCCATTGAAAAAGAACAAGAAACAAGGGAGAAAGTCTTTGCACAATACTTTCCTGATTCCTCTAATTCACAATTATTTGAGATAATGGATAAGAACAAAGGCCTCTTCTTCATGAGAAGGAGAAGACTCAAACTGCTAAAAGGCAAAGCTTCTGAAGTAGAAAAGGACACACATTTACATGCTAAAGTTGTTGTCAGGTTACACCAAGTATCTGAAGCCAATATGAAGGCTGAACAAGAACCTGACCGATCATCAGGTAAACCGGATGAAGTATTTAACAGTGAAGGTGAAAGAGAGAGAGAGAGAGAGAGAGAGAGAGAGAGAGAGAGAGAGAGAGAGAGAGAGAGAGAAAATGGATCCCATTGATGTGGATGCATTAGATGTTGAGGATGTCACTTCAAATAGAGAAAAAGCAGAGAAAGAAAAACAAGACAAAGAAAAAGTAGAGAGAGAGAAACAGGATAAGGAAAAGGCTGATAAAGAGAAAGCGAAGAAAGAGCAAGCGGAAAAAGCAAGGCAAGAAGAAATCAAGAGAAAAGAGGAAGAGAAAAAGAAAGAGGAAGAGAAAAGGAAAGAAGAAGAGAAGAGGAAAGAAGATGAGAAGAGAAAAGAAGAGGAGAAGAGGAAAGAAGAGAAGAAGAAGGAAGAACTGAAGAAGAAACAAGAAGAGGAGCAAAGGAAGAAAGAAAAGGATAAGAAAAGAGCAGAAAAGGAGAAGGAAGCAGAGAAAAACAAACAAGCGGGGACTCCTAAGGCAACCGATGGTCAAGCCAAACAGGTTGACACCACCAATCCTATTGACCTTCAATATGCAGATGAGTCTAAGTTGCTTCATAGCATAAAACTTGCACAGGAGAGACTGGATGCATTGCGGAGGAAGAAGGAACAAGATGTCATTCAAACTGTGATTGACACCCTTACCAGTCTGATTCCCGTTACTAACCTCCCCAGTACCGATTCCTCTCTGTCCAAGCTTAAACTTCTTTGTACCGTAGTGGAGGATCAGGTACAATGCTTAGAACATGTTGTTGAAGCCATTGCAAAGAAGAACCATGAAAAGGCACTCAATGCTGCCTTAGTCAAGAAAATGAATGAGTTGCAGACACAACTACTAAAACAACAGAATGATATCAGTGTTGCAATTGGTGAAGGTAAATTACTGTTGAGTAAAATCTGCCAACCCCATCTATTTTGTGATGATGTGCTTAAACAGAAAGCTCAACTCCAATCGGAGCTACAGGCTTATATAAGCAATTTCAAGATGCCATATGATTCATTCACTACATAGGGGCAATCGGTTCATCAATATTAGCTTTAGACTGCCAAGATGGACTCAGAGATCTGCAACCGGTCTAAAGATTTGCAGGAGCTACAACTACTCCTATTTCCTAGACTGCGGATTCTTCAAAAAAAATTTTTAAACCTGGAGGCTATCACGGTAACTCAAGAGATGAGTACCATTGATGCAATGGAAGAACTGGTATTCCAAATGCAGACTGAAAGTGAGGTTGCTACCTCATTACTTGAGTCATGGACATTGGCCATGAAAACTTTTATGCAAGACTTTAAATCTGTTTTTGATAAGTTTCATTCCTTATTGTCATAAACATTTACTCTATTTTTAATGATAATGAGAAACATGGGTTATTCTGCATTACTTTGTCATTGTTGGCAAAGGGGGAGTAGTACATTAAAATTTTGGTGAATGTTACCATTTCATGTATACTTTCATTTTGGGAGTAGTGTATATTGTAATTCTACAAAAAGGGATAGTGTATATGCTTAGGGGGAGTAATTTTGATTATGGCATTTTTTGTTGTAAAAACACTTAGATGTCAAAATTTTCCTAAGTGTTGCCATCAATGCCAAAGGGGGAGATTGTTGGCATTTTGATGGTGTTTTGATTGTCATTGATGGACACACACTTTCTTTATGTTGGACACACTTTCTTGATGTATGAGTTATGCTCAACTGGTATTGTGTATAGTCTTTAGACTATCGGTATTTTGCAGAAGATGTTTACCAGTCACAGATTGACTGAAGAGCTCAAGCGGTATGGAGACCTCAAGCGGTTCGAGGATCACAAGCGGTATGAAGGACTCAAGCGGTAGTTAACACTATGATCTACCAGTCTTCATTTTTGTCAAACCGGTAATCGGTATATTGTATCAACCGGTATTACTCTGTGATGAGTTACCAATAGGTATCTCTGTAATGTGTGATGAGTTATTATCCACCAACACTTTGGCGGTGATTTTGTGTCGTGTTACCAAATGTGTCCAAACGCACTGAACCTAGAAACTTGTAGTCTAATCCTATTGGACCGACATGAAATCAGATTCCTTTATAAGGACATCATGTCTAGGGTTTGCATGTATGATGTATGAGAGATATGTGATAGAAGAGGTTATGTGCGATCATTGTAGATAAGATTAGGTCTGTGTGAAGAGATAGAGTGTGGAGTTATTGAAGACTGAAGTAATGCTGAAATGCATTAACAATGAGCTATCAAGGATCTAATTAAGCAGATTGTGCTATTTGCTAGATCACTCACTTGTTGATTACTCACATCTTTGACAAGTCTGAAACCCTTAACCGGGTAGGCCCAGCAAAGCCTTTGTAAATCCCCTAACAAGGTGGTTCACAACTGTGGATCTGAAATCCTCTAACAAGGTAGTCTTTAACGAGACTTATCTCCTAACAGAGATCTAGATTCCTAACAGGATCTATTCCGGTGAAGAACATTGTATGACCTTAACCGGTCTGGTTTCTATTATGCGGATAGTTACTTGTGAGTTTCTACTCACTGTGGTTTTTTCCATTTGGGTTTCCACATCAAATATCTTGTGTTATGGTGATTGTGCTCTTGTGGGTGAATGCTTTGTTCGCTATTTGGTTTGCATTTATCTTAACCGGTTTATTAGTGAATCTATTTTACCGGTTATCTGCTAAACTATTTAAGAGTTTGTTTACAGTAATTTTTGGTATACTAATTCACCCCCCCTCTTAGTATGCATCATATTGAAGTGTCTTTATCATTGTAATTTATATTGTTATAGATAATATTATAGAGGTTAGTGGTCAATATTTACAATAGTTTCTTTTCTAAACATATAATGCCTTCATTTTTAATAACCTTAATTAGTGAATATAATTCTTTAACATGAATTACTAAGCCCTTAAACTATTAAAGTAAAACTTCTAAATGATAATATATAGGATTGGCACATTGAAGGAAGATGAAATCCATTGCATATTCACTAGCATATATTTATATCTAAAATAGCTTTTATACATGTTAACAAGAGCTAAAAATAGAGCATGACTTATTTTAGTTCAATGTTTCAAATGATTTATTTTATTCATTACCTAGTTAAAGGTTTTCCTCTTAATTTAATTTGATGTAAAGATGAAACTAAGTAAGTAAAGAAAGGAAAACATTCTCTCATGAATTCTATAGGCCATGGAAAACTCCTTATTTTTTAGTACTCTTTGGTGTAGGCTAATATACTTTTTGCTTCAACTTTAGATGGGTCTATTTTTAATTATCCTATTTCTAAAACATACTCTAATTATACCAATGATTCTTTATTGAATTTAAATTTCTTTAGATTATATAATAGTTGCTAAATTTCTTTAGATTATATAATAGTTGCTTTTAACCTTTGTGAGATGCTTACTATAAATCAAATGTTCTCTTCGTGTAGCAACAAATGTTAAAATACCATCCAGATAAAAGATCAAATATTTAAATCTATGAATTCCCTTAAAACATCATTCTTCAATCTCATCTCATGAAAGTATCAATCACTACACTCAACAAAAAAAGGAAATACTAACCATTCTCAAATTACTTGCTTTGTTTTGAAAGTAGTCTTCAAGTATCCTCTTCTTCTTAGTAATTAAGCTCCATGTAAACATTATTATTTTTTTGTGAACCTCCCATGTGGCCTTTAGTGTTGTCACCTAACCATTAAGATCCTACATGACTACACTTTGAGCTCTTGTTGTAGTCATGAAAATCCTTCCACAAATCTACAAAAGGTTAAACCACTCTAATACAAAAATTGATCTATAAACTTTACTTTAAAATCTAGAAATCAATCAAAATACTCAATATTCTCCACCTTGTTTCTCAATGGAAAAATTATATTGTTGAGAAAAGGAATTGCTATGCTTAAACATAATCTTACATGAAAACAACTTGCACCAAATGAAATTTATCTTGGAAAACGTCCAATGTGGGGGAAAACTAGTTTCTATAGTGTAATGTGCCTTTCTACCCTCCTTTATTACTTTACAAAAAGATTATTATAGCAAGTCGACAATCTTGCATTCTACTTTTGCCTATTTCTCTCATGAGAATAGAAAACACAATAATTTCAAACTTCTCCAACTACTGATGGATTGAATGCTCTCATACAAGCCTATTTATAATTTTTCCAATACACAATCGAGTTTTTTGAGCCCTAGGTGAAGATTAGAATTCATTAGATTTGACTTTACATAAATGGTTTGAATTCTTAATTTTGATGTTGGTACGACTGTGAACACTAGCATCCCTACATTATTGCCTTCCTAGTCATGTTGTTGTTTGTGTGTAATATTGGCTACAATATTGTTAAATGCTTGCCCTTGCACTTGAAACCTTATTCTTATTCTTGTTCTTGTTCTTCCTATTATATATATATATATATATATATTTCAAATACTTTGAAAGGATGATGTGTGATCATGTTTCCTTCCATTCTTTATCAATTGGGGCATTTAATGATGTGAATGTACAATCCTATTTCATTCCTAGAGATAAGTGATGATGGGAATATGATAAGATAAGGTTATGTGCCCACTTCCACACAAAATACACCATCTTACACATTAACCATTACATACAAAACCAAATACATATAAAAAATATTTTTTACTGTTTTGATATTATATAATCCAATAAAATATTCATAAAACTATATATATTGAAAAAATATGTTAATTTAGCAACGGATTCGTGGTCTATTGGTAAGGTTGGAAAGTTCTAAATGAGCCCACCAATGATCAGAGTCTTGTTGAGAGAAAGGCCTCGACATCATAAGAGATGAGGTTGGGATCATGCTTCGCACAAATTTGATGGAATGGATACCTTTCAGTCTGCACAAATTTAGTGGAATGGATACCCCCGTCTTTGACTTTTAGCCGAAGATATTGACTTTTAACCAAAGATATTTTAATCTAAATACTCATGCTCCTAAATTGATAGGTAAAAAAATTTGTGGATGACATAAAATGTTCAATTAAAAAAAATGTTAATTCGAGTGAAAAATGAGTTTAAAAAAAGGTCATAAAGAGGAGCTTTCAATTTGAATGTCAAGGTTGCTTGTTTGCCCACGTGGAGATCCCATGGGAGACGAATATATTAAAAAACAAAGTTAGCCTCACTATCCTTCAATAATAATATCTCAACTAAACGTCCACATTTAAAGTGCCAACACTGGGTTTTCCATTTGGAAAAAGCGAAGTCTTCCTTTATCTAATGCAACGGAGTTTGGTTAGAAAGTGAAAAGCGACTATAATTGTTTTTTCTAAGTCAACAGGTTAGGAAAGGCAGGCAGTCTGAAGGAGTAAGTTAGATAGTTCAAGCTTAGTTATGAAGCTTTTGCTTACTTTTCAATGGTGTCCACGATAGTACAGATATGAATAGACCTCCAAAGTAAAAGTTAATGAGTGGTACCGCCCCAGTCATAGGCTTTTAATTTTCTATTCAAAAGCAGGCCCGATATTCTTTGTCTGTCTAAAACGTGGAGGCCATTGACAGTGATATCCCCTTGTTACAGTCAACGGATTTGACGAGGCCACTGATTCTTGCGGTCGGTACAAGCCCACGTGGGAAAGAAAGATTTCATTCCTAGGGCTTCTGCATCGACAGCTGTCCTTCCTCCACTCCACGGGACCCCAGAAACAGCCATGGGATGTCCCATGGGGCTAGACCTTCCGCTAAGCTTGTCAATGGAAACAGCTATCTTATGTTGAAGATGCATCAATGCATAAGTTATCGTGTATGAAGGTAAGTTATGTATCGATTGGGCTCGGCTGTTTGGTAAGCTCATTGATGGAAATGGCTATCTAACTCTTATGATGCACTAATACATAAGTTATGGTGTATGAGTATAACTTATGCACCAATTGGATCGGACCGTTTGGTAATGTCATCGACGGAAACGACTATCCAACTCTTAAGATGCACCAATGCATAATTTATGGTGTATGAGGGTAACTTATGCATTGGACCAGACCTTCATTGCCAAAAATGACTATCTAGCACCTAAGATGCACCGATGCATAAGTTATGGTGTATGAGGATATTTTGCATCGAACCGGACGTTCATCTAGAGAAATGACTATCGAGCACCTAAGATGCACCGATACATAAGTTATGGTGTATGAGGATATTTTGCATCGAACTAGACGTTCGTCGGGAGAAACGGCTATCGAGCACCTAAGATGCACCAATGCATAAGTAATGGTGTATGAGGGTAATCTTTGCACCGATTGGATCAGACGGGTCTAGTAAGCTCATCAATGGAAATGGCTATCCAATTCTTAATCTTCAAAGCACCAACACATAAATTATGGTGTATGTGGATAACTTATGCATCCCGTCTAATAAGCGCATCAATGGAAATGACTATTTGATTCTTAAGATGCACCAACACATAAGTTATGATGTTTGAATGTAACTTATGCACCGTTCATCATAGACACGACTATCCAACACCTAAGATGCACCAATACATAACTTATGATATTCATATGTTGATACATCCTAGATGCTCAATAACTATTTTCCCATGATGACCTAAAGATGATTCCCAACTTTTTAGCCCTATGGGGCCTGTATGGAGATTCTTTGTCAACCGAAAGAAAGGGTTGATTATTGTTTATTGTTTATTAATTAGCTTTTGGATAGGTATAGGATTGTTAATAATGACCTTTGGCTGACGTACATGAAGAGAAGTGGAAGGATCTGTACGGTGGGGGAGCGGGGGGTGGAGTGATTTCTGGCGTCAGTTGACAGAGATGACAAGGCATTGGGGAAAGAAAGATTAGCGGGTCGAAATCAATATCTGGGTTTATGTTTATTGAGGTTTGGCTGAGGATCGATGTGAGCCACAAGTTTGTAGGTAGTGTATATTGGCGGCGTGAGAGTTGAGCCACAAGAATGTAAAGAGATTGTGGCTCTTGTGGCTCAAGTGGACCTTGGTTTGGACGTCAATTTAGTTGAGTTTTTGGTTGGATTCAGTGTTTTTCCGAGCTTGTGGTGTCAATGAAGCATGCTTTCTACGTCAACGGGGGAAATTTTTGGGCCAAATGTGAAAGTGCAAGCAGGGGGATGCAAGAGAGATCGGGATTAGCAGTATAATTTGATGGGCTTATGAGTTTAAATCCAAGGAGGACGAAAAGTTTTGATTTTGGGAAGTTCCTGATCGAAGAAATGGCGCTGCCCAGTTGAGTTTGGTTGGTTTCAGAGGCTCTGGGATTGGGTTTTGAGGTAAGGTTGGTTAATTGGTTGAGCAAAAATCATGAGTAATTGTATGACGTGGAAAGAGCGCGAGGGATTCGATCCTGGGTTCAAGCTGTTCGGAAAGACCATCCCGGTTTGTCACAAGGACGAGAAGAAGCCGTCGGTGGAGCAGGAGCAGGAGCAGGAGCAAGATCACGAGCACGAGCTCGACCCAATTGTTGTGCAATCCTCGTCTTGTGAACAGACCAAGGTATGTGAAATTTGGAAAAGATTTTGAGATCTGGAGGTCGTGTGTTCGAGTCTGGAAAGGCTTAATTAAGCCTGGTTGCTTTTTTCTGGTTGCAGGACAACGCAGGTGTTGAGGGAGAAGAGGAGGTCGGGAGCAGCGAAACGGAGGCTAAAAAGGAGGAGGCGGGCGGGCAGGCGGTGCTGAAGAAGCCCGATAAGCTCCTCCCCTGCCCGCGGTGTGAAAGCATGGACACCAAATTCTGTTACTACAACAACTATAATGTGAACCAGCCTCGGCATTTCTGCAAGAATTGCCAGAGATACTGGACCGCCGGCGGGTCGCTGAGAAACGTGCCCGTGGGGGCAGGGCGGCGGAAGAACAAGCAATCCATGGAGGTTTCGCCGCACCGCAGACAATTGAGATCGGCTCTTGGGTATGGAGGCGAGGATTATGACAATCCGATCGCCTGTGGGCGGCCCCTGAAGCTCGGGCGCCCAACCATTCAGATCGATGGGGCAACTGTGTTGAATTTTGGGCCTGACGGGAAAACCCACCCGGAGCAGCAGAACAGGGATGAGATTTCATGTGGGTCTTCTATTACAGCCGAGAGGGAAGCTGCGGGTCATATGAATACGCGGCGGCCCAACGGAACTGTTGCTGGGTGTCCTCCAGTACCTTTCTTTACAGGGCCATGGCCGTACGGGTGGAATGTAAATGTCGGCGCCCCCCCTGGGCCTTGGGGGCCTATGCCTTGGCCCATAGTCCCCGGAACGCCCTGGGCAACAGGACCGTGGATGCCTGCGCCATGGCCTATTGGGCCGGCTCCCAGTCCTGCTCCTGTTCCTGCTCCTGCAACTGTCAGTACTAATAACCAGGCTTCTTCTGATTGCCGGGGTAAGAGAGCAGCAGATGCCTGCCTGTATGTTCCCAAAACCCTAAGAATTGATGATCCAGGCGAAGCCGCACAGAGCTCAATTTGGGCAAGTTTAGGACTGGGAAGCACAGAATGCAGCGCTTCAGCCTTCAAGGCCTTCAAGCCCAAGACAGAAGTCCAGTCTGCAGCGGCCTCACATGCGCTCCGGGCCAATCCTGCTGCCTTCTCCAGGTCAATTTCATTTCAGGAAAGCAATTGAACAGGGGCACTGTTGTCCCTCCGGAACAAGAATATGTTTTCTCCCTTCTGCCAAATGAAGATGGAATTTTGGGAGAACCCCAATTGCTTGCCTCAAGTATATGCTTGAATATTAAGAATTTTGGTGGCTGATCCAGCAACCAACAGCCCTGTTTGTAGATTACTTGCGTTTGGATCCCAAACAGAAGTTGGGTACATATATATGTATGTATATGCGATCTGTGTACAGATTCAGGCCTCTCTTTCACTTGTATAGACTTTCAGTCTTCAAAGGGGTCAGCTTTTTCCAATGAATACAGAAATTCGTGAATTCATTATCAGTGCAGGGAATAGGAGTCTAGTGATCCTGTGCATAGATTAGTTCATAGTGGCAGACTCCATTTTTCATCTCGTTTCTGTTTTATGTTGGTTGATTAGATCTTTCTATTCAATTCATTCTGATGATTCGAAAAGAATTCTACAGAATCCAGAAAAACTATAGATTATCCTAATCATCCTCTAATCAAAGAGTCCTTTCGGTATTAACATCAGCAAGATTGGTTTGATTGGTTTTGCCGACACAGTTTTAAAAAAATTAATAAGCCATAGCGTTGCTGCTCCTAACGGGCCTATTTCTAAGCCTTGTACGCCCTATATTGTTTCTACATTTTATTCCACTATCTGACAAGATTTTGTGCGATTGTGGACAAGAGTACTAACCCTAATAAATGAAAAAAAATAATTAAGTAGAAGTAATAGTATTGTAATGGTGAAATTTGGAAAAAATATTATTTATTCAGTTTTGTGTTTATATTAAGGAGAGCGTCTTGATATACCAATATATTTATAAATGTTGTATTTCTGTGTAAAATCAGATTTCTTGATTTATGTATTTATCAATTACATACTTTGTTATACATTTATCCTTTTTTTCGTATTCTTATTCTCATATATATATATATATATATATATATATATATATATCTCATCCACACATTTATTACACTCATATCTACACATATTTCTATGTATATGATTCTCACATTCATTTGGTCCCTTGGTTTTATGTTCAAGACATTTCCATGATTGCAAACTTGACCCTTTCAAATTTTTTATTCTAACTTCTAAAGTGATCAAGTCTTGTTATACCCTTTCTTGCCTAATATCAACTAAACACAAATTTACATGATAGGTTGTTATATTATTGTATTTAATAGAGCATGGATAATTTACTTTTATCCAAGGGACATAAGTAGACAAACATAAACAAATTCATAAAATCAAACTTGAGGGCACTCGTTTTTTCAAATGAGTTATGACAAAAAAAAAGCCAAAATTAATATTTGATTTATCAATAGTTAAAAGGTATTTACATAAAGACTAAACTCATATTTATAAATTGCAAGTTCAATCCTTGTGCAATGACAACAAAGGGAACCTAAGAGAATTCACAAAAAATAAAATAAAAACGAATGAAAAGAGAAGGGGCAGATGTAAAAAAGGCTACACAATCTACTTGATAATCTTCAAGTAATATCAAATTGGTTGTGTAGAAAGAATAGGCATTTGTAGTTAGAAGCTTAACCTTTGGAGCAATGGTGGCCTTCTCCAAGTACATGAAACATTTGTAATGTTCTAGTGAGGAGATACCATGGAATCTAACAAAGAAGAGATCTCAATCACTCATAGTAGATATTTGATGACAATTATTCGAGTGATGAAGGTGCATGCTAGACACAAGTTTAAAGGAGCCACCTCAACTTGATACCATTTGGCTTAGAGGTTCAAATGGGTTAGGTAAGAATAGAACTATGCTGATTTCACTTGAAGTGAATTTACACAATTATCTTTGAAAGAAAGGTCTAGCTATATTTTCTAGAGGACGGCTTGAGAAGATCTAGACCATTAGATCATCCACTACATCAATGGTTCACATAACCACAAAGATGCTAATGAAGTTAGAACTTCAAAAAAATTATAGAAAGAGAAAATAACAAAATAGAGTAGGCTGCACCATGGTGTTGGGCCTATAAATGCACCATGGTGTTGGGCCTATAAATACACATTTCTATAAATTTATCATTTCTCTATTCTTATTTTTACATATCCCTATATATTTGTCTTGTCTACACATTTATATATTTCTATGTAAATGATTTATGTATTCATTGATTCCCTTTTTATGTTTAGGTCATTTCCATGATCGCAAACTTGACCCTTTCAAATTTTGAATTCCAAATTCTAAAATGATCGAATCTTGCCTATACCCTTCTTGCCTAAGGTCAACTAACACAAATTTACATGATAGGTTGTTATATCCTTGTATTTAAAGGAACATAGACAATTTACTTACATCCAAGGGGCATAAGTAGACAAACATAAACACATTCATAAAATCAAATTTAGGGGCACCATTTAAGATGAGTTATGACATATAAAAGCCAAAATTAATATTCAATTTATCAAGAGCCAAAATGCATTTACATAGAGGCTAAACCCATGTTTATAGATTGCACGTTCAATCCTTGTGCAATGACAACCAAATGAATCTAAGTGAATCACAAAAGGAATAAGAATGAAAAGAGAGGAGGGGATAGATGTTAGGAGTATACCATATATTTGATGATATTCAAGTGATATCAAATTGGTGGTTGATAAGGAGTAGGCATATGTGGTTAGGAGCTTAACCTTTGAAGCAATGGTGGCCTTTGCCAAGTGCATGAGATATTTGTAATTTTTTAGTGAGGAGATCCCACAAAATTTAATAGAGAAGAGATCTCAAACAACCGTTGTAGATATTTGATGATGATTGTTAGCATGATGGAAGTGCATGCTAGACATAGGTCTAAAAGAGTCACCTAAACTTCATACCATTTGACATAGATGTTCAAATGAACTAGGTACAAAGAGAACTATGTTGATGTCACTAGAAGGAAAAGCAACTTCCTACACAAAAATATTTGGATGAAAGGTATAGATATACTTTATAAAAGAGATCTCTTGAGAAGATATAGACCATTAGATCATTTACTACATCAATGGCTGACATAACCACAAGGTTGATAGCATGGTGATAACTTCAAAAAGTTTAGAGAAAGAGTAGAGGCCACCACTGTGGGTTGGGCCTAGTATCATACAAGATATTTAAATGCCATGAGATTTGCACTATCGTATGGTAGATTAGATCTATAGTTGGTGCATATTGAAGTTTGCAAGCATGAAAAGGGCTTCGAAAGCCTTTGAAGAGAAAAAGGGGCATTTAAAAATTGAGGCTTATTATGCTACTACTATTACAAAAAAATTATTGCATCATTGGAGTTGAAAATGAATGGTTTGTGGGAACACCTTACTGTTGACTCACCAAAAGGACATCAAAGGATGTGAAAGATAATTGGAAGAGATATACAAGATCCACATGAGTAGGAGGCTTGCAATATGAAATTTTCTAAGCTTGTTGGCTTTGACAATTTAGGCATTTTAGAAGAGCATGCTAGATGGACTTAAGCAAAGAAAATGCGGTAACAAATGACATCAAGAGGAATTGGAACAAAAATAAATTCTTCACTAATTTCGTGGAATGACAACATTGAACATTAAGTCACATAGATTGTTGACATGATTTGGGAGTTGAAGAAAGGAACCCCACAAATATTTCAAATAAAATATGTGGCTCAAAGAATTGCATCACCTAAAGGAAACTAGAGGAATCCATCTATAGAAGTATGGATTACTCAAAGGGTACACAAAATACTACATTTCTATTGAATTGTGAGGAGATATTGTTTGAAATATTAACATCTCATAACCATCATCCAGTGAGTTTGGAGTCACACCTTTTGAAAAGGATTTCATGAAACTTATTTAATTCTTCCTAGATAGACAATATTATGAGAAAGGTCTCAAGAGTGTAAACCCTATAAATCACTTTCTCAAAAAAAGAAAAGAAAATGAATGACCTTTCTAAGAAAATACAAACTTTGGTTAGTCTAAAAATATGTCTTCAGAGACACCATAAGATAGAGAAGTGAGATCAAATAGTTGTAAATACTTGCCCACAAAGATATAACTTGCTATATTTAACAAATAGAGAAGTGGGATCAATTAGTTGTAAATACTCGTCCACAAGAAAAGCGAGATCAATTAGTTGTAAATAATCTTCCGCAAATAATTGTGTAAAGACATTTTTAGTCACTAAAAACAAGTGGCTAAAAACACCCCTAGACAATAACTTGCTATATTTAACTATAGAAGTTCTTTAGAAGGGGGTGGAGCATATGATATTTGTTGATAGGATATCTATTATAAATTTTAGTAGCTTTTGAGTTAGCCTTAGGACATCGACCCCAACTTCTGAATTCGTAAGCGTTGACTGCACCAAACGTGCACGCCTTGGTGCGCACCAAACTCCGACTTCCGACTTCTTCTGCAATGCAGGGTCTTTAAGGTTAGCGCAATGCGCACAACCAAAAGAGTCGACCCATCAAACACAACACCTCCTGTAACGGACCTACATTGGGCGGATCACTTGCACATCATTTTGGGCCGGACCTATCTTTAGTGGGGTTCTATTTTGCATCGGAGATTTACCCTTTCGCGCAGCCGACATGGAGTTAGCCTTTTTGCGCGGCCGACATGAATTTATTCCTTGGCGGGGCCGTCATGAAACTTGCCGATGGATTTCTTTTGGCGCGGATTTAAGCACTTAAGTCCGGACCTATTTGGGCGCCGAATTCTCATTGGCGGAAATTCATTTGGGACCGGTCCTATTTGGGTAACGGCTCCTTTGTTTGGGTCCGAGCCTTCTCTATAAGAGCTGAGCGCAAAGCTCATTTTGGAAGGGGGAAGTTTGCATGGAGTTTTGGATGCAGTTTCGCAGGCAGCTCTGGATATGCAGTCTTGGATGCGAGATTGGAGCGAAGGATTTCGGTGCGAAGGCGAAGGCATTGGAGTCTTGAGCGACTTTGTAATTCCAGCGATCAGGCAAGCTCGAGGAGCGAACTGGTCCTCCTCTTGAGCAAGCCGATCCCTGTTTGAGCCAAGGGGCTCTTTGTATACTTGTTCTAAGCCAAGTTGGCTGGCTAGACATTCATTCGGGGGCGACCAGTATTCCTCAATACTGTGTTCTATCCGACATTGTAAATATTGGATTCATAATGAAGGATTTGGGCATCTCGCCCCACCCTTAAAACTCTTTAGCAGTCTATCTTTATGGTCCGCATTCTGTGTCATTTCTTGGGAGAAGTTTGGTCTGCTTTCTTATTTGCGCATTTCCGCTTTAGCATAATTCGGACAAGGGACAAGGCGTAGGCCGAAGGCCTCAGTCCGCAGACTTATTCCGAGTCGGGACGGGACTTTTCAGTGCCGCACGGGCTTGGCTCCCAAAGCCTGTGACAGTTGGTATCAGAGCTTCGGATCAGTTCCGGAGTTGTGCAGATTGAGTGATGGTAGATGCAGACAGTCAGCATGAATTGGAGGTCGCGCAACCTGGAGATGGAAGTAGGGTTGCGAGGGTGTCTTCGAAGGCGAAAGACCCGAAGCACCGCGATTGGCTCCAAGACCATGAAAACCGAATCGAAGCGTTGGAACAGTTCGACCTCGAGGAACGCATGACAGCGGAATGGTTGAAGCTGACGGACCAGATGGAGACTTTGAGGGAGGAGATTCACTTCCTCAAAGAGGGTCAACAAATCTTCCACTCATTGTTGCAAGGAGGAACGCAGGGTTCTAAGGCAACGAGAGTTGGAACCTATGATGGCGAGCGCGACAACAAGGCACTGGATAACTTCTTTTGGGATGTCGAAGAGTACCTGTCGTGCGCCCCGAAGACGTCTGATGAAGCACGGGTTAAGGAGATTGCAACCTACCTAACCGGAAGTGTGAAGCTATGGTGGCGAACACATCAGGCGGATGAGTGCGCTGGGAAGTCAGTTAAACCGATCAAGTCGTGGGCAGATTTGAAAGCGGCTCTCCATGATCAGTTCTGACCTGGGAACTTGGATTGGATCATCCGATCCAGGTTTGACAAACTCAAGCATACTGGAACCATACGTGAGTATGTGAAGGCATTTCAGGTATTGGACTTGGAGTGCACGAAGTTGAGCGACTTCGAGAAGCTGTTTCTTTTCACCAAAGGTCTGCAACCTTGGGCGAAGGACGAGCTAAGGCGACAAAAAGTTCAGACTTTGGCCGAGGCGATCATCGTTGCAGACGGGCTGCTCGACTATAAGGGCGACGCGGCTAAGGGTTTTGGTGGAGCTCGGACGGACTACAGGAAGAACTTCTGCCGAAAGGATAAGAAAGGAGGTGGAGCTCCTTCAGATCAGAATGGCGAGCAAAAGAACAAGAAGGCTAAGAAGTCAAATGGGGAAGGCAACCCGAAAAAGAGAGATCACGCCCAGTCCGAGAGAAAGAAGGAACGGGATCCGGGTTGCTTCATCTATGGAAAAGATGACCACTGGGCACGGAGCTGTCCAGACCGAAGTAGGATCAACGCTTTGCTGGTCGAAGAGAAGAAGTTGCCCGTAATGAGCACCTTGCAACTCCTCAACGCAGTGAAGCATTCTACCAAAGTGGCCGATAAGCATGAGCTATGTTTTGTGGAGACTTTCCTTGGTGGAAAGAAGGTGTTGGCTATGGTGGACTCGGGCGCAACACACAATTACATCTCTGCATGTCGAGCGAAGAAGCTTGGACTCAAGATCGAGCCGACTTCGAATCAGTTCAAAGCGGTGACCGCACCCGCGCAGTAGGTGAGCGGCGAGATCCACAAGGAAGTAATTCGAGTTGGATCATGGCAGGGTGCGCTCGACTTAATCGCTATTGGGATGAACGAATTCGACCTCATACTTGGGCAAGAGTTCTTGAGGTCGGCATCTGCGGCAATAGTGCCACACTTGGGCTGCATTCTGATATTGGATCCGAACAGACCGAGTCTGATTCCGACGATGAAAAGCATGGAGCAGGATCTCCTTTTGAATGCACTAAGTGCTAAACAGGTCGGCAGAGGAAGGCGGGAAGAGTTGTTCTTGGCCGCACTAATTGGAGATTGGGACGAAGGAGAGTCTTCGGGACCCTCCAACGCCTCAGTGATCCAAGAAGTGTTGTCCAAGTTTGCGGATGTAATGCCAGACAGTCTCCCAGCAGTTTTGCCACCACGGAGGCACATAGATCACCAGATCGAACTTGAGGTCGAAGCAAGACTGCCAGCGAAGGCTCCCTACCGCCTCTCCGGACCAGAGATGGGGGAGTTAAAGAAGCAGCTGATGGAACTCGTGGAGGCGGGTTACTTGCGTCCGTCCAGGTCTCCTTATGCTGCCCCAGTTTTGTTCCAGCGCAAGAAGGACGGAAGTCTTCGGATGTGCGTGGATTATCAAGCTTTGAACAAGCTCACAATCAAAAACAAGTATCCGTTACCCCTCATAGCGGATAGCTTTGACCGGCTGGTTGATGCAAGAGTGTTTAGCAAGTTGGATCTGAGGCAGGGTTACTACCAAATCAGGATCGCGCCGGGTGATGAGGAAAAGACCGCGATCACGACGAGATATGGTAGCTATGAATTTTTGGTCATGCCCTTCGGCCTCACTAACGCTCCTGCCACCTTTAGCACTTTGATGAACGATGTGTTTCGGTCGTTGTTGGACAAGTGCGTAGTTGTGTACTTGGATGACATTCTGGTGTACAGTCGGGACTTGGAGGAACATAAGAGACACCTTCAGGAGGTGTTCGCTTTGTTGAGGGAGCATCAGCTATTCGCAAAGAAGGAGAAGTGCGTCTTTGCACAGGAAGAAGTGCCATTTCTAGGTCATATTCTTGGACATGGCCAGATCCGACCAGACCCGGAAAAGCTTGAGGCGATCCGAGACTAGGAGCCACTCCGCAATGTGCACGAGGTAAGACAGTTTCTTGGATTAGCTAACTACTACCGGAAATTTGTAGCAGGCTACTCCCGAATTGCGAGCCCTTTGACGGACCTGCTGAAGGACCGCGGGTGGAAATGGGGCGACAAGCAACAGTCGGCATTCGAAATACTAAAAGTTATGCTGATAGAAGGATCGGGCCTTACTGTACCATGCCAGGGTGAGCCTACATTGGAAGATGACTTACTCGATCTGCATGAGTATGAAAGTTTAAAAGACAAGTGGAACAAAGCAGAGCAGTTAAAGGAATCGTTAAAGGATGACTTCCTTGCCGATACCTAGACTACCAGCCTTTTGTTCAGATGGCTGAGAGGAGGCTCAACCCGACTCTATGTTGATTTCAAAATCTTGATGAGTTCTGTCGAACTATCGGACATCTTTTCGGAGGTGGACATCTTGGATAGATGGGAGAACCGCGGGGCCATCTCTTTGAGGGACCTGTTAGTTCTTGGTTTTGGAAATGGGCTTCAACCAGAGGACTGCCCCCACGCCTCCGAGCTTGTGGCGAGCTGTTCGGAAGCTCTCCAACGTTGGGTTTGGATGGAGCAGCCCGAAGCCGCAGCAGACCCCTTGAGTGCCAAACTGGCTCAGTTGGCGGAACTTCTATCACATAAGTTCGTTTGCGACCCGGTAGAAGCGGAACCACAGAAGTTGGCCTACTTAGATGATATTGCAATTATTGCAGCTAGGGAAGTCGTGGCCCAAGACTTTCCCGAAGAAGGTGCCAAAATGAGGTTGGGCACCTTGCGCATGCTAAACCAGCGGGTGAATAACTGCGAAGATGATTCCCTACCTACCTGAGATGTTATGGCGGAAGAAAGAGGATCGCAGGACGATACCACCTCTGCAAATCAGGCACAGGCGAAGGAATTCACCGCAGTTCCCCTCACCTTCAAGAGACAGGAAGAGGAACCAATGCAATTGCACGTCGGAACTTTCCCAGACTTCATTGGGTTCAATGAAGCTCTTCGCGAGAATGGCATTTTTACGACATGGGATCAACAGGGTATGATCCGGTATGATGACTTGATGTCTATCGGAGGTAGCACAGATCTGTCCGACGTAGAGAGTACAAGGAAGACCTTGGAAATCATGGCGAGTTGTTCACAAGCCATGGATCATTGGACTTGGGAGGATCATGAGACAAGGCCGTATGAACCATTTCAGGACAGGTTGGTCCGCCTAACTGGCGAAGTCCTTGGTGAAGACACCGAAAATCGGACGAGGAACATTCCGCACAAGGGCTCGGCAAATGTGTTGGACAATCCGGACCGCAGAGTCAGCCAAGTTCTTGCGATGCGAACTCGAGGAGGAGGCAGAAAGGGCATCCAGGAATTCTTGGTAGTTTTCGAGGGACACGAATGCGACTCGGCTTCATGGGTGCGCAGCGAGGCGCTTTGGCGCGATGAAGAAATCATCATGGAGTTCCTCTCCAAGAGGAGCTCTCCCAGATAGGAGTAGTTTTCTGGAATTTGGCCTCCCAGTGCTTTGTGCAGGGGCGCTGGCGTCGAGGGCGCCGCCACTAGTTTAGTGGGGGAGGATGTAACGGACCTGCATTGGGCGGATCACTTGCACATCATTTTGGGCCGGACCTATCTTTAGTGGGGTTCTATTTTGCATCGGAGATTTACCATTTCGCACGGCCGACATGGAGTTAGCCTTTTTGCGCGGCCGACATGAATTTATTCCTTGGCGGGGCCGTCATGAAACTTGCCGATGGATTTCTTTTGGCGCGGATTTAAGCACTTAAGTCCGGACCTATTTGGGCGCCGAATTCTCATTGGCGGAAATTCATTTGGGACCGGTCCTATTTGGGTAACAGCTCCTTTGTTTGGGTCCGAGCCTTCTCTATAAGAGCTGAGCGCAAAGCTCATTTTGGAATGGGGAAGTTTGCATGGAGTTTTGGATGCAGTTTCGCAGGCAGCTCTGGATATGCAGTCTTGGATGCGAGATTGGAGCGAAGGATTTCGATGCGAAGGCGAAGGCATTGGAGTCTTGAGTGACTTTGTAATTCCAGCGATCAGGCAGGCTCGAGGAGCGAACTGGTCCTCCTCTTGAGCAAGCCGATCCCTGTTTGAGCCAAGGGGCTCTTTGTATACTTGTTCTAAGCCAAGTTGGCTGGCTAGACATTCATTCGGGGGCGACCAGTATTCCTCAATACTGTGTTCTATCCGACATTGTAAATATTGGATTCATAATGAAGGATTTGGGCATCTCGCCCCACCCTTAAAACTCTTTAGCAGTCTATCTTTATGGTCCGCATTCTGTGTCATTTCTTGGGAGAAGTTCAGTCTACTTTCTTATTTGCGCATTTCTGCTTTAGCATAATTCGGACAAGGGACAAGGCGTAGGCCGAAGGCCTCAGTCCGCAGACTTATTCCAAGTCGGGACGGGACTTTTCAGTGCCGCACGGGCTTGGCTCCCAAACCCTGTGACACCTCCCCTATATAAGCTATTTGTCCGATTCTCATACATGTGTAGTTGCACCAGTGATTAGGACATCGACCCCAACTTCCAAGACCCTGCGTAGTGTGCAAGTGCGGGGCGAGGGACGCGAGAGGACGGCAAAGTGGCTATGCGAAGGGTGTGTTATGTTTGTCAAACTCTTGATGGAAGGTTGCAATTGAACAGGGCCTCTGCTTGTCCCTCCAGAACAAGAATCTGTTTTCTCCCTTCTGCCAAATGGAGATGGAATTTTGGGAGAACCCCAATTGCTTGCCTCAAGTATATGCTTGAATTTTAAGAATTTTGGTGGCTGATCCAGCAACCAACAGCCCTGTTTGTGGATAACTTGCATTTGCATCTCAAACAGAAGTTGGGTACATATATATGTATTTATATTCGATCTGTGTACAGATTCAGACCTCTCTTTCACTTGTATAGACTTTCACTCTTCAAGCGGGTGAGCTTTTTCCAATGAATACAGAAATTCGTGAATTCATTATCAGTGCAGGGTATAGGAGTCTAGTGATCCTGTGCATCAGATTAGTTCATAGTGTCAGACTCCATTTTTCATCTCGTTCGTTTCTGTTTATGTTGGTTGATTAGATTTTTCTAGATTTTTCTTTTCATTCATCAGTCATCCTCATGATGGATCAGTATGATTCGACATGATAGAAAAAATCTACAGAATCCAGAAAAAATATAAATTTTTCTAATCATTCTCTGATCAGAGACTCCTTTCGGTATTAGCATCAGCAAGATTGTTCTGATTAGTTTTGCTGACACAGTTTTAAAAAAATAATAACCCATAGCGTTACTGCACCTACGGACATCTTTTCCTACTTCGAAGCCTTGTACGCTCTATATTCTTTCTATGGCATGGAAGGAACAATAATTACCTGATTTTATTCCACTATCTGACAAAATTTTGTCCGATTGTGGGTAAGAGTACTTCCCTTAAAAAATGAAAAAATTAATTGAGAAGTAATAATATTGTAATAGTGAAATTTGTAATTTTTTATTATTATTTATTTAGATTTGTGTTTATATTAGCAATTGGGTATGCTGAAGATGTGTGGAAAGTCAATTAGAGCAAAATTTGGTCAATTTTTTACATAAATTTGTGTAGTACATGAGATCAATTGGTAGGTCAAATTTAGAAAATAATGTTGCTTGTGCAACAAAGGTTTCAATGGAGAAGTGAGAATTTCAAATCCACTTTGCATCCTCTTACAAGGTTCCAATTATAACTGAAACAAAACTTTTCAATTGGGAAGATAATCAAGTTCCATAACCAACAGGATCATGTTATGTTTGCAATCCGGTGAGAGGGAGAGAAAGGTAGAGGGGGGAAAGCAAGAGAGAAAGAGAGAGAGGTAAATAGATAAATATAGAGATATATATAGAGATGGAGATCAGATGAATATGAAGATGGAGAAAAGGAGAGAGATATGGAGGGAAAAAGAGAGAGAAGAGATATGATTAGATAGATGTGGAAGCTCAAAAAATAAGGGGAGAGAGAGAGAGATAAACAAATACAAATACATGGATAGATGAAACGAAGAAATATGAAAAGATGGATATAAAGTGGAAAATATATATGAATATAGAGGTTTAAAAGAAGGCATAGGGAGAGAGAAAGAGGGAGAGAGATGGATATATAGAGGGGTAAGAGAAAGATAGAGGTAGAAAGGAAGATAGAGAGAGAGGAAGAGGATAAAATAGATAAAGAGATGTAGAGTAAGAATAAAGATATAAAGATAGGGAAATAAAGAGGCCTATAGAGGAATATGAAGAGATAAAGAGATATAGAGATGGTGAGATAGAGTGATAGAGATATAGAGATATAAGGAGACATATAGAGAGATGGAGAGATGGAGAGAGATACAAAGATGGATATATAGATATATAGAGAGAACTAGAGATAAATAAATAGATATGAAGGGAGAGGGAGATAAATATGGGGAGATAGAGGAACATATTGTTGGCATTTTGGAGGAATTGGTTATGTGTTGCATTGATGTTTGTCATTGATGTCAACACTAGTTGTTTTGGTTGTCTACCGAGTTCCGGTAGAGTGGTTGGATTATGATATTGATCTGGAGATCATCTCCGGTTTGCTCCGGCTTGTGGAATTGGTTTGGATTGGTTATTCATGTGTTCCTGATACATATCTCATTCAGTTGGTTCGGGACTTGGTGATCCGAAAGTTATCTTGTGTTCTAGTAAGCCTTTTGGTTACCGGTAAGGGTTTTACCGGCAGAGCTTTGTTGAAGATCTTTTGATGGATTTGATAAGTGGTGTTGGTGCAGCTTCTAGAAGTTTATTAGGACGTTGATGCTTATCATGTTCGTGTTCCGGTTATTTGGTGGTGTTGGATTTGGCTTATGGCGACCTATTTTAGGTTCAGTTCTATTCTGTTAGGTTATGGACCAGTTTATGTAATGTGTTGGCGGATGCTCCTGATGTGTGCCTGGTTGGATTTATTGATTGGTTCATGTTATTTTGGTCTTAGGTCGGCTTGGTTTATCATTGGTTTGTGGGATTATGTAATGGATTTATTGTGTTATCTTATTGGTGGCCGACCTAATTGTTTAGGTCCCGGGTTGGTATAAATATGATGAAAGATCTCTTTGTAGATCATGTATTGGGTTATGGGATTATCTGTGTGCGAATAAAGTTGTAATCATATGCAGAGGTTTTGGTCAATCATAGGTGATCGAATTAGGTTTGTGTAAGAGGTCTTAGGCCTCGGGTATTGAGCTTAACCGGAACTATACTCAGGCATAGGAGATGTTATTCTTGCAGTTCATTCTTATTTCTGGATTGTAATCTGGATTTTTTTTGTAGTCAGTGAGGCTCTTTTGTGATAAGCGATGCGCTCTAGATAGTGTGCCTTCCTGCATGTGCAGGCCCATCTTATTGTAATAGCATACTTACTGCAGAAGTATTATCTGACTATGGGTAGGCTTCCCACCGTGGTTTTTCCCATTACCAGTTTTTCCACGTACAAATCTTGGTGTTAGGTGTTGTGGATGGATGGTAATTGTTCTGTGATTTATGTTTGTGCTTAAATGATATATCTGCTATTTCGGTATTTGGTTTATGCATTCTGGTAAAAGGTTTTGTGTGCTTAAAGTTTCATAATCTGTTGACAACTGATTCACCCCCCCCTCTCTCAGTTGTCCATCAATTATCCTAACACATATAGACATATATTGAAAAAGGAGCGAGAGATAGATATATAGAAGAAGAGAAAAGGAGAGAGAGGTAGTGATAAAGAGATAGATAGTAGGATACAGAGTGAGGGAGGCAGAGATAGGGAGAAATAGAGAGAGAGTGAGAGATATAGATAGAGGGAAATATAAAGAAATGAAGAGGGATAGGGAGAGAGATAGAGATAGAGATAGATATAGAGAGAGGGAGGGAGAAACAAGGAGTGTGTGTTTATGAGTGAGAGAGAGAGAGAGAGAGAATAAGTAGAGAGATATAAAAATAAAAAATTTAAAGATAATTATTCTAAAATAAATTTAATTTAATAAGACAAATGTATAAATTAAATTAATTCTATTATATTTTAAAATTATTATTTGTAACTTCGTAGACAAAAATAAAAATTAAATTTTAACTTAATGTAAATTAAATCTTAAAAGAAGAAGATGATGATTAGAATAATTTAATTAAAAAAAAAGTAGAATAAAATATATTCTTATCAAAATAAGATAGAAATAAAAGATATATTTCTAATTCAAAAAATAAGTATTCTAAATAATTAAAATTTGAATAAGACAAATAACTAGAAATTAAATGAATTCTAATCATTATGAATTATTATTTGTAATTTCATTAAAAAACATAAATAATAAAAATAAGATTTTCACTTAATAAGAAATTAATGATTGTAAAAAGTAGAAAAATAGCTAATCCTTTCATTTTTAATAATTTTGTCTTTTCCACTTTTGGAACTACAAAAAAATATGGAATATTCAAATAAAAGAAGATATCATCAAAAGATATTATTATTAAAAGCAAAAAATAGTAAATTCTTCTTTTGTACACATTCTTTTTCTAATTAATCATATTAAAATATGCTTTTTTAGTATTTTATCATATTTTTAAAATTAATATTAATGTGAACATACAATTGAGATCAATTCAATCATCTTGCATCCTTCCACACATCATAAAATTGGACCCTTAAATCTAAGTGTGTCCCTTTTTATTTTATTCTTTCAATTAATTAATTCATCAAAAGCCCTAATTATGTCCTATTTCAACCTTCAAGGCCCGATTTCACATATCTAAACATATTGAATTGTCGCATCCACCTGGGATTGACTTTATAATCATGATACCTTGCATCCCTAAAAATTTGGAAAAAAGTTGATCAGACCATGGTGAATCACCATGGTCCCAACTTTTTCTCCCCAAATTATAATGTTGGGATCATGTTTTGATGGAATTATAATGTTTAAATCCAACTTGGTGAGAAATTATATCATTTCTAGGTCGGCCTATTATCAAAAACAAAGTTAGGGTTTCATACATATAATCTGTCTTTTCCTCATTTGAAGGATCCAACAACTCTAGCAATTGAAAGAGCCTCTTATGAAGTGAAAGTACAGGTTATGTGAAGTCTTCAGTCAGCAAATCAAGCATTCATCAAGTCTACATCAACCATTGTGGAGAAATTTACATCGTTCATATGCAAGCATATGTGCATGTTAGGGTTTTTTCGTTCATAACATTTCATACAACATATGTGATTACATTCAAGATGCAAAGCATCATTATAAGTCATTGCAGATCTGAGGTATACCTTTCCATCATTTGTTTCAAGTATTTGTAATATTTCATTCAAGGTTATTTCCTAAACCAGGGTTTGACTTAGGCAAATCCCTAAGAAGGACGAGCAATGGAGGATGTGTACTGATTCCAGAGCAATAAACAAGATCATAGTGAAGTATAGATTTCCCTGGCCTATGATGGATGACATAATGGATTGTTTGAGTGGAGCAAGATACTACACCAAGATAGACTTGAAAAGTGGATACTATCAAATCAGAATCAAAGAAGGAGATGAGTGGAAGACAACATTCAAGACAAATGAAGGACTGTATGAATGGTTGGTGACGCCTTTTGGATTGACTAATGTATTGAGTACTTTCATGAGGTTGATGAATGAGGCATTGAAGAAATTCTTGGGTAAGTTTGTTATTGATGCAGGAGCATCCCCGGTTCATGGCAATCTTGCATCAACCAAAAACATTTTCCTTTTTGTTTTCCTTTTTGTTTGCAGTTTCAACATTTACTTATGTGTACTGGTGTTGGCTCATCGGATCCTGTGGAGTTGGATTTTGCTTGAATACTTGATCATCTTTCTTATTTCCAGACCGCATCGCATTTGGATCATTTTCTGACAAGTTATCGCTATCGGTTTCCATGACAATTCCTTGTTATCAGTTGACAGTTTCTTATTACCGGTTGCTTGGACCTATTTATATTTGTGATCTACCGGATCTCTTCCATAGCTTACGGAGCTCTGAGCATTGATTCCTATGTTTCTTGGCATGTGGTCGACCTTTTCCCATGATTTACACTTCATCCTTTGGATTTTTCAGAAGGATTTCTTTGGCCGAGGCCAACCTTGGTTGTTTTACACGTTAGGTCTTGTTCTTCAGGTTTTGATCCCTTTTGGGCCGACTGGATCCCCTTGGATCATATATATCATTGTAATTATGCATTAGAATGCAAGGGAAGTAGCTAAACTGATCATAGACGATAGATCTTGAGATTTGAGTTCCCGGTTGTAACCTATTATGTACTTTGAGTATGTTCTAGCAGGCCTATGAGTCGGTTTTTTGTAACCCGGTTGTTACCGGTTGGTTGTAACCAATTTCCATGTTATAATTCAATTTGTTCTGCATTGTCTCCATCATATCCTCAAGTTTCTACTGTGTTTACTCTTGTTGATTGGTTCAGACTGATCTCTTTGAGGTTTCTCCTTACCGATGACTGCACCAAGTGGTATTAGAGCGAGTTTTTGTTTCAGTTGTCCTAAGAATTTTGTTGTACGGTGGCAGACTATAGGTTCGACCTATAGCTGCAAAGGACTAACGAAAGATGGCTCGAAGAGAAACTAGGAATGGTGGAGCGCGTGGGAATGCAAACCCTTCTGTGATGGAGATATTGCGAGGGATAGCAGCCCGGTTGGAAGCCGTTGAGACAACACAAAGAAGAGGCTAACATATTGAAGATGTAAGTGAAGATGAAGGAGAAGAATCCCCGGTGAAACAAGTAAACCCACTGATAGTTGATCCGAATGAAGAAACGTTTTTGAGGGTTTTGACTAGGGCTAATACTAAACCCCATTTTACCCCACCAAAATATGATGGAAATTTGGATTCTGATGAATTGATGGATTGGATCTCGGAGATGGAAAAGTATTTTGATTTTGAGAACACTGCAGAGGAAAGGAAGGTGAAATATGCATGTACCCAGTTGAAAGTTCATGCATCTCTTTGGTGGGAGCATTTGCAAGTTGATAGACAGAGAAGAAGTAAAGAGAAAATCAAGACTTGGGATCAGATGGTTGCTAAGTTGAAGTCAAAATTTATACTAGTTGATTATCAAGTGAATCTATTTCGGAAGTTGCAGAATTCGAGATAGAAGGAATCTAGTGTGAAGGAAAACACCAAAGCATTTTACAAGTTGAATATCAGATCCGGACATGTTGATAATGAATTTGAACAAGTTGCAAGTTATTTGAATGGATTACGGATGTCTATACAAGATGAACTCAGTTTGATCAAATTGCAGAGTGTTGAAGAATCTTACTAGTATGCTCTGAAGGCTGAAGAGAAGTTAAACAAGAGACATGAGTAGAGGCAGAGAGGTAGAGGTAGAAGGTTTAACAAAGGTAGATTTCAAGGAGGAAGAGGATATACCAGAGGAAGAGGTACTTGTACAAATCAGAACAAGGATAAGGAAGTAAACAAGGAAGGTAATTCATACTGGAAATATGATAGAAATTTCTACCGGAGGAGAGAACCAGATGGCTACCAGAATGAGAATTTTGGAAGACAAGACAAGAATACATTTAGAGGTACTTGCTTTAAGTGTGGAGGAGAAGGGTATCGTGCATTCGAATGTAGGAAGACAAAGAATACCGAAAGAGCAGCAGTGGTGGAAGAAAACCCCATCGAATCAGCTAACAAACCGGAAGATGGAGAACTATTGATGATGAGGAGATTTTTGTGTCATAGTGGAGAAGATGAAGAGCCCTTGCAAAGGAGAAATTTGTTCAAAACCAGGTGTAAGGTATCTGGTAAGTGTTGTAAATTTGTTATTGATAGTGGTGTAAAGCGGAAAATTGAACCCTAGGTGTTCCCCCCCCACTCCAAGGAGAGAGAAAGGAGGTCACTAGGATTGACGGTTTTCACTTAGGAGGGACTTTACATTCAAAAGAGGGGTTGAAACTCACAAGATCCAATCCCACACAATGCAAGATTGAGTTCTAAATGAGTTTCAAGGGTTGAGACAGCAAGGATACCCTCTTTTATAAAGAATGTAGATAGAAGGATTGAACTAGGAGTGCATGTAAAGTAAGAAAGATTCACTTATAAACGAAGATAGGGACACGGGATGAAGTTGTGGACCTGAAATTAGCAGTAAAATGTCGAGACGATGCTGTCCTGCAAATTTGAGCGAAAGTTGACGGGACGATGGCGCCCAGAGTGCACACGGTCCTCCGAAAAATCCGTGAAACGAAGGGGGATTTGTTCGTCTCTGCACAAGGATTCCAGATCTTCAATTACAGCCGTGTACCTGCAACCTACACACAAAAAAGAGAGGACGATTGGGGGGTTAGGGATTAGGGGTTTGCCTTCAGGTCAAACCCCGGTTTTGGAATTAACCAAGAAATGAGAATGCTGTAAATGTAAATGTTTGTAATGTAATCAAGTACTGATACCTTGTTGTAAGAATGTTTGTATTCTTACATGTGAAGGTGTAATGATGTTGTATGTTATATGTTGTAGGTGATCTTCTCTTCAATGGTTGAATCCTTGTCTTGAATGCAACACCTAGCCTTGAATGGAGACCTAGAATGCTCAATTGCTTGAAGGAATGCTTGAATGCTTGAATGTTTGAATGTTTGAATATTTGCCTATCGCTTCCGCCTCTTGCACATATATGTTTTCCACCTGCTTTCTAGGAGGGGAAATGTAGTTTATATACTTGTCAATTAGGGTTAGGAGACTGATTTTTCCGACCTTAGGCCAACCTAGGAACATTATTTTCCAAATTGCAAACTTGAAGACCTGATGCCCAACAAGAGATCGGGCCCAAAATAGGGCCAAGGACCAGGGCATTGGGTGCCATGGTCCTGAAGGACCAGGGCGCTAGGCGCCATGGTCCCACCTCCCGGGATAGCAGGTTGCAAGGAGGATCAGGCCAAGGTGCAAAAAGATGCAGTTTTTAATATCGTGAACAAGTTTCGGGGTCTCCATTTAGGTTCAACGTTGCGTCGCCATCGTGAAGACCCAAATGCAGTCGAAATTGCAAGTGTCGCAATTTTACGATGCTAAAAGTGGTAGTTCAAATAATCTTGTTTCTGAAGAGATGGTGAATACGATAAACTTGGAAAGATTGAAACACCCTAAGCCTTATCAAATAGAATGGATTTAGGATGAACATAAGTTGTTGGTAAGTGAGCAATGTTTGGTGAAATTGAAAATTGGGAATTATCATGATGAAGTTTTTTTTGATATTATGCCTATGGATATATTTCACCTTTTGTTGGGTAGACCTTGGCAATTTGATAGACATGCAATACATGATGGGAGGAAGAACATATGCACTATTGTGGAAATTGGGATGAATCAAACCTTGTTACCTTTGGAGGAGCCTTTGAAGAGTGAAGTCTGTACAAATGCTAGGATTTGTTTGGTGGATGGAAGGAAATTCCTAGATGGAATGAGACATGAGAATGTATGTTTTGCCTTGGTTCCTAATTAGACTGAGAAATCGGTGTTGGCATATAATGAACTGACATGTTGATATGATGATAATGTATGTTGTCATTGATGTTAATAAGTGTAAGTGAAACGGTATGCAGAATGAAAGAAGTTGGTGAACTGGTATGAAGAAATGTAGTGAACCGGTGTTGGGGTTTCACTAAGTGTGACTACCAGTTGGTAGTCTCAGCTCTAGGGTTTCCGGTTTGGCAATCTAGCTTGTGCGATGCAACCAATGACATTCTATGATGAGTTAGCTAAGAGATGAGGATGAGATCAAGGTGCCACATCATCTTTGTGCATGTGAAGGATTT
This sequence comes from Cryptomeria japonica, assembly GCF_030272615.1. NCBI lineage: Eukaryota > Viridiplantae > Streptophyta > Pinopsida > Cupressales > Cupressaceae > Cryptomeria > Cryptomeria japonica. Next base: position 579,420,152 of record NC_081411.1, on the reverse strand, counting down.
CCTTGAGAATATCGACTGCATTAAAAGTCTACTTCGGGAATGAACATTCTTCTTGGCGGTATGAGAAGAAAGCGTGATGAGTTACTGATTCCCATGTGCGGTGAAGAATGAACAATGCAGATTGTCTGTGATCTGTTTGAGATTGTATTTCTCTATGCAAAGTGTTTGGATGGTTTGGATTGGACCACCTATATTGTAAACCTAAGATGCTTAGGGTTTAGGGTTTATACTACCGACCTAATTGTTGTCTATAAGGTCGATGATGTTTGTTATTGTAAGTTGTTGGCAAATGTTGTGTGTGTATCCGAGTGATGAGATACTTGCCAAACCAATAAGAGAAAATTGTAGAGTGTGATTGCAGAAGTAGAGGAACTAAAAAGGATCTGCCTTGGCATGTAGTGTTGTTATCAGATCAGAGTTTTTACCTATTGTCTTCTAACCATTTCAATAGTTGGAAAATCCCTTTACCGGGTAGCTTTAACAAGCTTACTATAAATCCTCTAACCAGGTGACTCAAGTTTATTGAGTTCTTTAAATACTCCAGCAAGGTAACCTTTAACATGGTTTCAACCTTTAACAGGGTATATAGCCATCCCTTAACCGAGTGATCTTTATCAGGATTGGTTCCTAGCAGAACCTTATTGTAAAGTCTTTAACCAGACTAGGCTCCTAACAGAGCGAGCTTCAAAAGAGTTCAAAAAAAATCTTGTGGGTATTCATCCCCACCATGTTTTTTCCCATTTGGGTTTCCACGTGAAAAATCTATGTGTCATGTATTGTGCATTTTTCATGTGATGATTAAGGGTTCTTTGTTTGAGTGATTATGCATGCAGAGTTATTAGGTTATGGTATTAGTGTTACACCACATGCATATATTTATTGGTGAAGTTGTTATCAAGTATTGAATGTATTTGAAGTGTTCAGACTTATCAGTTTATGTTGTCTGAAATCTTACTGTGTTTAACCGGTATTACCATGGTTAAGTTTAGTAATGAAGACAACCGGTTGGTATTGCTTTAACTTGATAAGTTGTTGAGAAAGTTTTTGTCTGTACTAATTCACCCCCCCCCCCCTCTCAGTACTAGTTAGGGTATCTGTTGTTCATCATTATTCATCAATTGGTATTAGAGCAACTCTAGGTCCTTGGTGATATAAGCTTAACCGCTCGAGGTAAAGGATCATACCTTAATGATGCAGAGGGAAGGTCCTAAGTTCAATAGAGATAACTTCAAAATATGGAAGGACAGAATGAAGATCTATATCAAAAGCTTGGGTGCTCAACACTGGAGCTATGTTGAGAATGCCTATGTGATTCCTAGTGGCACTCTGACCGATGATCAGAAGAGAAGATTCAAGAAAATGGGCAAGTCATGGAAGCTCTTATTAGCAATTTATCAGATATCGAGTTCATTGATGTACAAGATAAGGACACTCCTAAATATGTATGGGACACATTGGAAACTATTTATGGCAGTGATGAACATGTAAAGAAAGCTAAGGAAGAGAGCCTTAGAGGAAAATTTGAAGACACACGGATGGTTGAAGGTGAGACCATTCAACAATATGGCATAAGAATCAAGAGTGTTGTTGGAGATATCAAGAGCACAGGTGGAATGATTGATGATGCCATTGTTGTCAGTAAAGTCTTGAGATCATTGTTACCAGTCTATGCAATTAGAGTTGCTGCTATCCAGGAACTAAGGTCTATAGACAAAACCAAGGTATCCTTAGACTCTATCATTGCGAAGTTAACTGCATATGAGTTGAATAGCTATGATGGTCGTGTTCAAAAGACTGAGTCATCTTTTAGAGCATCTGCTGCACCAACCAGAAAAGGAAAAGAAACAAGTACCAGTTATGAATCCATGCAAAGAAGAGGTATGGATGATGAATAAATTCTGATGGAGTTTGAAGCCCTTCTTGCCAAGAGACTTCCAAAAGGTACTGGAAAATACAAAGGTAAGCTTCCTTTGAAATGTTTTTCCTACAATAAGATAGGACATGTAGCTGTTAACTGTCCTAACAATGAAAATAAGGATAAACTGGAGAGGTTTAGAAAGTATAAAGGAGGAAACAGAAGAAATTGTCTTGTTGCAGTGGATGAAGGTGTTACTGATGAAGAATCTGAGGATGAAGAAAATGAAGACATAGTATTTGTAGTTGTGAAGGAAGAAGTGTCTGACAAGAAAGCACTTGTATCTCACATTGACAACTCTAATGAGTGGATAATTGATAGTGGTTGTTCTCACCACATGATTGGTGATAGGAGAAAGATTCTGTCTCTAGAAGAATATGATGGAGGTGTTGTTAGATTTGGCAACGATGCACCATGTTTGGTGAAAGGTAAAGGATCCATCTCACTGAATGTAAAGAGCAGTGCAGATGTTGTCTACTTGGTAGAATGTCTTAAGCATAACCTATTGAGTGTTGCTCAGCTAAATGATAAAGGACTCATTCTGGAGTTCAAAGGTGGAGTCTGCAGTATAATTGGAAAGAGCGGTGAACTTATTGCCACTGGTAAGCAGACCAGAGGTAACTAATTTAGTTGAATGCCAAGATAAGTCCGTGTCTAATGGCTAAGTTTGATGATAGTTGGATATGGCATAGGAGACTTTGTCATATGAACTTTGATAATATTGTAAAGGCTAGTAAGATCAGGGTAATAAGAGGATTGCCTTTGCTAAACAAATCGGAGAATTCCTTGTGCAGAGAATGTCAACTTGGGAAGATGTCTTCCTCAACTTTCAAAGGTAAGTCTTTCTCAGTAGAAAACTTACTTGACCTTGTGCATACTGATTTGTGTGGTCCTATGAAAACTAGAAGTATTCAAGGAGAAAGGTATTTCATGATTCTTACTGATGACTGCTCAAGAATGATGTGGGTCACATTCTTGAAAGACAAGTCTGAGGCATTTAGAAAGTTTAAAGCCTTTAGAGCATTAGTAGAGAAGGAAAGTGGTCAAAAGATAAAATGCCTAAGAACTGATCAAGGAGGTGAATTTACTTATGATGAATTCAACAAGTACTGTGAAGATAGCGGTATCAAGAGGCAGTTGTCTGCCCCAAGGACACCACAACAGAATGGCATAGCAAAAAGGAATAATAGGACTGTAGTTGAAGCGGCTAGAACAATGATGATCCAAGGAAAGGTTGCTCACACTTTTTGGAGAGAAGTGGTGAGCACTGCAGTCTATACTATGAACTGGGTACTCATCAAGAAAGGTAGAGTTAAAACCCCTTATGAGTATTGGACCAGGAAAACTCCCACTATGAGTTACTTTAAAGCGTTTGGTAGTAAGTGCTATATCAAGAGAGGTGAGCATTTGAGCAAATTTGATGCTAAAAATGATGAAGGAATATTTTTGGGATATTCCACTAAGAGCAAAGCTCTCAAGTGATACAACAATAGAACATAGAAAATTGTTGAGAGTATCAATGTCAGGGGTGATGAATCCCCTAAGGAACTTGAGGAAACCTGCAAAGAAGAAGTGGAAGATGAACCAGGTATAGCCTTCTGGGAACCGGTTAAGAAAGAAACAAGTAAAGATCTTAGTGTTCCTGTATCGGTAGAAGCTGTAGTAGGAGAAGAAGAAGAGGTAAGTGAAGAAGAAGAAGAAAAGATAGCAGATCAAGCTAGAGTCATTCCTAGGTATGTGAAACTACATCATGATCCGAAGCAAAACATAGGAGATAAAGATGCAGGGATACTCACAAGAAGAAAAGTGAAAGAAAACTCTTGCATGATTTCTGAATTAGAGCCCAAGACTTCCAGAGAAGCACTTATAGATGAAGATTGGATTAAATCAATGGAAGAGGAGCTAGACCAGATAGAAAAGAATGCAACATGGTCTCTAGTACCCAGACCAGAACACAAAAATGTCATAGGTACCAAATGTGTCTTCGGGAATAAGATAAATGAAGAAGGAATAGTTATAAGGAACAAGGAAAGACTTGTATGCAAAGGATATGCTCAAGAGGAGGGAGAAGACTATGGAGAAACCTTTTCTCCTATGGCTAGACTAGAAGGTGTATGAATGCTACTTGCATTTGCAGCAGGGATTTAAGGTTTATCAGATGGATGTGAAGTCTGTGTTTTTTAATGGAATCCTAGAAGAGGAAGTGTATATTGAGCAACCGAAAGGGTTTGCCATATCAGAAGATAGTAACATAGTGTGTAGATTACACAAAGCCCTACATGGATTAAAACAAGCACTTAGGGAATGGTATGAAAGGTTACACTCTCATCTTGTGAAGATTGGATTTCAGAGAACAAGTGAGGATGGCAACATCTACTTAAAATCTGAAGGTGATCAAATTCTTATCTGTGAAGTATTTGTAGATGACATAATCTTTGGAGGAGATGATAAAATGAGTCATGCTTTTGCAGAAGAAATGAAGAAAGAGTTTGAGATGTCTCTAATTGGAGAGATAAAATTCTTCATTGGTTTACAGATTCAGCAAATGAAAGAGGGTATCTTTATTACGCAGTCCAAGTATGTCAAAGAGGTATTGAAGACCTTTGGCATGGAGGAGAGAAAACCGGTTGGTGCACCAATGGTGATCGATTGTAAACTGACTAAGGAAGATGATTCAGTGTTGGTGAATGAGAAGGAGTATCGGTCCATGATCGGTAAGTTGCACTATGTGGTGCACAGTAGACCAGATATTGCTCATGCAGTGGGCATAGTAGCTCATTTTCAGAAAATTCCAAGAGAATCCCACTTGGTAGCTATCAAGAGGATTCTTAGATATCTGAAAGGAACAATCGACTATGTATTGTGGTATCCATATAATGGTGACTATAACCTCAAAGTATATATCGATGTCGATTGGGCAGGTAATGTGGATGACCGGAAGAGCACAACCGGTGGAGCGTTCTTTCTTGGTGGAAGACTAGTCTCATGGACAAGTAAGAAGCAGAGTTGTACTTCTCAGTCTACAGCTGAAGTAGAATATGTGGAAGCATTTATGAATTGCACTCAAGAAATCTGAATGAAACATGTGTTGGAAGGTTTCAAAGTACCTATATCTAAACTGGTGAATATATTTTGTGACAACACAAGTGCAATAAATATTTCCAAGAATCCGGTATTGCATGCTAGACCTAAGCACGTTGAGCTTAGATATCACTTCTTGAGAGAGAAAGTTCAGAATAAGAAGGTTGTACTACAACATGTTTCCAGTAAGGAGCAACTAGCAGATATATTCACTAAGCCCTTACCGAAGACTACATTTACCTATTTGAGAGGTGAATTAGGGGTTCTGCCCCTTCATGAAGTCAACTAAAGTTGTGTTCTTCATGCCAGTCAGGTACTATAGTGTCAAATCTTTCCGGATTGATGTGTTGAAGGGTGCTACTCCATAGGGGGAGCAACATAGTAAAGATTGGAAGCTTGTGCCTCCACTTTGGCATTGTTGTCAAAGGGGGAAAAGACATCTAATGTATGGGGAGAAGATATCTGTTAATGTAGATACACTGGACAGTTGCAATGCTACACTGATTATTGCCATCAATGCCAAAGGGGGAGATTATTGGCATATGATGAACCGACATGTTGATATGATGACAATGTATGTTGTCATTGATGTCAATAAGTGTAAGTGAACCGGTATGCATATTGAAAGAAGTTGGTGAACCGTTATGAAGAAATGTAATGAACCGGTGTTGGGGTTTCACTAAGTGTGACTACCGGTTGGTAGTCTCAGCTCTAGGGTTTCTACTTTGGCAATCCAACTTGTGCAATGCAATCGATGACATTCTGTGATGAGTCAGCTAAGAGATGAGGATGAGATCGAGGTGCCACGCTAGCTTTGTGCACGTGAAGGATTTCCTTGAGGATGTTGCATGAGAAGATCGACTGCATTAAAAGTCTACCTCGAGAATGAACATTCTTCTTGGCGGTATGAGAAGAAAGCGTGATGAGTTATTGATTCCCATGTGCGGTGAAGAATGAACGATGCAGATTGTCTTGTGATCTGTTTGAGATTGTATTTCTCTATGCAAAGTGTTTGGACAGTCTGGATTGGACCGCCTGTATTGTAAACCTAAGATGCTTAGGGTTTATGGTTTATACTACCGACCTAACTGTTGTCTATAAGGTTGATGATGTTTGTTATTGTAAGTTGTTGGCAAATGTTGTGTGTGTATCCGCGTGATGAGATACTTGCCAGACCATTAAGAGAAAACTGTAGAGTGTGATTGCAGAAGTAGAGGTATTGAAAAGGATCTGCCTTGGCATGTAGTGTTGTTATCAGATCAGAGTTTTTACCTGTTGTCTTCTAACCATTTCAACAGTTGGAAAATCCCTTTACCGGGTAGCTTTAATAGGCTTACTGTAAATCCTCTAACCAGGTGACTCAAGTTTATTGAGCTCTTTAAATCCTATAGCAAGGTAACCTTTAATAGGGTTTCAACCTTTAACGGGGTATATAGCCATCCCTTAACTGGGTGATCTTTAACAGATTCGGTTCCTAGCAGAACCTTATTGTAAAGTCTTTAACCGGACTAGGCTCCTAACAGAGCGAGCTTCAAAAGAGTTCAAAAAAAAGCTTGTGGGTATTCATCCCCACCATGCTTTTTCCCATTTGGGTTTCCACGTGAAAAATCTATGTGTCATGTATTGTGCATTTTTCATGTGATGATTAAAGGTTCTTTGTTTGAGTGATTATGCATGCAGAGTTATTAGGTTATGGTATTACTGTTACACCACATGCATATGTTTATTGGTGAAGTTGTTACTAAGTATTGAATGTATTTGAAGTGTTCAGACTTATCAGTTTATGTTGTCTGAAGTCTTACTGTGTTTAACTGCTATTGCCATGGTTAAGTTCAATAATGAAGGAAACCAGTTGGTATTGCTTTAAGTTGATAAGTTGTTGAGAAATTTTTTGTCTGTACTGATTCAACCCCCCCTCTCAGTACCAGTTAGGGTATCTGTTGTTCATCATTATTCATCAATCAGAACTGGAAGAACAACCAGATGAGGTAAAGGAATCACTGACAAAATATGAAGACATCATTTCAGATAATGTGCCTGATGTATTGCCACCGATAAGAAGTATTAGTCATTGCATGGATTTGATTCTAGAAGCTAGTTTACGTAACAAATCTACACACCAGATGACACCGACAAGAATGAGGAGTTAAATAGATAAGTGCAGGATCTATTGAAGAAAGGTTTGATTAGAGAAAGTCTAAGCCCTTGTGTAGTACCAGCAATGTTAGCAACTAAAAAGAATGGAGAATGGAGGATGTGTACCGATTCCAGAGCAATAAACAAGATCACAGTGAAATACCAGTTTCCTTTGCCTAGGATGGATGACATGATGGACTGTTTGAGTGGAGTAAAATACTTTACAAAAATAGATTTGAAGAGTGGATATCATCATATTAGGATCACAGAAGGATATGTGTGGAAGACATCATTTAAGACAAATGAAGGACTATATGAATGGTTAGTGATGCCTTTTGGGTTGACTAATGCACCTAGTACTTTCATGAGGTTGATGAATGAAGTATTGAATAAATTCTTGGGTAAGTTTGTTATTGTTTATTTGGATGACATTCTGATTTTCAGTAAGACAAAAGAGGAGCATTTGTTGCATTTGAGACAAGTTTTGTAGAGGTTGAGAGAAGAGAAGTTGATGATAAATCTTAAGAATCATACTTTCATGAAGAAAGAGTTAGTCTATTTGGGATGTGTGATATCTTCTGATGGTTTGAAGATGGACCCTAAGAAAGTGAAATCAATTGTTGAATGGCCTACACCAGAAAGCATTGGATAGGTAAGATCATTTCTTGGATTGGCTAGTTTCTATTGGAAGTTTATCAGACATTTCAGTTCAGTTTGTAACCCTATGACTGAGACCATGAGGGGAGATAAGAAGGAATTCAAGTGGACCACTAGAGTAAACAAAAGTTTTGAGTTATTGAAGTAGAAAGTGATTGAGCAGCCCGTGTTAGCTTTACGGGATTTCAACAAAGTATTCCAAGTTGATTGTGACACAAGTGGAACAAAAATAGGAGCAATCTTGACTTAAGAAGGGAGAGCAGTAGCTTATTTCAGTGAGAAGTTGAATGGTGCTAGGAGGAGATATTTAGTATATGATCAGGAATTCTATGTCATAGTTCAAGCCTTGAAGAAATGGAGACATTACTTGTTGCCTAAGGAGTTTGTGTTGTATATAGATCATCAAGCCTTGCAATATTTGAACAGTCAAATTAAGTTGAAATAGAGACATATGAGATGGGTAGAATTTTTGTAGAGTTACACCTTTGTGTTGAAGCATAGAAGTGGGAAATCTAACAAAGTTGTTGATGCATTGAGTAGGAGAAGGAATCTACTAACAGGAATGAGAGTGAAAGTATTAGGATTTGAAGAGTTCAAGACCTTGTATCATGATGACCTAGATTTTGGAGAACCTTTGAAATCATGTAGAGATACGGTTATGGCAGATAGGAGTCAGTGGTTGGATAATTTTATTCAGGATGAGATAAGGAGAAACATAGTGGAGGATTAGTTGGACACTTTGGTGTTGAAAAAATAGTAGCCTTGGTGAGTGAGGAATGCTTTTGGCCCCAGATTCATAAGGATGTTAGGAAATATGTGCAAAGTTGTAGAGTTTGTCAAGTTGCAAAAGGGAGTAGTCAGAATGTGGGATTGTATAAACCTTTGATAGTACTGGTAAGACCTTGGGAGGATATAAGCATGGATTTCATACTTGGATTTCCTAAAACACAAAGAGGGAATGATTCTCTATTTGTGGTGGTGGATAACTTCTCTAAGATGGCTCATTTCATACCTTGTAGGAAGACATTAGATGCAGTGCACATAGCAGAACTAATTTCAAGGAAGTAGTGACATTGCATGGATTACCTAAGAGCATAGTTTCAGATAGAGACACTAAGTTTGTTGGTTACTTTTGGAGAACACTTTGGAAGAAGATGAAGACAGATTTGGAATTTAGTTCTACTTTTTACCCACAGATTGATGGACAGACAAAGGTAGTAAATCAAAGTTTGGGAAATTAACTGAGATGTTTAGTTGGAGATAAAACTGGAAGTTGGGATTTGATTTTAGCACAAGAAGAGTTTGCCTACAATAATTTAGTGAATAGGAGTATCAGAAAAACACCTTTTGAGATAGTTACTAGAGTACATCCTAGAGGTATATCAGAATTAAGGGATATCAATAGTGAAGATCGGAGAAGTTCAGAAGTAGAAGACTTTGCAAACCACATGACATCCTTTCATATTCAGGTTAAGAAACATTTAGAGGATATGAACATCAAGTATAAGGAGAAGGTATATGAGAAGAGGAGACATAAGGAATTTGAAGTTGGTGATGAAGTGATGGTGTATCTGAGAAAAGAGAGAATCCCGGTTGGAACCTATAACAAGTTGCAGATGAAGAAGCTTGGAGCCTGTAAGATCTTGAGGAAATTTAGTTCTGGAAATGCATATGAAGTGGAGTTACAGGATGACTTAAACATATCACCTATATTCAATATTGCAAACCTACATCAGTATCATGAACCAGAATTCAGTGAAGACACTATAACTAACCTAGAGAAACAATTGCCCTTGAAGGAACTAGATCAGATTGAGGACATTTTGGATGGTAGGATTGGACGTAGTACCTAGAGCAGTCAGTATAAGGAGTACCTAGTGAAGTGGAAGGGTAGACCAGTGGAAGATTCATCTTGGATTTCTTCGGTAGAGGTAGATCATCTTAGTTTTTCTCTGACCCCAACAAAGTGAGAGACTTGATTTTTCAACAACCCTGGATGTCTAATGTAGGAGCATCCCTGGTTCATGGAAATCTTGCATCAACCAAAAACAATTTCCTTTTTGTTTTGCTTTATGTTTGCAATTTCAACATTTCTTTCTGTGTGTACCGATTTTGGCTCACCGGATCCTATGGAGTTGGATTTTGATTGAATAATTGATCATCTTTCTTATTTCTAGACCGCATCGCATTTGGATCATTTTCCGACAAGTTATCGCTATTGGTTTCCATGATAGTTCCTTGTTAGTGGTTGACAGTTTCTTGTTATCGGTTGCTTGGACCTATTTGCATTTGTGATCTATCAGATCTCTTTTGTAGCTTGCAGAGCCCTGAGCGTTGATTCCGATGTTTCTTGACGTGTGGTCAACCTTTTCCCATGATTTACACTTCATCCTTTGGATTTTCTGGAAGGATTTCTTTGGCGAAGGCCGACCTTGTTGGTTTTACACATTAGGTCTTGTTCTTTGGGTTTTGATCCCTTTTGGGTCCACAAGATCCCCTTGGATCATACATATCATTCTAATTACACATTAGAATGCAAGGGAGTTAGCTAGACTGGGCATAGACAATATATCTTGAGATTTGAGGTCTTGGTTGTGACCTATTATGTACTTTGAGTATGTTCTAGCAAGTCTGTGAGCCAGTTTTCTGTAACCTGGTTGTTACCGGTTGGTTGTAACCGATTTCCATGTTATAATTCAATCAGTTCTGCATTATCTCCATCATATCCTCGAGTTTTTTGTTGTGTTTACTCTTTCTGACCAGTTCAGACTGATCTCTTTGAGATTTCTCCTTAATGGTGACTACACCATTTATTGTATATTTGGATGATATTTTGATTTTCATTAAGAGCAAGGAAGAATATATGTTGCATTTGAGACAAGTTTTGTAGAGGTTGAGAGAAGAGAAGTTGTTGATAAACATTAAGAAGTGCAGTTTCATGAAGGAAGAATTAGTCTATTTGGGATTTGTGATATTTGCGCATGGATTGAAGATGGACCCTAAGAAGGTAAGAGCAATTGTTGAATGGCCTACACTAGAAAGCATTGCAGAGGTAAGATCATTTCATGGACTGGCTAGTTTCTATCAAAAGTTTATCAGAAATTTTAGTTTAGTTTGTATCCTTATGATAGAAGAAATGAGAGGAGCTAGGAAGGAATTCAAGTCGACAATCGGAGCAAATAAGAGCTTTGAATTTTTGAAACAGAAGGTGACAAAGCAGCCTATGTTTTCTTTACTGTATTTTAGCAAAGTATTTCAAGTGGACTGTGATGCAAGTGGAAGCAATTGGAGCAATGTTAAGTCAGGAAGGAAGACTGGTAGCTTATTTCAATGAGAAATTGAATGATGCTAGAAGAAGATATTTGGTGTATGATCAAGAGTTATATGTCATAATTAAAGCATTGAAGAAGTGGAGAGATTATTTGTTTCCTAAGGAGTTTGTGTTGTATACTGATCATCAAGAACTGCAATATTTGAACAATCAAAGTAAGTTGAATCAGAGACACATTAGATGGGTGGAGTTCTTGCAGAGTTATACCTTTGTCTTGAAGCATAGAAGTGGGAAGTCAAATAGAGTTTTTGATGCCTTGAGTAGAAGGAGGAATTTATTGATTGAGATGAGAGTGGAGGTATTAGGTTTTGAGGAATTGAAAAACTTGTATAAGGAGGACCCAGATTTTGCAGAACTTTGGAAAGATTTTAAGGAATCGGTTATGGTGGATAGGAGCAAGTGGATAGATTACTTAATTTAAGATGAGATGTTGTTCAGAGGAGTTCAGTTGTGTATACCTAGGAGTTCTATGAGAGTGAATCTAATAAAGAAGAAGCATGGTGGAAGATTAGCCAAACACTTTGGCATTCATAAGACAGAACCATTGTTGAGTGAGAATTACTTTTGGACTCGGATTCATAAGGATGTCAGGAAATTTGTGCAAAGCTGTAGGATTTCTGAACTTGCAAAAGGTAGTAGTCAAAATGTTGGATTTTATAAGCCTTTGACAGTTCTGGAGAGACCTTGGGAGGACATAAGCATTGATTTTATACTTGGATTTCCTAGGACACAGAGAGGAAATGATTCTATGTTTGTGGTGGTGGATAGATTCTCAAAGATGGCACATTTCATACCTTGTAAGAAGAAAATAGATGTAGTACATGTTGTTGACCTATTTTTCAAGGAAGTGGTGAGATTACTTGGATTACCTTAGAGCATAATTTCAAACAGAGATGCTAAGTTTGTTAGATATTTTTAGAGAACACTCTAGAAAAAAATGAAGACACATTTGAAATTTAGTTCTACTTTTCACCCACAGACTAATGGACAGATAGAGGTAGTAAATAGGAGTTTGGGAAACTTGTTGAGATTCTTAGTTGGAGAGAAAACTGGAAGTTGGGACTTGATTCTTGCATAAGCGGATTTTTCCTACAATAATTAATTGAACAAGAGTACCGAAAAAACACCCTTTAAGATTGTTACGGGAGCACAACCTAGAGGTATATCAGAGTTGAGGGACATCAGTAATTAAGATAAAAGAAGTGTAGAAGTGGAAGAATTTGCAAAGCATATGAATACAATACATATCCAAGTCAAACAACATCTGGAGGACATGAACAGTAAGTATAAGGAGAAAGAAGATGAGAAGAGGAGACATAAGGAATTTGACGTTTGAGATGAAGTGATGGTGTATCTAAGAAAATAAATATTTCTAGTTGGAACCTGCAATAAGTTATAGATGAGGAAGTTTGGACCTTGTTAGATCTTGAAGAAATTCAATTCCGAAAATGCATATGAAGTGGAGTTACTTGACACTTTGGAAATTTCACCTATATTCAACATTGTAGGCCTACATCAGTATCATGAGCCAGAATTTGGTGAAGATAGTGTAGCAGACTTGGGAAAGTAGATACCCTGAAGGAAACCAGACCAGATTGAAGACATTTTAGATAGTAGAATTGGGCGTAGCACCCGGAGCAACCAATATAGAGAGTATCTTGTGAAATGGAAGGATGGACCAGTTGAAGATTCATCATGGATTTCTCAGGTAGAGGTAGAATGTCTTGGTTTTCCTTTGACCCCCATAAAAGTGATGGACTCACTTTTTCAACAAACCTGAATGTTTGATGTCAGAGCATCCCCAGTTCTTGACAATCTTGTACCAACCAAAACATTTTCTTTTAGTTTGTTTCATGTTTTGCAGTTTCATCATTTCTTTCTGTATTTCTTTGCATTTTCTCATCGGATCTTGCGAAGCTGGATTTTGATTGTGGACATGTTCATCTACCTTATCCTAAGTCCATGGGACGTTTGGATCTTTTTTCAATAATTTATTACTTCAGGAATCTGAGATAGTTTTCTGGCTTGAAGCACTAGAACCGCTCAGACCCATTTGCTATTGGTAAATCTTGCGGATCATTTCCATAGCTTATGGAGAATCAGTTCATTTTTCTCTAATTTTCATTGGCTTGTGGCTGACCTTCCCTTGGGTCAACACTTCATTCCATGAATTTTCCAAAAGGATCTCTTTGGTGAAGGCCGACCTAGTTGTTTTACATGTTATATCTTGTTCATCGGTTGTTATTTCATCTTGGGTTGATGCATATCATTCTTGATCATCTAAATCAATGTAATTAGGCATTTAGCAATTAGTTCTTAGAAAATATAAGAAAAATATGAATGTTAGGAGCTCTGGAGTTGGCTTACACTCTTGCTTGAGCCCGCATATTATATTTGAGCATGTATGTAATCAGGCCTGTGTGCCGAATCTTGTAAGCTCTCATGTTGCCAGCAGTTTGTAACTAATTTTCATGATATAATCAAGTTTTTTCTACATTGCCTCCATCACATTGTATTTCTTTTTTTGTGTTAACTCTTGTTGCACGGTCTGGATTGTTCTTTTTGAGGACCCTCCTATCGTGACTACACTAATTAGGGAGAAAACACAAAGCATATACATATAAGATCTCCAAGGTTCCAATGACATTTTTCAACACAAATCTCAAAGAACAACTCAAGTCAAAGAGAACATTATAGAACACCATGCAATACTAAGAGCAACAACCTTAACCAAAGATCCCAATGTTTGCAACACAAGCTTTGATACTAGATGCAATTCCTGCCAAAATACCCTAGAGAAAATCACTAATCTAACTAACAAATAGAGATAAAAAAAATTAAACATTCACTAATACCACACATAATTCTACAAGTACTCATATGCATTAGTCATAACATTACATGAATGCATAAACATCTTAAAAATAATCATATTCATAACAACATAATACGCAAGCAGAAATAACAATACAACTATACATCCCTAGGGTGGCTCAACACCATTACTTAACTAACAATAACACACAAGCACATCCATAATCATGATACCATTAACATCCATTACATTTACTTCCTAATCAATTACTTTCTTCCTAACATTAGTAATATGAGATATCAATGCAAATCCTACATATTCCCATTAACTCTTGAATTCATTTTAAAACACCAACCAAATGTTCTTATTTCCCTTTTCAAAGCCATCTAACATGATATCATCATCTTTCCACATAAAGCATCACTAAATGCATATTTAGTTCATTTCCTTTAAGGATAATCATACATGCCTACATTATACTCATGCATGTCCATTTTCTAAAGATAACCAACATTAAGGAATAACATCTTTTCAATTTAGAGCTTTCACTCATAGACATTACACAAACATTTAACATTTCCACTACTATCCATAGATATACACAAGATATTCCAATCATATTTCTTAATTATTCAATTCCTTTCCAATCTAGAATTACATACATAATGAGCATCCAATTACAATAATCATAATCTATTACAGTTCCTCATGAATCTCAACCTGCTACAAGACCTATTATATATGATCTCAAGATACAAGATACATAGCTTCTACTACTTTTACATCTTTCTCATGATACAAAATACTTGATTGGAATCTCAAATACATGAAATATGCTCCAAAGATCCATCCACATGAATAAGAGATACAAATCCACATCCACACATGCTAGCAACCAATGAAGAACATCCCAATGGAAGAAGGCATCAAACCACCTAACCATGTGGAACCAATAAGGAACCAACCCCAGTGCTACGATATGACACAAGGTTCCAACTAACGCTCTAGACCTAGGCTAACACCTAACAATGAAGGAACTCAACACAACATCCACAATGAAATAACAACCAACTAACAATAACCCAAAACACATCACTAGGCTAATCATAAATCAATAAACTCCTAGAGTCATACCAATCAATCAAAGCATAAGGATCATGGACACATATAGGGAAAGAGTGTCATCACATGCTATCCTCAACATAGAAGGGGTCAAACCACACCTTGATAGACATGTGGAACTGTCTCAACCTTGGAGCCAATAAAGGGTCCAATTTACCATTCCAACAATCTTCCCAAGCTCATCACGAGTTAACACTACATGGCTATCAGGTGGGGCACCATAAAAACCAATTTCTTATCTTGATTAGGTGAATTGCTAATTACCCAAACCCACTAATCAATTGTTAAGGTTATCACTTGCAATTACAAAGGAAAACTCTTCATGTGGTTCCTCAGTTGGTCTAGACTCTAAGTATCTTTACAAGGAACCTCTTAGCAGTCTATTGGTCATGACCTCGGTCCACACATGCAAGATTACACTCTCCCTATCCATGGACCAAGACCTTAGGGTGAAACATAACAATAACAACATCAGAAGGAGGCTCATACATATAATCCACCAATAGAAACATAATGTTGATACAAAACTGAAGCATAAAAACTGAAGGGGCTCTATAATGAATGGCTCATAAGGCACAACACTTTTTGAAGGTTTTGCAAATGGAGTTGCAAGCTGAGTGGATTTAACCTTGGAGGAAACTCTATGGTTAAGTGCGCTCGAGTTGGAGTAGTATTGGGATGGGTGACCTCCCGGGAAGGACCAATGCTTCACCTCTATGAGCATCACCTATTCTCATGAGAGATGGGTTCTTGTGAACCACTACTCATGTATCATGGGTCAATGAGTTTGACTTGAAAACTACTAAGTTGAATCCTAATAGCAATATCACAACAAGGACCATGAAGTAAACATGAAAATGAAGAGTCTCAACCATCAAAAGCACAAAAATAAACAAGAGTAAGGAATACACCATCTTACTCAAGAATATGAAAATACAATCCTCAATAGTGAGGTACAACCATCCCATTGGAGCTCACATAAAGCCAACCTCAATAGCAAGCCATTCTCCTTCTTGCTGGAGTTAATCAACATATATGCACAATCCTCAACGGTAAGGCATGAACCATCTTACCAAAGCAAAAAATAATAATGAAATAATCAACATAAAATCAAATGACCTCTCTAAAAACTCAAATCAATCACACAAAGCCTCTGATACAAGCCCAAAAACCAGAAAAGTGACCAAGATGTGAAAACACTCACAAACTGGCAAAAGTAGGGTAACTATGTGCATTCAAAGGTTGGATTAGCGCATCTGGTGTACATGTTGGATATCATTGGCATATGATGAACCGGTATGTTGATATGATGATAATGTATGTTGTCATTGATTTCAATAAGTGTAAGTGAACCAGTATGCAAATTGAAGAAGTTGGTGAACCGGTATGAAGAGGTATGAGGAGATTCAGTGAACCAGTGTTGGGGTTTCACTAAGTGTGATTACCGGTTGGTAGTCTCGGCTCTATGGTAATCGGTTTGGTGATCCAGCTTGTGTGATGAACCGATGATACTCTGTGATGAGTTAGCTAAGAGATGTGATCGAGGTGCCATGTCAGCTTTGTACACGTGAAGGATTGAGGCATAAGAAGATCGACCATGTTTGAAGTCTACCTCAGGAATGATCATTCTTCTTAGTGGTATGAGAAGAGAGTGTGATGGGTTACTGATTCCCATGTGCAGTGATGAATGAATGATGCAGATTGTCTTGTGATCTGTTTTGAAATTGTAATGCTTTATGCAATATGTTTGGACAGTCGAGATTGGATCGCCTGTGTTGTAAACCTAAGCATCTTAGGGTTTAGGGTTTATGTTACTGACCTATCTGTTGTCTATAAGGTCGATGATGTTTGTTATTGAAAAGTTGTTGGCAACTGTTGTGTGTATGTATCCAAGTGAAGAGATACTTGATACTTGCTAGACCAGTAAGAGGTAAATTGCAGAGTTTGATTGCAGAGTAGAGGATATGAAAAGGATCTACCTTGACATGTAGTGCTGTTATCAGATCGTAGTTTTTCCTGTTGTCTTCTAATCATTTGAACAGATGGAAAATCCCTTTAGCGGGTAGCTTTAATAGGCTTATTGTAAAACCTATAACCAGGTGACTCAAGATCATCGAGTTCTTTAAATCCTCTAGTGAGGTAACCTTTAATAGGGTTTCAACCTTTAACAAGGTATATAGCCATCCCTTAACCGGGTGATCTCTAACAGGATCAGTTCCTAGCAGAACCTTATTGTAAAGTCTTTAACTGGACTAGGCTCCTAACAGGGTGAGCTTCAAAAGAGTTCAAAACAAGCTTGTGGGTATTCATCCCCACCGTGGTTTTACCCATTTGGGTTTCCACATGAAAAATTTGTGTGTTATGTGTTATGCATTTTTCATGTGATGTGTATGAAGTATTTGGTTGAAGGATTATGCATGCAGGGTTAATAGGTTATGGTATTTTTGGTATACCACATGCATATGTTTATGGGTGAAGTTGATGTTGCATAATTGATCGTATTTGAAGTATTCAGAACTATCAGTTTATGGTGTCTGGTCTCTTACTATGTTTAACCGGTATCGCCATGGTTAAGTTCAGTAATGGTGATAACCAGTTCATTTTTCTTTAGCTAGATAAGTTGTTAAGAGAGTTTTTACCTGTACTGATTCAACCCCCCCCCTCTCAATACCAGTTGGGGTATTCGTTGTTCATCATTATTCATCAATTGGTATCAGAGAACCTCCAGGTCCTTGGTGATATAAGATTAACCGCTTGAGGTAAAAAATCATACTGTAATGATGAAGAGGGAAGGTCCTAAGTTCAATAGAGATAACTTTAAGATATGGAAGGATAGAATGAAGATTTACATCAAGAATATGGGTGCTCAACACTGGAGCTATGTTGAGAATGCATTTGTAACTCCCACTGGCACTTTGACTGATGATCAGAAGAGAGAAATTCGGGAAAATGGGCAAGTCATGGAAGCCCTTACCAGCAGGTTGTCAGACATTGAGTTTATTGATGTACAAGACAAGGACACTCCTAAGGAGGTATGGGATGCACTGGAAACCATTTATGGTGGTGATGAGCATGTAAAGAAAGCTAAGGAAGAAAGCCTTAGAGTAAAATTTGAAGACACGAGGATGGTTGAAGGTGAAACCATTCAGCAATATGGTATTAGGATTAAGACTGTGGTTGGTGATATCAAAAGCATTGGTAGAACTATTGATGATACCATGGTTGTTAGTAAAGTCCTTAGATCATTATTACCAATCTATGCAATCAGAGTTGCTGCTATCCAGGAATTGAGGTCTGTTGATAAGACCAAGGTATTCTTAGATTCTATCATTGCAAAGTTGACTGCATATGAGTTGAATAGCTATGATGGTAGTGTTCAGAAGACTGAGTCAGCCTTTAAAGCATCTACTGTACCATCCAGAAAAGGAAAAGAAATTAGTACCAGTTATGAATCCAGACAATGTAGAGAAATGGATGATGAAGAGATTCTGATGGAGTTCGAAGCTCTTCTTGCTAAAAGACTTCCGAAGGGAACCAAAAAATATAGAGGTAAACTTCCTTTGAAATGTTTTTCCTGCAATAAGATAGGACATATAGTTGTAAATTGTCCTAACAATGACAATAAGGATAAACCAGAGAGGTTTAGAAAGTATAAAGGAGGAAACAAAAGAAATTGTCTAGTTGTTGTGGATGAAGGTGTCACTGACAAAGAATCAAAAGATGAAGAAACTGAAGACATAGTGTTTGTAGCAGTAAAGAAAGAAGTGTCCGACAAGAAATCTCTTATCTCTCTCATTAACAACTCCAATGAGAGGATATTTGATAGTGGTTGTTCTCACCACATGACTGGCGACCGGAGAAAGTTTCTGTCTTTGGAAGAATATGATGGAGGTGTTGTCAGATTTGGCAACGATGCACCATGCTTGGTAAAAGGTAAAGGATCCATCTCACTGAATGAAAAAAGAAGTGTAGATGATGTCTACTGGGTAGAAGGTCTTAAGCATAACCTATTGAGTGTTGCTCAACTGAATGACAAAGGATTAATTCTTGAATTCAAAGGTGGAATTTGCAGTATAATTGGGAAGAGTGGTGAAGTTATTGCGACTAGTAAGAAGACCAGAGATAACTTATTTCAGTTGAATGCCAAGATAAGTCGATGTCTAATGGCTAAGTTTGATGATAGTTGGATATGGCATAGGAGACTCTATCATATGAACTTTGACAACATTGTTAAAGCCGGTAAGATCAAGGCGGTAAGAGGATTACCGTTGCTGGACAAACTTGAGAGTTCTTTGTGCAGAGAATGTCAACTTGGGAAGATGTCTTCCTCAACTTTTAAAGGTAAGTCTTTCTCAGCAGAAAATTTACTTGATCTTGTGCATACTGATTTGTGTGGTCCTATGAAAACTATAAATTTTCAAGGAGATAGGTATTTTATGATTCTTACTGATGACTGCTCAAGAATGATGTGGGTCACATTCTTGAAAGACAAGTCTGAAGCATTTGAAAAATTCAAATCTTTCAGAGCATTAGTAGAGAAAGAAAGTGGTGAAAAGATAAAATTCCTGAGAACTAATCAAGGAGGAGAATTCACTTCTAATGAATTCAATAAGTACTATGAAGATAATGGTATCAAGAGATAGTTGTCTGCCCCAAGGATACCAGAACAAAATGGTATAGCAGAAAGAAATAACAGGATTGCAGTTGAAGGGGCTAGAACAATGCTGACCCAAGGAAAGGAAGCTCACACTTTTTGGAGAGAAGCGATGAGCACTGCAGTCTATACTATGAACCGGGTACTCATCAAGAAAGGTAAAGATAAAACCCCTTATGAGTATTGGACCAGGAAAACTCCCACTTTGAGTTATTTTAAAGTGTTTGGTAGTAAGTGCTATATCAAGAGAGGTGAGCATTTGAGCAAATTTGATGCAAAATGTGATGAAGGAATATTTCTGGGATATTCCACTAAGAGCAAAGCTCTCAAGTGTTACAACAATAGAACTCATAAAATTGTTGAAAGTATCAATGTCAGGGTTGATGAATCCCCTGAGGAACCTGAGGTAACATGTAGGGAAGAAGTAGAAGATGAACCGGGTATAGCCTTCTGGGAACCGGTTAAGAAAGAAACTTGTAAAGATCTCAGTGTTCCTATACCGGTAGAACCTGCAGTAAGAGAAGAAGAGAGGTTAGTGAAGAAGAAGAAGAAGAAAAGCTAGCAGAAACAGGCTAGAATCATTCCTAGATATGTGAAGCTACACCGTGATCCAAAGCAAATCATAGGAGATAAAGATGTAGGGATACTCACTAGAAGAAAAGTGAAGGATAACTCTTGCATGATTTCTAAATTTGAACCCAAGACTTCAAGAGAAGCTCTTACAGATGAAGACTAGATTAAAGCAATGGAAGAGGAGCTAGATCAGATAGAAAAGAATACAACATGGTCTTTGGTGCCCAGAGCAGAACATAAAAATGTCATAGGTACCAAATGGGTCTTCTAGAATAAGTTGAACAAAGAAGGCATAGTTGTTAGGAACAAGGCTAGGCTTGTATGTAAGGGATACACTCAAGAGGAGGGAGAAGACCATGGAGAAACCTTGGCTCCTATGGCTAGACTAGAAGGTGCTCAAATGCTACTTGCATTTGCAATATTTAAGGGATTTAAGGTCTATCAGATGGATGTGAAGTTTTCTTTTCTGAATGGAATCCTAGAAGAAGATGTGTATATAGAGCAACCAGAAGGGTTTTCCTTATCAGAAGATAGTGACATGGTGTGTAGATTACACAAAGCCCTGTATGGACTTAAACAAGCACCTAGGGCATGGTATGAAAGACTATACTCTCATCTTGTGAAGATTGGATTTCAGAGAACAAGTGAAGATAGCAACATCTACTTCAAATCAGAAGGTGTTCAGATTCTGATTTGTGAAGTGTTTTTGGATGACATAATCTTTGGAGGAGATGATAGAATGAGTCATGCGTTTATAGATGAAATGAAGAAAGAATTTGAGATGTCTTTAATAGGAGAGATAAAATTCTTCATTGGTTTATAGATTCAACAAATGAAAGAGGGTATCTTTATTACCCAGTCAAAGTATTTCAAAGAGGTATTGAAGACTTTTGGCATGGAGGAAAGAAAACTGGTTGGTACATCGATGGTGACTGGCTGTAAACTAGCCAAGGAAGATGATTCAGCACTAGTGAATGAAAAAGAGTATCGGTCAATGATCGGTAAACTACACTATGTGGTGCACAACAGACCAGATATTGCTCATGCAGTGGGCATAGTAGCTCATTTTCAGAAATGTCTGAGAGAATCCCACTTGGTAGTTGTGAAGAGGATTCTTAGATATCTGAAAGGAACAGTTGATTATGGATTGTGGTATCCATATAATGGTGACTATAACCTTAAAATATATACCGATGCCGATTGGGCAGGTAATGTGGATGACCGGAAGAGCACAACCGATGGAGCATTCTTTCTTGGTGGAAGATTAGTATCATGGACAAACAAGAAGCAGAGTTGTACTTCTCAATCTACAGCTGAAGTAGAATATGTGGCAGCATTTATGAACTGCACTCAAGCAATTTAGATGAAGCATGTATTGGAATGTTTCAAGGTACCTGTATCTGAACTTGTGAACATATTTTGTGATAACACAAGTGCAATAAACATTTCCAAGAATCTGATATTGCATGCTAGAACTAAGCACATTGAGCTTAAATATCATTTCTTGAGAGAGAAAGTTCAAAATAAGGAGGTTGTACTACAACATGTTTCCAGTAAGGAGCAGCTAGCAGATATATTCACTAAGCCCTTACCGAAGACTACATTTACCTATTTGAGAGGTGAATTAGGGGTTCTGCCCATTCATGAAGTCAACTAAGGTTGCATGCTCCGCATTAGTCAAGTACTATAGCGTCAAATCTTTTAGGATTGATGTGTTGATGGAAGCTACTCCTTAGGGGGAGCAGCATAGTAGATTTTGGAAGCTTATGCCTCCACTTTGGCATTGCTGTCAAAGGGGGAGAAGATATATGATAGATGTATCAGGAGAAGATATCTGATAATGTAGATACACTGGTCTATGAGGTTTTCAGTTCCAATGCTACAGTGAGTATTGCCATCAATGCCAAAGGGGGAGATTGTTAGATATCATTGGCATATGATGAACCATAATGTTGATATGATGATAATGTATGTTGTCATTGATGTTAATATGTGTAAGTGAATCGGTATGCAGATTGAAGAAGTTGGTGAACCGGTATGAAGAGGTATGAGGAGATTTAGTGAACCGGTGTCGAGGTTTCACTAAGTGTGATTACCGGTTGGTAGTCTCAGCTCTATGGTTATCGGTTTGGTGATCCAGTTTGTGCGATGAACTGATGATACTCTGTGATGAGTTAGCTAAGAGATGTGATCGAGGTGTTATGTCAGCTTTGTGTGCATGAAGGATTGAGGCATAAGAAGATAGACCGTGTTTGAAGTCTACCTCAGGAATGATCATTCTTCTTAGTGGTATGAGAAGAGAGCATGATAGGTTACTGATTCCCATGTGTAGTGATGAATGAACGATGCAAATTGTCTTGTGATCTGTTTTAAAATTGCAATGCTTTATGCAATATGTTTGGACGTTCAGGATTGGACTGCATGTGTTGTAAACCTAAGCATCTTAGGGTTTAGGGTTTATGTTACCGACCTATCTGTTGTCTATAAGGTCGATGATGTTTGTTATTGAAAAGTTGTTGGCAGATGTTGTGTGTATGTATCCGAGTGAAGAGATAATTGATACTTGCCAGACCAGTAAGAGGTTAGCTGCAGAGTTTGATTGCAGAGTAGAGGATATGAAAAGGATCTACCTTGGCATGTAGTGTTGTTATCAAATAGTAGTTTTTCCTGTTGTCTTCTAATCATTTCAATAGATGGAAAATCCCTTTACCGGGTAGCTTTAACATGCTTATTGTAAAACCTATAACCAGGTGACTCAAGATCATCGAGTTCTTTAGATCCTCTAGCGAGGTAACCTTTAACAGGGTTTCAACCTTTAACAGGGTATATAGCCATCCCTTAACCGGGTGATCTCTAACAGGATCGGTTCCTAGCAGAACCTTATTATAAAGTCTTTAACCGTACTAGGCTCCTAACGGGGCGAGCTTCAAAAGAGTTCAAAACAAGCTTGTGGGTATTCATCCCCCACCATGGTTTTTCCCATTTGGGTTTCCATGTGAAAAATTTGTGTGTTATGTGTTATGCATTTTTCATGTGATGTTTATGAAGTATTTGGTTGAAGGATTATGCATGCAAGGTTAATAGGTTATGGTATTTTTAGTATACCACATGCATATGTTTATGGGTGAAGTTGATGTTGCATAATTGATCATATTTGAAGTATTCAGACCTATCAGTTTATGGTGTGTGGTGTCTTACTGTGTTTAACTAGTATCACCATGGTTAAGTTTAGTAATGGTGATAACTAGTTCGTTTTGCTTTAGCTAGATAAGTTGTTAAGAGAGTTTTTACCTATACTGATTCACCCCCCCCTCTAAGTACCAGTTCGGGTATCTGTTGTTCATCATTATTCATCAGTGCATATTAGCAAATAGGGGACATTCTATAGCGCATACATTTCAAAATTTAGTGCATAGGATGGTTTATATACCGCATCCAAGACAACAAGCAAAAATGACATAAAACGGAAGAAATACATTGACGATCTTGTCCAGATTGCATGAAACTTTATAATAAGGTCCATAACTCATTCAAAAGGTGTAAGAGACAAAAATAAAGCCAAAGGAACACAGAAACAAAAAAATATGTCCATACCAAGAGAATTTAATATCATTTGCCTCCTTTCACAAAACATACAGTGACTTGCCCAGATTCCAAAAGACTACATTGTAGGATGAAGTAAGGTAAAGAGAAGACTTAAACACCAATAGGAAAAGCAATCAAGGTTTCTACAAGTCCAAATTAAAGGGAATTAATAAGAACATCAAACACAATGCCAACAATCCACTTGTTACTCCAGCAATACACAACTACAATCTCCCATTCAATAAGTACATATGTATAAATACAACCATAAATCTCTTTCCCCAATCTATATAAAATAATATATTATCAAATAACTATTCTAGTAGCCCCAAAGACAATCTTTGAGATTACACGAAGAAGACAAATCCTTCAAAACCAACAATTCGAGAAAGAAAGGCAAAGCTCCAACCTAGAGAAACTGAAGTAATGGCCATGACAATCGATGAAGTGCAACAACCCAATTCAAGACTCCAGCAAATCCAAATCCAATCTTATTCAACCAAAGCCAAAAATCTTATCGAAACCAAAATCTCCAGCAACATTCAAAATTCTCCAAAATCGCAAAAAAAATCAATCCAGATGCTAACCATGGCAAATGCTCAAAAATCCAATAAATAAAATCTCATTTAAAAAACTATAGAAGAATCCCAACCAATCAAAATATTCTAATAAACTATATTCTATACCAACCCCCTTCCAAAATTTGAGGTAAGAATATAAAATAATATTATTTACTTACCCCTGAATCTCAACCAATAAAATAATAAGGTAGATATAGACATAATATATAATTACTCAATTAGTAACAAGAGAATGTAATAATATAATATCTAATAATAATAATAAATCAAAGGCAATATAAATAAATACTCCAATTGAATATAAAACCACAAATAATATAAATAAATAAATAAACAATTAAATAATAATTATGCCGAGAGGCGTAACCTACAATGACACCAAATAGAAGTCACGAGATTTGTCAGTGTAGAACTGCTTCACATTAACAGTTACAAATGTATGGAATAAGAAGCGAAATAAGAAGAATTGCTTCACATTCTGAGAGTTATATATGTATGGAAAAAGGAAACGAAATAAGAAGCTATTCAAAGAGTCAGATAAGCATGATGGGTTTCATTTCATATAGACAATGTTGTTTCATGATTCAAACGCATTTTTACATGTATTACGTTTTTTATACAGTACTGATGGTCATATTTTTTTATTTTTTTTTATCGGTAAAAAGTCGAAGCGAGAGAAATTTTATTAATTAAAAAGGATAATTACACCTCCATTCAGTGTGGGCACCAATAGGAAAGAATGGAGGGAAATAAAACCTCTAGTCTAGCCCAGATCCATTAATGGATCAGAAAACTAATGCTACAGAAATCTAATAATAAAGAACATACTACATGAATCCCTAGATAATTCACATCCAGGTTAATCTATATGAAAGAATACTTAAAGATCGTCCAAGATTTCCTATGCGTTGCGATTCGACTCTTCCCTGATAATGATATCCTCCATCATGATCCAAACATATCTCTAACCTGAGTTCTTGTCTTGCCAAATTTGGAATAGACCAGTCCCCTGTTCTGTATAAGAACCTTAGCACGCCATTCAACCAAGTTTGTCGTTAGAATGTTTAAATTATTATGTTTTAAAAAATTGACAAAAACTTGAAACATAACTACACATATGATTATTAATGTCAACTTCCCTCTAGGGTATTGAGTCCTTAATCTTGTCGTGACAATACCTACAAGAAACCTTCAGCCCTACCATACAACAGATTACTACATAAAATGTTAGCCAATAAATAAACCCCCATCCATGATGCCACGCTTATACCTGAACAGCCGCTAAAGGTCATTAGCTTATAGAATTAAAAAAACTAACTTCAAATCCAAAGTATTGCCTACATCTTTATCACAATATGTCGCTAGGAGGATCTAAAATTCACCTAACTCCTTATAGAGATGCTGGTGGATATGAAAATCAAAGAGATCCTTAGAAGAAGACTTGATCAGACAATAGCTTCTAAACAGTCCACCAGTTTTAAAACACAAAAAAGATTCCATATATAAACTAAGCATCCATAAGTCTTTAATATAAGTCTAAAATAAGATAAAAGTTAGATAGAAAACCCAAGACAAACACCTAGCTACCAAGTCGGCATTCAAAAAGACAAGGAACCATAAATGTGAAAAGGGCCCTCCTACAGTTGAAGCCTCATCCTTTCCTTCCCTGCCCATGAGGGTCCATGGTTCCCAAGTTGTCTGGCTTTACTGAAGAGGGGGAGGCAGGAGAGGGAGGAATTGGCACCTCGTCCAAGATCATTGTAATGTTCTCAGCTTTGAGATATTTAATAAACCATTTGTCACGCGGAGGCTTTTTAACGTACAAGAGCCATAAAACAAAGGAGAAATTCCTGCTCCTAATTGGGCTATAGACTTCAAAATCCTGAGGATCCTCTATAGCGAGAATGGGGAATCGTGGCACTGGATTAGTCATCCTGGTAAGGATGTAGTAATCCCAAAGCTTTGGAACTATGAGCTCTTCATCAATGTTTCCCACCACCCTCTCTAACTTGCCCAGTATTTCCTCCTTGAAGTCCTTTTTACAGAGTTTCAACACTACATTTTTGTCTTTCTCAAGATGCATGGCTATTGCTTAGAACATCATTGTGATGTCTGGATTAGCTCTAGTCCGGTCCTCATTTGAAATATAATCCCTCCCCAAGGTTTTCATACAACTCCAATAACCAGGGGATTCAAATGAACCATAATACCCCTCAATCTCTCTACTTTGATTTCCCCTACAAAGGCCACCTGTCTTTTGAGCCCTAGAAGTCTAAGCGAGGTATCCATCTAAGCTACAAAAAAGATGAGCTAGGACTTCTATCATACAAACTAAATAGACCAGGAGCATTAATGCTTCATGAGATACAACTCATCTTGCCGAAGAGGAATGCTGAATATAGGTAGATGATCAGCACTGGAGGGTCTAGATGCTAAAGGAGCAATCTCAATGATCTAAGTAATAATTACCACCGCCTAAATGCAAACAAGAAAAATTAATTTTCCCTTCAATCACATAAGGAGTGTCACATAATCATTACTAGAGTACCCTACGCACGTGCAACCCAAGGAAACTATACTGGTGAAGATGGGGCCTAAAGGCCAAGCAAGTCGGGTAGATATGACTGTCATGCAGAAGATCCAATGGTGGTCGCTGATCCGCAATGGGAAATTGTTCGTCAGTTACCCATCGCGACTCAGTGACAAGACGAGAAAGGTCCAGTGGTGGGACCGACCAAAAGTGAAGTGGCGGATAAGGTGGCAAGACAAATGGTGCCCAACTAGGTGCATGAACACATCAGAAAGTGACACGTGGCAGAGGACACCAGGCAAGTTAATAGCCGAGCAAGTTGGAAATGATCTGACGGTTGTCATTGGTTTGCAATGGGAAAGTGCATGACGTTTATTCATCGCGGCCCAATGACACACCACTAGCAGCCGGTTAAGGCAGAAAGTTAAGGTAGACAGATAGTGAAGATGGTGAAGAGGCGGCGGTTAAGAAACCAAGGACCCTAAAGATCAAGCAGTTAACAAGAAGATCGACAGAGGTCGCTGATCCGCAATGGGAATTAGCTCGATGGTTACCCATCGCGACCCAGCGACAAGGAAGAGCCAGGGACTAGTAGTGGGTCTGATGGTGTTGAGGTGGCAGACAGGTGGCAGGTTAGGTGGCACTCAGGTGCATTCTGGGTGAACTAGAGGTTGACACGAGGCAGGGCGCAAAGACAAAGGGCAAGTTAACGATTGTGCAGAATGAAGATGATCCAACGGTTGTCACTAAACCACAATGGGAAATTGCATGACATTTATTCCTCGTGACCCAGCGATTGAATGGTGGGCCTGGCTGAAGAGTAGCCTAGGTGAGTTAAAGAGATGGCAAGTCAGAGAAAGATCGACGGCCATCACTGTACTGCAATGAAAAGATGCTCGAGCATTAATCCTCGCAGATCAGTGACAAAGCACGTGCAGTAAAGAATGAGAAAAAGTTCGAGCAGATACAAAAGATCTAACAGTGGTCGTTGATCCGCAATGGGAAACTGCTTGTTAGTTACCCATCACAACTCAGTGACATGGCGGGCAAGGTCCAGTGGTGGGTCCGGCCTTAGGCATGTAGGCAAGTGAAGTGGTGGACAAGGTGGAAAGTCAAATGGTGGCTAGCTAGATGTGCGAGCAAATCAGGAAGTCATATGTGGCAGTGGTCTACAGGCGAGTTAATAACCGAGCAAGTTGGAAATGATCCAACGGTTGTCTCTGGTCCGCAATGGGAAAGTGCACGACCCAGCGATTAACCGCTAGCAGGCGGTTAAGGCAGAAAGTTTAGGCAGACAAATAGTGCAGACGGTGAAGAGGCGACGATTAAGAAACCAAGGACCCTAAAGA
Organism: Cryptomeria japonica; assembly: GCF_030272615.1. Lineage (NCBI taxonomy): Eukaryota > Viridiplantae > Streptophyta > Pinopsida > Cupressales > Cupressaceae > Cryptomeria > Cryptomeria japonica. The sequence continues at coordinate 579,391,823 of NC_081411.1, read as the reverse complement.
TCGCGTGGTTGACTTGAAAATTGATGGTGGTCGCTGATCCGCAATGAGAATAAGCATGACAGTTACCCACTGCGACCCAGTGACAAAGAAGTGCCAAGGACCGGTAGTGGGTCCGGTGGTGTTGAGGTGGCAGGTTAGGTGGCGCCCAGGTGGATTCTGGGAAAACCAGAGGTTGACACAAGGTAGGGCGTAGAGACAAAAGGGCGAGTTAACGAGCATGCAGATTGAAGATGACCCAACGGTTGTCACTCAACCGCAATGGGAAATTGCATGACATTTATTCCTCGCGACCCTGCGACTGAATGGTGGGCCCAACGGAAGAGTGGTCTGGGTGAGTTAAAGAGCTAGAAAATCAGAGAAAGATCGACGACCATCGTTGTACCATATTGAAAAGATGCTCAAGCATTAATCTTCATGGATCAGCAACAAAGCATGTGCAGTAAAGAATGAGATAAAATTTGGGCAGATATAAAAGATCCAACGGCTGTCGCTAAACCGTGAAGAAAAATTGCACAATGAAAACTCATCGCGGATCAGCGACAAGGGAGAGCCAAGGTCTAGATGCTAACAAAGGGCTTTCGAAAAAGGAAAGCAACTCCCTCTAAAATTAGGCTAAACTTAAGATAAAATGGACTGAAATGTGACTAAAAAGGATGGAAAAGAAGATAAGGCGGAACCTAGAGGAACTCACAATATTTTATTCCTTGTAGTATACAATGTTTATATAAATATTAATACCTATATATCCATGCCTATATATTTTAGTTGTGATGATATATATGAATGCATATCTATATACGTATGCATATTCCTATATACAACTGCATACTACAAGTCTTAAAATCTTATAAGTCACGAGGAAATGAATGAAGAAAGGGTTCCATGATTAACTTATAGACTGACCATCAACTCCTGCATTAGCCAGTGCATCCGCTCTAGAATTACCTTCATGATAGATGTGGTTGAAAGACAATTTCTCAAAAATTTTTAGGAGACCCAGAGCTCTGGCCAAGAGAGCATTAAGCTTCCAATCAGTAAGGGAGCCTTTTCTAAGGCCATTAATGATTATGGCCGAGTCTCCTTCAATAGCCAATTTGAGGATGCCTCTGTTTTGGCATAGAAAAAGACCTTCAATGAGGGCTAAAATTTCAGCCCTATTGTTAGATGCAAGCCCTATGGGTTTAGCTGCCCTAGCCAATTCCTTGCCTTCTTCATCATGCAAACAACACCCAATACCTGCATTACCTGGATTGCCATGAGATGCTCCATCAAATTTTAACTTAAACCAACCCCTTTTAGGGGCTATCCACTTACAAGCATTCCTCAATTCTTGATTTTTGGAACTGCCAATACCTACAAAGGGAGGGATCCTCAAGCCAAACCATCTCCCTCTCATCTTTGCATCCCAGTAGGTCATTTGAGAGAGAGTGTTGGGGAATTTAGAGATTATACTATTTAAAATCTCTACTATTGCAATTTCTATTTTGATTACTAAGAGGGACCAATTCATCTTCTTATCCTTAAAGAGTCTCGTATTGTGTTCCTTCCATAGTTCCCAGATAACCATCGAAGGAGCTAAGATCCATAACTCTCCATAGAGGGAGTTATTAAAAAGGATTGGCCATGCTTGAAACATTCCTAAGATGGAGTGAGGAAGGGTAGAGGACCATCCTAATTTATTGCACAACCATAGCCAACATTTAGATGCATAGCTGCAATTAAGAAGGATGTGATCTGTATCTTCATCCGACCCTTCACACAAAGGGCATCTACTAGGACCTTCATAGACCATCTTTTTAAACTTATCTATTGTGAGAATATTTCCCTAGAGGGCCATCCAAGAGAAGACCCCAGCCTTAGGCAGACACATCTTGTCCCTACACAATGCTGTAGGGACCGAGGTGGTCGAAGAAAGATGCTTCTTAAGGAGAGCGTTATAACCATCTCTGGAGGAATATCCCCTCGATTTTGAACCATCCCAGATCAAAGAATCAGGCCCTAAATTGAAATCGACCATCCTATTCTCTAGAATATCCTAGAGCAGAGTTTTTTCATTAGCTGAGATATTAACCTAATCAAGGGATTTCCAAGACCAGCCCTTAGCTAAGTCACCCTCTAAGGGCAAAATATAGTCCATAACATACCTACCCCAACTAGATATAAGCGTTGCTCTAGAAGACTCCAAATTAGCTTGATGTTGAAGGACTGGAAAACCCCCCCAAGAGTCTAACCAAAAGAGGGCTTTATCACCCTTACCTAGATTCCAAGTTAGTTTGTTTGAGATGATATTCCTGCAATCCATCATAAAGTTCCAAATACGAGAGCCTCTCGACGGAGAGGGATCTCTTAAGAGGCTAAAATGGTCTCTACCTTGAAGATACTTGTGAAAGAGGATTTGAGCCCATTTTAGATGAGGAGACTTAAACATTTTCCAAACTAATTTAGCTCCTAACGCCCTACTTTGAACTTTAATATCCTTAAGCCCCAAACCCCCTGCAGACTTGGGCCTACATATCTTGTCCCAGGCCAACAGGGAGATATGTTTATTAGCTTCTTTCCCTTGCCAGAAGAAGGATATAAGATGTCTATTTAACGCTTCCTTAATAGACTGAGGTATGCTAAAACAAGATAACTGATAGATCAAAATGGCTGCTAGAACCGATTTAACCAATGTAGCTCTGCCCGCAGAGGATAGCCATCTGCCTTTCCAGGAAGCTATCCTACTTTTAATCTTGTCAACTAATCCAAACCACGGATTAGAAGACCCTAAACCCTTATCCAAGGACAGTCCTAGATATTTACAAGGGAGGTTGCCTGGATTAAAATTCAGAATACTGCATATGCTCGATTGAACACTAGCTTGAGTATTAAAAAAGAAGACTGCAAATTTAGCCAGATTAATTTCTTGACCAGAGGCCTTAGAGTAAGAATCCAAGATAAGCTTGAAAGCCTGGGCCTCACTAAGATTGCTACATCCATAGAGCATAGTATCATCTACAAATTGCTGATGCGTTATAGGATCTAGGTTACTAGTGATGCCCTCCTAAATGGCACAAATAGTTAGTCTAAGATCAAACAACACAAAAACACACAAAGCATTAGAGTTAATCAATCAAAAACTAAAACATATGAAGGCATTCCAAGAGAGATACTAAAAACACATGCTAATGAATCTAACTAAAGAAGTAAAAACAATGAGATATCTCCAACTATCTCTTAGCATGATATTAGCTCCTTCTCCCTTGTTCCTCTCCTCTCCAAGTTCCAAAATAGTTTAGCTCTCAGCAACTTTTTTCACTATGGATGCTTATGGAGGATTGAGATTTGTAGAATAGCTCTAAACATGAAATGAAAAGCTATTTTTAATGCTAAAATGATTGATTTTACCAAAAAGACAAGATTTAGTTATGCTATGCTAAATGCTCTCTAAAATGGCTATAGTCTAAATGCTTACAAGTTTTCAGGATCTGGATTATGAAGGAATGGGCTCTATTTATAGGAAAAATGGAGCAATGGATGGCTAGGATTGAAGGGTTTAATCAAGGGTCAAGCTTGAAAGTTGGGGATCCATGTGCACAATTGGCACCAATAAAATAGTGACAAGTGTCAACACAGGATTGGGTTGAGAAAAGAGGTTGGAGGCATTAAAGGCCCGAGAAGACCTCATGGTTATCTAAAGGCTAAGGGTCAAGTCTAAATTAGGATTACCCACTGGATTAGGAGTTAATGCAAGGATAAACCTTTGTGCAAATGATTAAGAGATAATCATGGTCAAAGCATTAAAGGCCTGATGAGACCCTTGGGTTGAGTAGAGGTTGAGTCAAAACAAATGTTTTAACCATGTGGGAGGGTTGAATTAACCATTAATGGTTATTGGAGACTTTGGGGATTAAGTGGTTGAAAGTTGGAAGCCTTCAATGGTTATCAAAGACTTTGAGCCATTTAGTGGTTGAAGGTTGAAAGCCTTTAATGGTTATCAAAGACTTTTAGGCTTTGAGAAGTGACTCCATTTTGCTTAGGAATGTGACAATAATTAGGGGATGGATTAAGTTAATTAGGAAGGGGTTAGAAGAATCTAGAAGGGGATTAGATTTTGCAAGTGGATTTGGTGGGTGAGGGAAAATAGGATTTTATTTAAAATAAAAATTCATTTATTTCAAAATGTGTGCAAGTTGCATTTGTAGGAAAATGCAAGTGGGGTGGGGATAATGATTTAAATAAATGTTTTATTTAATTTATTTAAAAGAGGAAAAGGGGGATTTAATTAAATAAATTGATTTTATTTATTTAATTGAATGGAATTTGATTTAATGAATGAATTAAAATAAATTGAATAATTTATTTAATTAATAGAAGAATGTTTGGGGATGAATTAATTAAATATTAATTTAATTAACTGATGGCTAGTGGATTTTTAATCAAATAAATACGAAATATTCATTTAATTAAAATGGACAGATTTATGTGACTACAACTAGTAATTCTAATCCCTGACAACAGACTAGCCTCCCTGGCTCTGGAGATCGATCTGCCAAGTGCTTCAACCATAATAATAAAGAGAAAAGGGGAGAGAGGACCCCCTTGCCTCAAACCTCTAGAAGAGCTAAAAAAACCTTTCGGGGTACCATTAACCAAAATAGAGAATTTAGGCGTAGATATACATTCAAAAATCAGGTTGATCTATGAAGATGGAAAGCCAAAGGCTTCTAAGCATCTACATAGAAATATCCAGTTCACCTTATCATAAAATTTTCTGATATCTAATTTTAGGAGCATACTAGGGATCCCATTTTTCTGGAATGAGTGGATAGCTTCCTGAGCTATAATGACCCCACATAAATGGATCTCCCAAGGACAAAGCTTGTCTATTCCTCAGTGATCAACAAGGGGAGGAGTTTGTGAAGCCTATTAGCTAAAGTTTTGGTGAAATGTTTGTAAATTGTATTATAGAGGGCTATAGGTCGGAATTCATCAAAACACTCTGGTTTGTCATTTTTAGGGATAAGAGCCAGAAAGATGTTGTTAATTTCCTTGAGGATGTTGCCTGAGTTTCTCATCCCTTCTAGAGATGTCGCAACTTCCTCACTGAGAAAGGGCCAACAAACTTGGAAGAAGCTAGTAGGAAAGCCATCCGACCCAGGGAATTTATCTGGGTTCATCTGCTTAAGAGAAGCTTCAACTTCTGCTAGAGAAAATTTGGCATTAACAGCATCAGAATGTTCCTTGTTCAAAATCCTAGGGATACTCTTGATAAACATGCCTTGGGATGAGTTATGAGGGCTCCGATCTGAGGTTAGGATAAGGTTAAAGAAATCAACAACCTCTTTCGCAATGGTAATATGATTAACTACCTTAGAGACATTACTATCCTTAATTCTCGAGATATGGTTTCTGACTCTTCTCATTCTTACACTATTGTGAAAAAAATTGGTATTCTTATTGCCTGCCTCCAACCAGGGTTCTCTAGATTTTGGTTTCCAGAAGACTTCTTCTTTGGCAAGAATAGATTCATGGTCCGCCATAAGTTTCTTCTCTTTGAGAAACAAAGACTCATCCTTACCAAATCTAATCACTTGCTCATTAACTTATGTCAGCTTAGCTTCCACCTTAGCTTTTTTATCGAAGATATTGCCAAAGCACTCCCTATTCCATTGAATAAGATTCTGCTTGATTATCTTAAGTTTGTTAACAACCTTAAAAATCCTAGATCCAGAGATCATGGCCCCATTCCACCATTCTTTTAGGAGCTCCAAGATATGATAATCTTTAAGCCACATATTTTCAAACTTAAAAGGACATCTCCTAGGGCTATATTCCCCTTAAAAATCTAGGGAAATGGGGAAGTGGTCTGATCCTGAAAAAGGTAAAATTGAGGCTTCAAGGGTGAAGGGAAAGTTGATAAGACTTCCCAAAACAAAGAACCTGTCCAGTTTCTCTGTAATGTTGCTAAATCCTAGCTTACGGTTATTCCAAGTAAAGGCATCCTTGACCATATTGATCTCTAACATACTACTCCTATGGATCCAATCAGTGAAGTCCAGAGAGGCCTTAACATTAATGCCTAAGCCTCCCTATTTCTCATGATGATGCAAAATTGCATTAAAATCCCCTCCTATAAAACATACCTAACTGAGGGAGTTCGTGAAATTCTCAATTTCCTCCCAGACTCTTTTTTATCATCATTAAGGATCAGCTCATAAACATTTACAATGATAAAGTCTAAATTATTCTTAAGACAAGTTACTCTCCCACTCATCCAGTTAAGATTAGATACCAGAGGAGAAAGCAGGATAATTCAAGGGTCCCATATGATAGCTAGACCTCCAGAAGCCCCAATACCTGAGGTTCCTGAAATCTACCTAAAGCCTAAACGTTTGCCAAAGGAAGCTAAGTCTGCATCACCCAATTTAGTCTCTTGAAGCAAGACTAATTTAGGTTTGAAAGATGATAGACAACGTTTGACTAACCTCTACTTGTTAGGGGCATTTAAGCCCCTAACATTCCATGAAATGATCTTCATGAGCCCTTGGGAAGGACCTTCCCCTTCCCATCATAAAACATGTTTGTGAGTTTAACTTGACCTTCCACAGAGCCATCATTGGCTCGAAGCTCTAATAGGGATTTTCTACCCCTCTTTTTGAAGAGCTTAGCACAGTCTGGGGTAGATTTATCCAATGCCCAAAGTTTGATACCTAAAGATTCATTTTCCTTATTATTCAGATCTACAAGAAGTTCTTCTATATCTGAGGCCCTCGAGGGAGGTGAGGAGGCTAGAATTTCTTTACCTAATAGTTTTTTTTGAAGATCCAACTCATCTTTGTCAATTATTTCATCCAACATTTTATTCATGATCTCCTCGGTGACTGAGTCACAAAGATAGTTAATAATGCAATTGACTTCATCCTCTTTGCAGGCAGGATCTTCATCCTGAACCGACTAGCCTACCCTCTCCACATTAGTAGAGAAATATTTCCTAGAGTGAGAGCCTATGGGATTGTTACAATATGCCACTCTTATGGCCTGATCAGAGGGAAGAGGGAGATCATCCAATTCCCCACCCTTCTGCTCAGTAGATGTAGGTTGGGGATATTCCTTCGAGATGTTGGGGGTCCTCAGCTTAGCAGATGCTTCTGGAGAGCCCATCAGGGGCTTTGCCCAGAGGCTAGGGGAGGAAGGGGTTGTCTGGTCTTCCTGTCTCTTGTTAATGATAAATCCACCTTCTTCAATATCCTCAACATCCTCGGGTTCCTCAATATGCCTAGATGGCAGAGGGCTTTTCTCGACCACAAACCCTCCCTTTTCTAGATTGAAACTAATGACAGCCCCAGGGAGCCTACTGGAACTCAATTGAGAAGGCGGAACTAGGGGCGAAGCACGGTCTAGGTCGAGAATCCCTTTAAAGAATTCTGGATAGATAAGGAAGGAAGAAGCTTCTGATTTAATCTCAATAGGTTTTAAGGTTTTAATACTAATGTCCATATTAATTATTATCACACAATTCACATACTTCCTATATTTATCACAAGTTTATACAAATTTGCCAATGTGATTACCAATTTTCCTAATAATTGCACTATCCATTAATTCGACTGGTAGGCTAGGTAACAATATCGGTCTATCTATCTTAAGAGATAGCATGTTATTAGGGTTAAAATCCAGAATCCAATCTAAAAAACAAAATTCAAAACCTCTGAAAGTAGGAGATTTACCTGTTAAGAATTCCTCCTCGTGTTTTGAATTACCACAGTCTATATACAGAAAAACTTTGGACAGGATAGCAATACTTACTATCCAATTGAAAGTCGACAAGAACCAATCAGCAAGAACGTCTGATGTGATTCCAAGTCCCTGTCATCTCGCAAAAACTTTGAAGGCCTTTCAAGATTGTTGAATCCACTTAACCAGATTCTCATTGATCTCTAAAATATTATCCATATCTAAGTTGGGATCCCTAATTGGAACCAATACCATCGGTGAAGGTTTGAGAGGCAGTATCATAGCCTTTCCCTTTAAAGTAGCTCTAAGTGTGGATTGAGATTCTACCATCCTGCTAGGGTTTTTAATTTTGTTTCTACTGTTATTTTCTGAAGAACGACAAGCCCAGGGATCTGGCTTTAAATAACCTTCCTCAAGATTTTGCAACTGATTGAACCTATTGAAAGAAGTTGGCCTAAAACCTTGGCCAAGTTCACTTCCATTCGCATTCCTTGGAGGGTTTGACCTGGCAAACCTGTGAGCCTTCCTAGGTTCACCACTTGCCATTCCAATTTTTCCTGAGGCAAGGGAGCCCTAATCCCCGAGATGCCATGATTGAGCGCATACTTCATCCTATTGAAAAACCACTATTGGTGGAGAAGATCAGGCGATTTCCTTAGAGGAAATGAAAAAATCGCTCAATGCCTGCCCTGCCAAAATTCTTACATTTTCGCTGTCTCTTGAGTAATAATGAGTTAATTTTGACAGAGATAGTACTGATGGTCATATTTTTTTACAACTACAAGGGAATTTTACCAGTGTCTCTTGGAGAACCAGTCATGTATCCCAAAAGGGGAAGTCCTTATCACTTTCCACAACCTTATGTTGACTGTCTTTTGATTAGAAATTGGATTTAATATAAAGTAATGTTGTAGACAGAGTAAATGATTAAATGAATCAAAAGAAGTTTAAATTTAATCGGATTTGATTCGGTATTTAAGATATAAAATACAAGAGGAAAAAACATTTTATGATTATGCCAGTTGCATAATGGAATTATTGAGTGCAATTTGTTCTTTGAAAGCCCTGAGATAGAGTGGGAATAAGGGGAAGCGGAAATGATTAGTCCCTAAATAGATGCAATTCTTGTTTGTGATGAACACGAAATTGTATCTTCTACATTTGTCTCTCAAATCTACGCTTGAAAAGAATCCACTGTAATTTCTATTTTTTTAGTTTAAGCAAATAAGAATTCTTCTGTTATTATGTTATGTAGCGATTTTATTTTATTTTTCTTTGTTTTGAGGGCTCAAATCATGACTGCAATATTTGGATTTGCATAGTAAAGATCTTTTTACTATTTCAGGCAAAGGATTTTCCATCTTCCCTTTCTTGCAATACTCATCAATCAATATTGAAAAGGTGAAAACATTGGGCCCCACTCCATTCTCCACATTTCCTTCCTTGCAGTGCCCATCAATTAACGTGCAATAAACAACAACATTGGGCTTAATTCCTTTTTGTATCATATCCCCACACAGTTTTAGGCTTGGGAAGACACAATATGTGGAATAGGGCTACTAAATCCAAAGGGCAAGAGGATGATTTCTTTACCAATCTTGTTGTCAAAGAATATTACAAAACCACATCAAGGTGTATTATTATTCAGAGTAAAGTATGCATATGGAATCATCTAAAGAATGAGAGGGATCTAGATGCAATGTTCATTATACAATGGAAAAAGTGAAAGGAAAAAGGCCTGGTGGAAGAAATGATAATTTTAGGGATTTGGTTGGTTCCTCATTTCTTTGCTGCAATATTTTTGAGAATATGGAACTTTCATTTTTTATGCAACATAATATTGATATTGATTTTTAATTACAGTGAAAATGTTTCTTTACAGTAGTGTCAGATCTTTAAATCCATTCTTTCATGGATTCCTCTTAAAAACTAATGAATGGATACCCCAAAGATTATGGATTGAAATCAAGAAACTGGTTTCAGAATCAAGCCATCCAATTTTTTTGAAAAAAGAAAAAATGTGCTCTTCAGAAAGAATGGTTTTGTTTTTATTAATAAGATGGATTAATAGCATTACTTTTTAGCGCGCTACTTTGTAGAAAGCAATCAAAATAGAAATATAATCATCTTATTTTCACTTTCCAATTAGAAAAAGGCAATTTAGAATGGATTAGAATTCACAATTCTTGGAAAGATTTTTAGGCATTCTAATTAGCAAGTACAACTTAAGAAATAGAAAGATTTTCTTTTAAATTTGTTTTTACTTTGGTGAAAAGACAATTTAAGTTGTTTTCCAAATCATTTGAAATTGTTTTTATATTATTTTTATTTTTCAGCAATTTCAAAATTCAATGATTTGTTTAAAGAATTTAAAAATAATTGGTAATTTTAATTTGTGGAAAGTTCATTTTTTTATTAATCTTAAAATTATAAAACGATTTATATGTCCAAAACAAAAATATAAAAAGGATTGATTTATATTAAAATTTATTCAAGAGAGAGAATCTATTGATATCTAAAAAAATATAGAAATAATATATTTATATGTCCATTTGAATTTTAAATTTATGCATTCAAAATTTAAAAGAAATATAATTTAGTTTATTTTGAGAATTTCAAATGATTTCCATGCAAAAAGAAATAAATAGAATAGAAATATGGCTCAAAGCTATAAAACTAGATTGATTTTTCCTTTTTCTTCAATTTTCACAACTAAAAGTAAATTTCTACTACTTAAGGGCAGATAGATAATTTTTACTAATACTTATATAAAGTACACAATATAAGTTTAGATTTATTTTAAAAATATATATATATACTAATACTATATTCTATATAGATAAGTATTATAAAAAAAAATATCAAATTATTATTTGATAATACTCATAAATAAATTCCAATATCTTCAACAGTATATTATTTATTTATTTATGTACATTATATATTTAATTAATATATCAATTCAAACTTTAAAATCACTTTACTATTATTTAATTTTTAATCATAATTAATTTGTACTAAAATAATTATACTCGTCACTAGAGATTTAATCTTCTACATTAGGGTATTCTAGATCGAATTTCTTCCTTTTATCTATGTTTATCTAATTTGTTAGGTTAGCTAATACAACATGAACTCTAATTAACTAAACCTTAACCCTTAACCCTAATCCCTCTAATTGAATGTTAACCCTAAACTCAACTCTAGTCGTAGGTTTGAACCCTAACTACAACTTGACCCATAATCTAAACATAATTGAACCCTATTCTTAAACTTAACCCTAACCCTAATTGAACTCTAATCCTAACCCTCATCGAACCCAAACCCTCATCATAATTGAAGTGAAATACTAATTTAACCCTAACAGTAATGTGATTGAATCACAACCCTAATTAAACTCTAGCACTAACTGTAATTGAACCTTTATAATAACCTAACCCTAAAATTAACCCTAACCATAATTACTAAACCCTATTTTGAACCTGAACCATAACCCTAAAGTAACCTTGATTATAAATCTAACCTAACCTTGACCTTATCCCCGATCTTTATGTTAACATAACCCATAACCTTAATTAAACCCTAACACTAACCTTAAATCCTAACCCTTCCTAATTTATAACACTAACTCTAACCTAAATTTAGTTGTAATACTAACCCTAATCTTAATTAAACCCTCGCACTAACCCTAACACTGATTCTAATTGACTATCAACCCTTACCCCAAGCATTATCCTAAAATAATAACCCTTATTGTTAACTAAAACCAATTATAAGTATTTTTTTATCTATAATACTATGACTCCCTCTAATCTATACCCTAACGTGATAATGACCCTAAACCTAACTAAATATCTAACCCAAAACCTAACCCTAACCTCAATCCTAACCCAAACCCTAACTCTTATAGCTATCATCACATACTATCTTTAATCGTAATCTTATCCTTAACCCTAACCCTAATTTTAATTATAATCACTAATTATAATCTTTAACACTAACCCTAATTATAATCATTAAGAATAACCCTAATCCCAATCCTAACCCTAACCCTAACCCTAACCCTAATTATAATCCTAACCATAACCCTGACGCTAATTATTATTATAACTTTAACCCTAATTTTAATTATAATCATTAATTATAATATTTAACCATAACCCTAGTTATAATCACTAACAGTAACCCCAATCCTAACGCTAACCCTAACCCTAATTGTAATCCTAACCATAACCCTAACCCTAATTATAAATATAACCTTAACCCTAAACCTAATTTTAATTATATTCACTAATTATAATCTTTAACCCTAACCATAATTATATTCGCTAAGACTAACCCTAACCCTAACCCTAATTTTAACCCTAACCCTAATTATAATTATAATCACTAATTATAATCTTTAACCCTAAACCTAATTATAATCACTAAGACTAACCCCAATCCTAACCATAACCATAAGCCTAACACTAATTATAATTACAACCCTAACCCTAACCCTAATTTTAATCTTTAACTTGAACCCTAATTATAATTACAACCCTAACCCTAATGGTAACCCTAACCCCATCCTAACCCTAACCATAATCCTAACTATAACACTAAACCCTAACCATAACCCTAAACCCTAACCATAACAATAATACTTAATCCTAACCCTAACCCTAACCCTAACCCAAACCATAACCATAACCATAACCATAACCCAAAACCTATCCCTAATCCTAAGAGTAAATCCTATCCTAACCCTAAACCCTAACCCAAACACTAACCTTAACCCTGTCTTTAATCTTAAACCCTAACCCTAACCATAATCCTCACCCTAACCTTAATCCTAAACCTAACTCTAACCAAGATGTTAATAATGACCCTAACTCGAATCTTAACCCTAACCTTAATGCTAACCCTAACCCTAAACTTAACCTTGACCCTAGCTTGATATAAACCCTAACCCTAGCCATAACCCTAACTATGACCCTAACCCTAAACCTAACCTTAACCCCAACCATGATATAAACAGTAAAATTAACCATAACCCTAATCATAATCCTAACGCTAACCCTAATCCTAACTCTAACCTAACCATAATCCTAAACCCTAACCCTAACAATAATTCTACCTTAAACTTAGCCCTAACCCAAATTGAACTTTTATCCTAATCTATTCCTAACCTAAATCTAGCACAAACCCTAATCCTAATTAAACTTTAATACTAATTTAACCCTAACCTTAATGTTATTGAACCATAACTCTAATTCTAACCCTATTTTTGATGTAAACCCTAAACATAATCGTAACGCTAACACTAAACCCTAACCATTAACTTAAGTTCCTTAACACTAAACCTTAACTCTAACCATAATCCTAACCATAATCATAAACCCTAACCCTAACCATGATCCTAAACCAAAACCAAACCCTACCCTTGATGCTAACCCTAATCATGATATACACCCTAACCATTACCATAATCCTAACCCTAAACCCTAACCCTAATCATAACCCTAACCATGATATAAACCTTAACCCTGACCCTAATACTAACCTTAATCTTAATCCAAAACATAACCATAAACCAAATCCTAATCCTAACCATATCACCAGTTATAATTCTAACCCCAACCCTAACTATAATTATGCATACCCTAATCCAAACTTTGATGTAAACCCTAAACATAATTGTAACCCTGACACTAAACCCTAACCCTAACCATAAATTTAACCCCAATATTAAACCTTAACCATAATCCTAACTGCAATCCTAAACCCTAACGCTAACCATTTAATCCTAAATAAAAACCAAACCCTAATGATGATGATAACCCTAACCATTATCATAACCCTAGTGGTAAACCGTAACCCGGACCATGATGTAAACCTTAACCCAGACCATAACACTAACCTTAACCCTAACGCTAACCATAGCCATAATACTCACGATTAAATAAAGTTTAATATATCTTAGATTTTAGTATTTGCTTTGATCTTGCAACACATATATATTATAAAAAATAGTCTAAATAGATATATAAAATTTCATATATCTCCACATAATAATATAATAATATTATAATATTATAATAAAATTTATTTTAATAAAAAGATACTATATAATTATATATTGATTTATTTTATGTTTTCCATGTTGTGTCGCGCAACTACCACTAGCATATATACCTTAAATTTTAATTTAATCTATATAAAATACGTTGAGAGATATCCTTCTCGAGGTGCCTATTTTTATACAATTTCATGCTAAAGTCAAATAGGCGCCTCGAGAAGGATATCTCTCGGCGTATTTTATATAGATTAAATTAAAATTTAAGGTATATATGCTAGTATCCTCACAATCACAACTCCCAAGAGGGCCAATAATAACAAGGGGTAGATACATAAATAATAACCAATAAATTAAAAACAAGGCAAATAAATAAATAAATAAATAAATAAATAATAAAGAGGATAAATAAATAAATAAACAATAAATAAGCAGAATGGATAATAAATAAGTAAATGTATGGACAAGCATAAATACTCAACCATTAATTAAACAATAAATAAATAAATAATAACCCAAATAAATCTAAAAGCTCAAATAATAAATATTCAATTAAACATTAGACCATAAAATAAATAATATAAAATCATCAATTAAATACAAATTCATGAAATAAACATCAATCAATAATAAATCTCTAATAATAATAATTCACATATTAGTATCAAATATTAATGTCATCCATTAATTTAATTTGATACTAAATAAACTATATAAACCGATCAATTATTAATTTATAAATAATCGCAAACTTACAACACGACCCGAAAAGGAGTCGAACATCATATCACAAGACTCTAACCACTAAATCAAGCCACGATACTAACTGACAAGGATGACAACCTAAGCCTAGAGTGCATAGAGGGAACTCATGCCATCTCCAACAACTTGCCATTGGGATAGAGACACGCTCGGACCTTTAAGGCCAGCTGGAGTCCATGTCAGGTACCTGCGATTCCTGCAACCACCACTAACCATGATGCAACATATACAACTATATATCATAAATGAACAAGCAAGTGATAGAGAATCACAACGTCATATCATGCTCGTAGTGAGTTGTATGACATCGTCCCTATCACGGATACAGTAATAAGATAGCCACACACATCATAGCATCATCTCATCCAATGTAATCATCAAGTGGGTTTAGTATAATCATGGTTTCATCATAGTCCCATAAGTCTTATAATCTATGCATGATTAATGAGTGTATCTAGATCACTACACATAAGTTTGATCATCATAATAGTCCAAGACATAACTTCATCCACATAAATCATAATGAATCCACCAATATACAAGAGACTATCAGTATAAAGAATGAGACAAGAGATATCACGACATACACGAATCTAAAAATGTTTATCACATCCTCTCATAAAGGATGAGTCAGGTAGGGGTAGTACACCTCATGTCCCAAAATCCACTTTTGATCCTCTATCTAATTTAAAATCCTCTCCTCCACAACTCCACCACCCTTCAAGGTATGTGCCAATGTTCATCTTCCCAATATCCCCATCCATTTATCCACAAGTCTTTCACAACCCCATCCATTATCCAACATCCATTTTCCATAATCTCATCCCTTTTATTCAAGCTTGTGCATAAATCCTTATCCCCCTCTATCTTCCACCCATTCCATCTCCCATCTATTTCTACCAACATTTATGAGCATACCTCCAGTTTAATATAGAACATCTTTAAGGGATGCTATCCATGGAACTATATGCTTGAGTCCTCCCTTCCTCTCCCTTTCATGCATCCACTTATCCTCATCCTTATCCATCCACACTATTCCAAAAAATTCAAAAAAAAAAGTAAAGAGAAAAAAAAATCCATCCAATAGTGAAAACCATTTCTTTTGGCACCTTAGGTAAGTACCATGATGAAAACTTGGTAAACAAGCATCATTTGTAATCCCCCATCCTCTTGCAGTCTACACTTGATGTTCATGTGTATCTTCAATTCAAATGGTTCGTGATTAGATGCTCCGCAAGTTATCTTTCTGGTCTGAGTTGCTATTGTTAAGTGTTCTTGAGTGTTAGCGTGTTGATCAATGAAAATTTGAATAAGTGGTGTTGGTGCAGCTATTGCGGATGGTTCTAACATGCTTGTTGGTGTTTCCTAATCATGTTTTTTTTGGTCATCCATATTGATCACTGTGCGCGTTATTGAAGATCTTATGGGTCTGGTGATATTCTTCGTGTTATAGAATATTTTTTGGTGGTGTAGTGTGTTGTGGATGATCGTGGCAAGTTGCATGGTAGTGTGGTGTGTTCGAGGATTTGATTTGGGTCCATGATATGTCATCTATGGAATTGTATTGGTCTGGTGGTTTATTTATGTATCGTGTGATATAATTTTGTAATTAGGTGTTAAGGGTTTAGTCGAACTTGTAGTCAAGGTTGATGATTTGTATAAATACGTGTTATATTCATGTAATTTGGGAATGGATGGTTGTGTTTGCACTATCAGAGAGTGGTGTATGTGTGAATAAGTGAATTCATCTTTTGGTGTGGTGTATTGAGTAGAGAGTATTGCAGAGCAGACAAATGATCTTAACTAGGATTGTCATCAGGCATTAGGAGTTGTTATTCTTTAAGTTCATCTTAACCAGATTGTAGTCTGAATTTTATTGTAAGGTAGTGAGCTTTCCCTGAGGGTTGTAACCTTCTGGGTCATTATATTTTGAGTAGTGAGCTCTAGGAATCATGCATGAATGCATGTGCATTCCCCATTGTAATATTTACACATACTACTACAAAGTATCATCTTATTGTGGGTAGGTTCCCACCATGGTTTTTCCCTTAACCGATTATTGAAATCAATGAACACTGAGAGGGGGGTGAATCAGTGTCTTACAATTTACAGCCTTATTAAGCTAAATCTTAAACCACCAGATGCATAAGAATGAAAGCAAAGTGAATAAACATAAAGAAAACAACCACACAACCATAACACCAAGATTTTTATTTGAAAACCCGGAAAGGGAAAAACCACGGTGGAGTTTGAACCCACAATATTATTATACTATAGCCAGAAGTATGATAATATTACAAAAAGGGAAATGCACTTGCATTCAGCCACACTACCTAGAGCTCACTACTCAATTACATAAGAGGAAAACAACCCCGAAGTACTCACTATCCTACAAATGAGATACAAGAGTAATTACAATGTCTGAACTGGAATATAACATCTACAAATGCCAAAGACTAGTTCCGGTTAAGCACAATTTGATTGTCAAATGCTACTCTACCTTTCTGCTATGTTCTACTACACAGTCATCTACTAGAGAACCAATTATTCATTTTGATGCTCATTCACATACCAAATATCTACATTCGCATATTCCATCCCTAAAATGATCATCTGGATTAACATTATATATCGGCACAACCTAATAAGATTTCAAACATGTCGGCTTCACAAAAACTACATAACACACAACCTGAAATGTGTAACCTTTAGTCGGCTCAATCCACCCACAAATCCATATGTGGACCCAAGAATAATGATAAAAGGATTCATACAAGTCGGCTCAAACTCCTCAAACACGAAACCAATCACCGAAATCAACCCAATAATTTTGCATTACATGTTACACTGGAATATCTCTGCTCTAACTGAATTACTAGATACTGGACCTTTAATCTTGCTCGTTAACCAACACTGGATATCAAGATCACAAGATAACATACCTCTAATCATCTAAATTTATCACTGCAACCAAAATTACACCACCAAATTCAATATCTGCACAATGATCTCATGCTCTACTGGTTACTGTATTCCACCTTCCAGACTTATGCCTTATGAGCAATATAACTTTTCGTAAATCAAATCTATGCACATCAGATTTGATTTCCAAATTGGGTTGCCATCAATGACAACTCCTAAACATCTCTCATACATCATTCTTCACCGGAACAGTTTTTGGACACTGTTGCTGCTAGGATATGTTGTTGTCCTTGATGTCAACATATTCATGTGATCTATTGCTTTGGTGATTGCAGATTGGTTTATTGGGATCATGGTTTGGTGTATGGAGTATTTCTAGTGTCATTACATCTTTATCTATTGGTTTCAGTGATCCAGGAAGCTTAATTGATCATATCATATGATTTGGTTTGTAGATTGGTTTTTTTAATCGGTGATTTACCAAGTTTGGTATTTCCTCTGGTATATTTTGGTGTGATCAGATGTTGAGCTAAGATTTTGGGAGATTGCTTGGGATGTTTTTGTGTATCTTGATTTCAGATGGATCATGATTTGGTACTCCACGGGTTATCTCTCTTCATGACAGTTGTTGTTGTTTGAGTATTCTTGAGGTTCAGATGTTGATCGATGAAAATTTGATAAGTGGTGTTGGCACAGCTGTTACTGATGATTCTAATGTGCTTTTTGGTGTTTCCTAATTATGGCATATTTGTTTTGATGATCCGCATTGATCGTTGTACAATTTTTTGGTGATTTTGTTGAACCGATGATGTTCTTCATGTTATGCGGTATTCTTGGTGGTGTAGCATGTTGTTGTTGATCTTGGCATGATTTCCGATGGTGTTGTGTATTTGGAGATTTGATTTAGGTCCATTTTATGTCATTTATATCATTACATTGTTCCATTGGTCGATCTTTGTATCATGTAATGTGATTTTGTAATTAGGTGTTGATGTTTTAACCAACCTTGTTGTCAAGGTTAATGAATTGTATTAATAGGCGATAAAGTCATGTAATTTGTGAAAAAAGTGTAGTGTCTATATTATCAGAGAATGATGTATGTGTGAACAAAGAAATTCATCCTTCAGTGTGATTGAGCAGAGTCTTGGTGGGTTGCAGAGCACACATATGTGCTTAACCAAAACTATCATCAGGCATTAGCAAATTCTATTATTGCAGTTCATTTATTCCAAATTGTTGTCCAAATATTTTGTAAGTCAGTGAAACTTCCTTGTAAGGTAGTGAACCTTCCCTGAGGGTTGTAGCCTTCTGGGTTAATATATTTGAGCAATGAGCTCTAGACAGTGATCCTGAATGCAGGTGCATTCCCCATTGTAATATTTACACATACTACTACAGAGTATCATCTTATTGTGGGTAGGTTCCCACCGTGGTTTTTCCCTTAACCAGGTTTTCCACATCAAAATATTGGTGTTGTGTGTTATGATGTTAATTTTCTTATCCTTGTTGTTACTGCAGTTTATCATATTTTTTATTGTGGTTAAGTTTGTTATTCTAGTGAAAATTGATTCACCTCCCCTCTCAGTTTTCTTTCATTGTTGTTGCCAATAATTGGTATCAGAGATAGATCCTCCAGAAGAAGCTTAACCACTTGAGGTGATCCGAGATGGCAACTAGAAGTGGAAGTGTTATCTTTAGGGAGAGTTTGAGATTTTATGGAAGTAACTATTCTATATAGAAGAACCGGATGGAGGTGCACTTGAGATGTCTTGGAGAGGATTACTAGAATAATACAAAGAATGCCTATTATGTTCCTCTAAATGGATTGGTTACTGCTGATGAGATCAAGGAATCCAAAAATAACATTAGAGCTAAGGAAGCTTTGTTGAGTACCATGACTAATTCAGAGATTACTAATGTAATGGGACTTCAAACTACACATGAGATTTGGGAGAAGCTTGAGACCTTGTATGAAGGAGATAAACAAGTCAAAGTTGTTAAGTTGCAGAGTTTGAAAGGGAAGTATGAGATGTTGAGAATGGGAGAAGATGAGAACATAAATTCATTTATGGCTAAGGTGAATGAACTTGTCATCAGTATTAGATGTGTCGGTGGAACCCTTGAAGAAGACAAAATTGTTGCTAAGGTATTGAGATCATTGCCTCCTTACAAACATAAGGGATATTCTATTGATGAGATCTGAAGTGTGACTACTGTGACAAGAGATGTGCTAGTTGGAAAGATTGTTGCATTTGAACTGAGCGAGTTTGGTCAATAACATGGAAAGTCTAAGACAATATTTAGATATTTTGTATCTGGAAAGCAGAAGTATGACCCTGAAGAATGTAGAATATCCAGATATGAAAGAGAGAGAAAATAGATGGAAGAGAAAGAAAGATAATTGGAGGAGCTTGAAGCACTGATTTCTCGGAGATTGTCTAAGGGAGTTGGTAAGTATGATGGAAATTTTCCTTTGAAATGTTTCTCTTGCAATAAGATAGGGCATTTTGCTTCTAGATGCCCGAAGAGAATGTCTGAATATGATAGGCATGATAAATTTGATAGGTATGATAGGAATGATAAATATGAAAACCATGAGAATTATGACAAGCCCTACAAGCCTAACTGAAAGTATAAGCATCAGAAGAATTGTTATTATGTTGTTGATAAGGGTGTTACAGATGAAGAATTAGAAGGAGATGAAGTTGTGTTTATTTATATTAAAAAAGATAGACCGGTACCAGTTGATTCCACAAGCTTCACTATTGAGGAGAAAGCTCTAGCTACTAGATTTGAAGAGAAAGATGAATGGGTAATTGATAGTGGTTGTTCACATCATATGACCAGTGATAAAAGAAAATTTGTGAATATGGAAAGATATGATTGTGTAATAGTAAGATTTGGAGATGACAAAGCATGTGTGATCCATGGTAGAGATTCTATTTCCTTTGATGGTAAGCACAACACTGATGATGTCTTGTATGTTGAAGGCTTGAAGCATAATCTTTTAAGTGTTGGACAGATTGTGGACAAAGGTTATGATTTGCAATTCAAGAATAGAAAATGCAAAATCTTAAATGTCTCTGGTATAGAGATTGCATCAAGAACTAAGACTGAAGGTAATATCTTTCATTTGAATATTGGTGAGAAAAGTTGTTTGATTTCTAAGATTGATGAAATTTGGTTATGGCATAGGAGAATGTGTCATGTTAATTTTGATTCAATGATTAAGATCGGTTCTACTCAAGTTGTTAGAGATTTGCCTAAAATTGTTAAGCCTGCTAATCCCGTATGTAAGGAATGTCAAATGGGAAATCAAGCAAGAATTTCTTTCAAGAGTAAGTAGTATACGTTGCTAGATCTAGTGCATACTGAGTGGGCCTACATTTATCAAAAGTGTGCAAGGTGACAAATATTTTATGTTATTGATTGATGATTATTTCAAAATGATGTGGGTTGTCTTCTTGAAGGAGAAATCAGAAGCATTAGATAAATTCAAGATATTCAAAGAAAAGGTTGAGACTAAGATAGGACTGAAGGTGAAATGTATGAGATCTAATAGAGGAAGATAATTTTGTTCCGGTGAGTTTGATTCATTCTATGAGTAGAATGGAATTAGAAGACAGTTATCTGCCCCTAGAACCCCACAGTAAAATGGAGTTGTTGAAAGGAAAAATGGAACTTTTTTGGATGCTGCAAGGACTATGTTGATTGAAGGGAATGTTTCGAAGATCTATTGGAGAGAATTTGTTAGCCTTGTTGTTTACACATGTAATCGAGTGCATATAAAAGTTGATACCGGTAAGACTCTTTATGAGCTATGTTTTGGTCATGTTCCTACTGTGAGATATTTTAAAATTGTTGGAAGCAAGTGTTATATCAAGAGAGATGATGATATAGGAAAGTTTGATGCAAGAAGTGATGAAGGAATTTTCTTGGGATATTCAACAAAGAGTAAAGTATACCAGTGCTACAATAAGAGAGTGAGAAAGATAGTGGAAAGTAGAAATGTGAAAGTTGATGAGAACTATGGGAAAGAGATCAGAGAATATGGATATGATGATCATGATGTTGTTTTAACACTAAATCAAACTGAAGAATTGAAGCAAAATGATCTGGTAGAGACTGTTAATCCAGATGTTGTTGTTGTCAGTGAAGAGGTGCAGGAACCTGAAAAATTAGAATAATTAGAAGACCAAGAGGTATGTAATATTGAATCACTCTAAAAATTAGATCATTGGAGATAAAAAAAAGGTGTGGTGACTAGAAGAAGGTTAGTTGTTGAAGAGGTATGTTTGATTTCTTAAATTGAACCTAAAGAAGTTGTTGAAGCTTGTAAAGATGAAAATTGGTTGAAAGCTACGAAAGAAAAATTAGATAAGATTGAAAATAATAACACATGGGAACTTGTGCCTAGACCTAAACACAAGAATGTGATTGGCACTAAATGGGTATTCAGAAATAAATTGAATGAAGCCAGTGAAGTTGTCAAAAACAAAGCAAGATTGGTATGTAAAGGATATTCACAGAAAGAAGGAATTAATTATGAGGAGACTTTTTCTTCGGTAGCTAGACTTGAAGCTGTTAGACTATTGCTTGCATATGTTGCCTATAAGGATTTCAACATATATCATATTGATGTCAAGTCAGTATTTTTGAATGGTAATCTTGAGGAAGAAGTCTACATTGAGCAACCTAGTGGATTTTCATTATCAAATGATGGAGACATAGTATACAAACTGAAGAAAGTTATTTATGGATTGAAACAAGCCCCTAGAGCCTGGTATGCTAGATTGGATAAGTATTTGTTGAAATTGGGATTTAATAAAGGTATTGTTGATTGTAATCTATATTTCAAGATTGAGAATGATAACATTTTAATTGTTGAAGTTTTTGTTGGTGATATTATCTTTGGAGGAGATGACAACTTGAGCATGAAGTTTTTCGGTGATATGTAAAAAGAATATGAGATGTCTATGATAGGAGAGAAGAAATTTTTCTTAAGATTACAAATTTTACATACTGGAAAAGGTATTTTTATATCTCAAACCAAACATGTGAAGGAATTGTTGAAGAAATTTGGGTTAGAAGATTCTAAATTGGCTGGAACTCTTATGGTGACTGGTTGCAAATTATCTAAAAATGATGAATCTCTGAAAGCTAATCAAACTTTGTACAGATCTATGGTTGGCAGACTGTTATACCTAACTCAGACTAAACCTGATATTATGCATGTTGTGTGCATGGCTACTAGATATCAATTTGATCCGAAAGAGAGTCATGTCACTGTTGTAAAGAGGATATTTAGATACTTGAAAGGAACCGTGGATTATAGTTTGTGGTATCCGAGGAATGATGATTTCATGTTATGTGCTTACACTAATGTTGATTGGGTTGGTGATGTTGATGACCGAAGGAGTAACTCCAGTGGTGCATTCTTTTTGGGTAAGAAATTGGTTTCATGGGCAAGTAAGAAACAAGATTCAATTTCCATATCTACTGTTGAAGTTGAGTACATTGTTGCTGCTAGTAACTATACTCAGGTAGTTTGGATGAAGAAAATGTTGAAGGATATCAGAGTTATCTATGATGAGCCTACTATCATATACTGTAACAATTCGAGTGCTCTCAATATGTCAAAGAATCTGGTGCAACATTCAAAGACTAAACATGTATCAATCAAGTATCATTTTTTGAGAGAAAAAGTCAGTGAAGAGGAAGTGAACTTGGAGTATGTGTCTACAGAGGAACAAATTGCTGATATTTTCACAGTGCCTTTGCCTACAAATACATTTGTCTAATTGAGAGAAAAGTAAGGGGTATCCACCCCTCTTGATGAGAACTAGATGCATTGAGTTGCATCAATCCAGTGGACTTCACAATCTTATCCTTTTGTCTGGATTCATGAGTTGGTGTTGCTACTCTACTGGAGTAGTCTGTGTGTTTTAGGAGGATAGAATCATGATTTCTTTTTTAAAGGGGGAGAGTAAGTCTGGTTTCTATTTTGAAGACCTTCGTCATTGATGTCAAAGGAGGAGAGAAGAATGTGAAAAATTGTTTTATCTGCCTGATCTTAGGGGGAGCTTGTTGGAGATGTTTTCTTTCTTTGCATTGATTTTTTTCACATTCATATGTTGCCATCAATGCCAAAGGGGGAGATTGTTCGACATTGCTGCACCTAGGATATTTTGTTGTCATTGATGTTAATAAATACCTGTGATCTATTGCTCTGGTCATTGCAAATTGGTTTATTGGGATCATGGTTCAGTGTATGGTGTATTTCTAGTGTCATTACATCTTTGTGTATCGGTTTCAGTGATCTGGGAAGCTTAATTGATCATATCATATGATTCGGTATGCAGTTTTGTTTTTCTGATCATTGCTTTACCAAGTTCGGTATTTCCTCTGGTATATTCCAGTGTGATCAGATCTTGAGCTAAAATTTTGGGAGATTGTTTGGGATTTTCTTATGTATATTCATTTCAGATGTATTGTGATTTGGTACTCCATAGGTTATCTTTCTTCATGACAGTTGTTGTTGTTTGAGTATTCTTGAGGTTCAGATGTTGATCGATGAAGATTTGATAAGTGTTATTGGTACAACTATTATTGATTATTCTAACATGCTTGTTGGTGTTTCCTAATTATTTCCTTTTTGTTTTGATGATCCATGTTGATCTTTGTGCAAGTTTTTGGTCATTTTGTTGAACTGGTGATGTTCTTCGTCTTATGCGGTATTGTTGGTGGTGTAGCATGTTGCAGTTGATCTTGGCATGATTTTTGGTCATGTTGCATATTTGGAGATTTTATTTAGGTCTGTGTTATGTCATGCATATTATTATATTGGTCTGGTAATCGATCTTTGTATCTTGTAATGTAATTTTATAATTAGGTGTTGAGGTTTTAGTCGACCTTGTTGTCAAGATTGATGACTTGTATAAATAGGTCATAAAGTCATGTAATTTGTGAAAAGTGTAGTGTCTACATTATCAAAGAATTATGTATGTGCGAACAAAGGAATTCATCCTTCAGTGTGATTGAGAAGAGTCTTGGTGAGTTAAAGAGTGGACATATGTGCTTAATCAAAACTGTCATCAGGCCTTAGCAGATGCTATTATTGTAGTTCATTTGATTTTGGATTGTTGTCCAAATATTTTGTAAGTTAGTGAGACTTCCTTGTAAGGTATTGAACCTTCCCTAAGGGTTGTAGCCTTCCGGGTTATTAAATTTGAGCAGTAAGCTCTATGCAGTGAGCCTGAATGTAGGTGCATTCCCCATTGTAATATTTACACATACTACTGCAAAGTATCATGTTATTGTGGGTAGGTTCCCACCATGGTTTTTCCCTTAACTGGGTTTTCCAAGTCAAAATCTTAGTGTTGTGTGTTGTGTTGTTAATTTGCTTATCCTTGTTACTGCAGTTTATCATATTTGTGATTGTGGTTAAGTTTGTTATTCTGGTGAAAACTGATTCACCCCCCTCTCAGTTTTCCTTCATTGTTGTTGTCAACAATAGTGTCTCTTGCCAGCAATCTTCCCCTTTGGCATTGATGGAAACACTATGAAAAATGAACTATACACTTAAGACTACAAACCTTCAAATTTTCAAAATCTCTAAGAATCTACAAGATCCCCATGAGAATTTACACCATTTTTCACTCTTCTCTCTCCCCCTTTGACAACAATGCCAAAGATAGGAATCCACCAAAAACTTATATAGAGGGATATGTACAATTGTTCACAAAAACCTGAAAATATCTGCAAATATTGTCCTAAGGGACAACAAATGGTTATCCCATGCCTTCTTCAAAATTTCCAAAATGTTGATCATGCCACTGAATAGATAAGTGTGCATCTTAGCTCCTTATCTGTCTGTTGGAACACTCTTATTTAGAGCATCATGCATGCTACTTATCAAAGAATCTATCTAGGGAGTGATAAGAATCCTCACTTCTCCTACTCTACCCAAAATTTTGTCCTTCTCCTAGTTTAGGCTCTTAATTTTATTCAAAATACTCAAAACTTATGGTTCAAAACTGCTATTCGAGACTGATTGGGGTGCATATGACTGAGATATGCTAGCAAGCTACCCTTCACATTCTCTTATTTTCTTGTCAATGTCTACAACAAACTTGGGCAATATTAGACATGACTTGCATATATGACCACCTTCCTCTAATGCATCTTGAATACCCTTCAATTTAGTTACTAAGATTACTATATCATCCTCAATCATCTTCAAAAATGTTTTCAATCGCATGGCATTAAATTGATTCAAAACTCTAATATCTACTTCCTTCTCCAAGGACTCAAAATGAGATTCAATAGCACTCAACATACTCTCAATCTTACCAGATGGATTATCAATTGTGTCCAGTTTGAAAGATGGCAAAATTTTCTCTAATTCATCTCCTGCTAATGTTATTAACTCTTTATCTATGGTATAGGACTTAAGTAAGTCCTCACTAGCTTTTGCTTATGCAATAGTTGCTAACTTTAATGCTTGAATTAGAGATAGGGAACTTAGATCAATAGGCACTTGACAAAAATCATTTGAATCAATAGCAATTTGTTTTCCTTTGTTAGCAACAGTGTCTCTTGCCACCATCACCAGAGCCTAATCTTCCTTCTCCTCTCATTTATCCTTTCCTTCTCCCTCTGCACTTGCATCTTTATCATCACCCTTCTCCACATCATTTGTCTCCTCAGCTGCATTCTCTGAAACAATTTCTATCACCAGACGATCCTGTAGTCATCAACATCAGCATTGTCAGGATCATCTTCTACTATAGTCTATTCATTTGGCTACCCTGCCAGAATGGCCTTCTCAGATGATTGATCTTCCTACTTATCAAGAATAGTTGCATGCACTTTTAGAATAGACGTGTCCATTTATTTCTCTCTTGGATTCACATCAATTTTGTGATTTATCAAAAATTGTCTCAAAATTACTTTTGTCTCTTTGGCTAACTCATCTATTTTGTCGAGCATAAGTTTATTGACCCTCTTCTTGCTTTGAAATCTCTCCTTTGCAAGCTTTAACAATATAACAACTTCCTCTTTATAAATAATAGAAGATAAGTTTACTATCACATGCTCTTTTATTATTTCATCCTCTAAACTTGTTGTATGCCTCCTTGCATCCAAAATGTCATATAGGCTTTTGGGGATCATGGATGACAGTTCTATTAATGCTTTTCTATAAACATCCATGTACTGAACAAATGCTTCCTCTATGGCTCTTTGATATTTATCATCAAAATGTTCATAGTATACAGGCACATTTTTCAAGTTACCATCCTTGATTACTTCATTAATTATTTCTTTCAAAGTTATTGGGGGCACAACTTCATATGTATCTTCAACTTTGTTTGATTTCAGATCTTAATCCAATTCTAACTTATGTTTCTTGCTCGTTTTGGCTCTACCAGATGGCTCAACTTCAACTCTTGGCTTCTTTGTTGGCTGGGCTCCCCCAGATTGTGGCTTCTTCACTACTTAGGCATAAGTAGCTATCTTCTTTACTTCTCTAACCTCTTCATCAAATTTAGTTTCTTCCTTTGCATCTACATATTTTCTTGTTGGGTTCTCTTTCTTTCTCTTCTTTGCTCCCCTAGTTGATGTTGTTTGTGGCTTGGGTGGGGGAACATGCTTGTGCATACCGAAGGTAGGTGCAGACTTACTCTATCTTGGCTTAGTCTGCTTGGGAGGAATGGAGACCGATTTAGTCTTAGGCTTCACTATGTCTTCCTCCTTCAATATGTTTTTCTCTCTAGCCCTCTGCAAGACTTCTTTGGTTATTCCCATCTTCTTTTCAAGTTGTTAAACTTCCTTTCTGAGTTTTCTCTTCCTTGTTGGTTTAGTAAACTTCTTGTACAAGTCAAGATCCTTCTCTTTGTATGTACCAAACCTTTCTTATTTATCATCTACTGGTTAACTCAACAGGTGTTGAGCATATGCATCAAGTGTATTTGCACCCACCTCATACCCCATGGGCATGATCCAAATAGTCATAGGCTCAACTACCTCTATATGGCATTGATCCTTGTCATCCATGAAGCAAATTGTTTTCTCATATTTCTCTACAATCTTTTTTGGGATCCTCTCTCTTCTTTGCATCATTGCTTGAAACAATTTAAAGTAACCCCATAAAGAAATTTTTTGAGCTACTATGTCACCCAATCCTTGTAAACCTTCCTTTATTTGGACTCCCACTAGTTTATCGTAAGCCCATTGAATCTTTCCAATACCAGGGATCTCATTTAAAAAATAAAGTTCTAAACAAATAATCAGAGAACTAAATTTGAAAACATGCTTCTTGTCCTATTTTATCTTCTTTATGTTGCTCATCAACTCACTAAGAAGCACTCCACAGAGATTATACTTTTTGTCTTCCTTCAGCATTTGATAAGCTACAAATATAGCAGTGTCAGATACTCAATTATGTCTTTTGGATTGGTAGACTTTGTATCCTATGACAATTGAGGAAAATCTGAGATCAAACTCAACAATATCACTAATAATCATAGACTGATTGTCATGCTTGGATCCGGTTACCTCCATTATAGTAGTGTTATTTACATGCCTAAGTCCAGGGATCTCACTGGCAGCATTCAAACAACTACTTGAATGGCTTTCTTAGTGATTTTCTGAGGTCTATCTAGCCATATAAATTCATCATGGATTTGGCTCAAAACATATCTCACCCATTCAGACTCATCAATCACTAGGAAATGAACAAACTAAATAAATCTCTTATCCTGCAATGTTTTGAAATCAAGTTTCAGATTCCCAAAGTCATCCATCATGTGTTTAGTATAAAGTGACAACATATCTGCATTACACAATTCCTCAATGTTGCAATTAATGTATGCCCTAATATCTTCATTATGCAACACATGGTAAGGTACAAAGGAAAATGCTTCGTTTAGATCATCTTCAACTGACTTAAATGAGTGTTTCTTAAACACGGGCCTTGCTCTCTCAGTGATTTTTAATTACAAGTGGAGTTGCAATGCCAAAATATGATGCCATTTCAAAAAGTAGGGAATGAACAGATAACTCATATACGAATAAATACATTTTCAATCTCAATCGGATGCAAGGAGACATTGTCGGATCGCTCTTAAGCTTTGATTTCATTGCAAGATCTCTTTCGCTTCGCTTCTCTTCTCTCTCTCTCTCTCTCTCTTCATTTGCATTATAAAGAATGAATAGAAGAATGCCTTTTTATCTTTTGAAAACCTAACTTTTAGTTGTAATAAATGCATAACCCTAAATGTTTTCTAAAGACCCTGTTTTTCTTGAATTCATTCACCAGAATCTCAAACCGCCATGAAATCTTCTGGATATCAACTGCACAATTGATTTAGATCTTCTACAACCTTTCATAATTGGTTATAGATCTCCGAGAGGAGGTTTTAAGGATCTGCATGATAAGCTTTCACCCTTAAGGCCAAAATGCCTTAGTTACCAGATGAGGTTGCAACACCGAATTCAGGTGTGGAGCCATTTTGCACATTTGAATCTTCCTTCTTAACCCATATCTTCTTATGTTGATCTCTGATCTCTTCCACTTTGGTTTTTCCCTTTCATCTAATTTATTCTTGTTTACCGAACCATTGTTGCTCATGTTCTTGCTTTTGCAATATTTTGCAATGTGACCGGATTTGTTGCATACATAGAAAACAACATTTCTCTGCATAGGCCTGAAATTCATCTAATTTCGTCACATCCTGCATTGGTTAGAAATGTGTCCAAACATTCCACAAGCATAATGTCTCTTATTTTGAAAATTGTTCGCCATTCTGCACATATTTGACTTATGACCAAAGTTGTTGCATTTGAAAAATTGACCAGTAAAGCTAGGACCATTATTCATTACATTACTCATCATCCCATTATTCATCTTATTTTTGCATTGACTTTCCCTATGATTGAATATACCACAAACAAAATATTTACAATTGAATTTATAGGCATTAGGTTGTCTTATCAGAGTTTTCTTGTTGTTCTGATGATTTTTTTGTCTAGAATTGGGGGATTCTCCTTTCTCATATCCAAGTCCTCGCATGTCTTTCCCGTGTCTTTGACTTTCCAACATCTCATCTAACTGGGTTGAGCTAGCTTTGAAATGTTCCTTGTACTCATTAGCAGTAGAAAGCTCATCTCTTAGAATTATGATATGCATTTCATGTCCTTGTCCATCATTCTTGCATTGTACCAATTCAAGTTTCAATTGATCATTCTCATAGTTCAACCTGCAACATTCATCAGATCTATCCTTCAATGACCGAATCATGTTTTCTTCATTCCTCTTCATGTCTTCAATCTCCTTTGTCAACTTCATCACAATGGATTGTATCTCATTTTCCAAGACTTCATGCTCTCTAGCAAGCTTCTCACATTCATTTGTCTTGTCTTGTAGGACTCTATTGTCAATGCTTTTCTCTTCTTTATCCTTCAACTTATCCATCAATTCCTTTCTCTTCTCTCTTGATGTGTTGACTTATTCCATCAAAGATTCAATGAAATTTTTAGCTGCTTCCATATTTCTCAAGCTACTCATCTGCCATAATAAGTTGCTTCTGCAAACTAGAGTCCATTGATTCAATCTTTCAGATCTTCCTCAAGTTGTTCGAATTATTTTGAGGAACTAAGCTCTGATAACAATTTTTGGAATAAATGATCATTGGGAGGGGGGGTGAATCAGTGTTTTACAATTTACAACCTTATTAAGTTGATTCTTAATACACCAGATGCATATGAATGAAAGCAAAGTGCAGAAAAATAAAGAAAACAACCACACAACTATAACACCAATATTTTTATGTGGAAACCCAGAAAGGAAAAAACCACAATGGGATTTGAACCCACAATATTATTAAACTATGGCCAGAAGTATGATAATTTTACAAAAAGGGGAATACACTTGCATTCAGGCACACTACCTAGAGCTCAACGCTCAATTACATAAGAGGACAACAACCCCAAAGGACTCACTATTCTACAAATGAGATACAAGATTAATTACAATTTCTGAACTAGAATATAGCATCTAAAATGCCAAAGATCAGCTCCATTTAAGCACAATTTGACTGTCAAATGCTACTCTACCTTTCTGCTATGTTCTGTTGCATAGTCATCTACTAGAGCACCGATTCAGCATTTTGATGCTCATTCACATACCACATATCCACATTCACATATTTCATCCCTAAAATGATTATCGGGATCAATATTATATATCTTCACAACCTAATAATATTTCAAACATGTCAACTTCACAAAACCGCATAACACGCAACATGAAACATGTACCCTTAATTCAGCTCAATCCATCCACAAATCCATATGTGGAACCAAGAAGAATGATAAAAAGATTCATATAAGTCATCTCAAACTCCGCAAACACAAAACCAATCACCGAAATCAACCCAACAATTTTGCATCACATGTTACACAAGAATATCTCTATTCTAACTGAATTACTAGATACCAGACCTTTAATCTTGCTCATTAATCAACACGGATATCAGGATCACAAGATAACCTTTCTTGAACCTTGAATCATCTACATTTATCACCGCAACCAAAATTACACCACCAAAATCAAGATGTACACAATGATCTCATATTCTACCGATTACTGTGTTCCACCTTCCAAACTTATGCCTTATGAACAATATGACTTCTGGTAAATCAAATCTATGTACATTGGATGTGATTTACAAATTGATTTTCCATCAATGAAAACTCCTAATTATCTCTCATGCATCAGTCTTTACCAAAACAGTGTCTCTTGCCAACAAGCTCCATCCATGCTACCTTCACATTCCACAGAATCTTTTATCCTCCATCTCCTATCCATAATCTATCTAAATCCATCCTCATTTCCTATCTTTGATCTTGACTATCCTATCCATATCCTCCACCTCATATCCCTCATCTTATCCAAATAATGTTCGCTTGATGATGATTGTAATGAATGAATTCATGCATTGTCATTGATGGAACATGTACACACACATATGATCACATTGTCATTAGACAAACCGGTATTACTTCTAAAGTTACTTGTATTACAACCAGTATTGGAAGTTTAGTTTATGATGGTTTAGAGAGTGTCAATTGGTACATGTTGACAACCAATATGTTGGAATGGCTGGACACCTACTTGGAGATTCAGCAGAGACCATCAAAGACCATCGGTTTACATGTTGATAGTGGTTAACTCTAACCAGTACTAGTGTTCCAACTAATATTCATTGATTGTGTGATGAGTTATCACCAGTTGTGATAAGTTACCCCCTAACCGACAAATTTTGATGGTCATTTGTGATGAGTTATATTAGATTGTCTAGATACACTACACCTAGGAAATTGTGATATGATTTCTAAACCGACATGAAATCTAAATGTGTATATAATGACATTATGATGAACTATTTTGGAGGATATGATATATGCAAAGATAGAAGTGTTAAGTTGTTGAAGACATTGCAGAATATGTTGGTGATGCAGTTTTGATTGTGCAGAAGAGGATCTATTCAAGAAAGTTGTGCTACTTCTAGATCACACCACCTATTGTTTTCTAATCACTACAACAGTCAAATCCCCTAACCGAGTATGCTCTAACAAGATTCATTGTACAAATCCTTTAACAAGGTGATCCATTAGTTTGGATTCTAAAATCCTCTACTGAGGTTACTCCTAATAGGGTACTACCTTTAATAGGGTATAGCTCCTAACAAAGAATTGGGATCTTTAACAGGATTTGCTCCTAGCATAGCACTTTTGTAGACCTTAACTGGTCAGTTACCTATTACTGCAGATAGTTAACTTGTGAGTCCCATCTCATCGTGGTTTTTCCCATTTGGGTTTTCCACGTATAAATACTTGTGTTATGGTGGATGTTTTACTTATTGTGGATGCTTTAATATCATTTTGGATTGCATGCATAGTGTTTAGTAAACTTGTTAAGTATCTCAACCGGTCAATGTTTAAAGTGGTATTATTTTTGTTGTCACTGATTCACCCCCCCTCTCAGTTATTTATAAGTCTATCAATTGGTATTAGAGCCTAACTTCCTTAAGGCTTAATTGTTGGGAAGGAAACCCTAAAGCCACCATGGGGGATATGAGCTACTTTGAGATGGCTAGAGTGCTTGAAGCTACCAAGGAATAGCTTGAAACCCTAAGGGTCAGATTTAAAGCTTCACAAGTCAAAAGGAGAGAGCTAATTGAACAAATACTGGAAAAATCTAATAATAGTTCTTCAGATGAAGCTAGCATTGATGCATTAGCTGAAGAAGTTGAAAAAATGAACTGTCAAAAGCTAAATCTGAGAAGAGATTTAGAAGCCCTAACTATCTGCATGAGTCAATAGCTGGAAGCTAGGAGGGCAGTTGAACACCTTGTCAAAGAAAGAGATCATGAGATTTCTAAGATCAAACAAGAGAATGCAACCTTTAATGAGCATTAACATGCAAAAAAAGAAAAAAAGAGGCTTTGCAGCTAGATATTGAAATGGCATCATCCCTAAGAGAGACTCTTAAAAAACAGAATGAAGATCTTACTAGAGAACTCACTAAGGCTAATGGAAAGCTAGAAAAGTTAAATAAAAGTTCTTCTATGTTGGATGAGCATATCCAATCTCAGAGGATGAAAGGAGATACATCTATACTAGGCTTTAATACATCTGAGAAAGGAGAATCTTTTGGTACAAAGAGCAACATTCACAAGGACAAAACTGCTCCTGAGGCTAACAAGCCTACCGGTAAGAGAGTTTTTAAACCTCTTTACTTTGTCTATCATAAACTTGGACATACTACAAATGTGTGTAGAAACAGACCTGATGAGAATATAGGCTACAATGCTAGGTATGTATCTAAGAGATTTGAAGGTCATTGTTTTACATGCAAAATGAATGGACATAGATTAGTTGAATGCAAATATGGAGCAAATAATCTAGTACCTCACATGAATCCAAGACCTAATGGTAACTGGAGGAGAACCTATGACAACCGAGGTAACTTGAACTGGCATAAACCCTATGTCAACCGGTTTAGTCCATTTGAGATGGAAAAGGTAACTAATGTCACTTGCACCATTTGTAACAATTATGGTCATGTGGCTATGAATTGCAAAAGGAAAACTAGAAGAGGCAATGCAGTACCTTGGAGATCATCTAGAATGGCCTGCTATCATTGTCACAAACCACGACACATGGTGAAGTTTTGTAGAACCAAAAAGAACAAACCAGTTAATCATTTTGTAGATCAGAAAGGTAAGAAGGCAAATACAGAGAAAACTAGAGAAGAAATGAACCAAATCTAGAAAAAGAAGAGTGATGATATGCCTGCAGAAGAACCTAATCTTTCACCCAGTGTGGAGAATCCTACACCAGCAAATTGAGCCTTTCTATAGGGCTAAGGGGAGCATAGTGGTAAATCTACTTCTGGACCCCTTGAAAGATGAGTGATAAGAAAGTTTGCATTTTTGAGTTATTCTGTGAGAAATCTTGATATCTTTGTTTATCGGTTTTTCGAAAGTCTGGCAACTGGTTTTACACCTATTAATATTGAAAGTATCGTCAAGCAGTGTATTAGGGTTTGTAACCCTAGCAGACGAGCAATTAATGCAGTAGGTAAAAAGGATAAAAGCAAGTTTTACTATGTTATTTTTACCCTAAATGCATTCAAAAGAGAATTCTTGAGCACTTGTAGAGCAAAAAGAGAATTTCTAGCTAGTTGTGGACAAATTTGTGTTGTGAATTGTGTGATTGAAGTTGATTCGAAGATCAGAGAAGGTGGAACTGGTGTGCATTTGTGTAATCAATTGGAAATCAAGGCAGCGCGGGAGAATTAAGGTATTTCTTTGTAAAATCCCTTTCAAATCGAGTTTATCAAAATGGCGTCATCATCTAAGCAAGTAGAGAGACTTATGATCACATCTAAACCTATGGAGGTTATGGAATCTGAACAAATTGTGTCATACAATTCTTTATCTCAAGTACTTGACAGTGTTATCGTAAAAGGTGATTTGTCTAGTTATATTGATTGCAAAATCAAAGATTTAGGATCATTGTCAATATATTCTCAATTGAAATCCCTTTGTGATAAGAGCAGAAAGATTCAACTCGAGTATATCAGGGTTTATGAGAAGGGTTTTCATAATGTAGCTTATTTTCTTGAAGATTTTGAAGAGGAACACATAAGAATCATTCTTAGTCAAGTTCATGGTGAAAATATGTATCTGGAAAGATCACATGCTATAACTAAGGAAGCCATCCATGTTGTGACTGGTTTTTGGTCAACTGGTGAAGTTCCCAAGTTGAGGAAAATTTCTAAAGAGACTGTAATGACATTAACTCAATCTACCTCTGATGGGCATGCATTTTCTATTAATAACATTAAGGACCCAGCGGTTAGATTGGCTATCATGGTTATAGGTGACATGATATTCTATTCCAGTAGAATGAACAGTGTGCCATCTACAGCAGTGCATACAACCTATAAAATGATTGTTGAGAACGCATATTATGACCCATGTGAGGCCATAAGAAGTCAATTGATGTTGAATCTATAGTCAATTAAGAAGGACAATAGTCAGAAGTTAAAATTTGGTCAGTTATTGATTGGTTTATTCTTTTATTTTCAGAATTTCCTACCAGGAATTGGTGACATTGAATGGTCAAAAGACCTACTGGTAACTACCCAGATCAAGAACAACATCAAGGTTGTTATGAACACTTTCTCTGTTGCAATGAACAGGTACTTCAATGAACTTCAAAAGAAAATGAGTATGAGGGTAAGGCTACCTGAAGATGTGGTGAAAAAAATTTGCTAAGGACATCATTTTCATAGTGACCACTAATTTTTGTCTCATGGAAGCTATTGAACCAAGAGAGGATGAAAAGGAAGACAAAAGCTATGAAGTCAATTATGACATTGATCGGTTATGCTAATAACCTGTTGGCATCTTCAGTGGACAAGAAGAAAAACATATTGGGTACTTTTGAGGAGCAAACTGCAGAAGCTGAAACCAGTAGTGTTCAACCCAGTAGTGGCAAAGGAAAGAAGAAGAAGGTTGAGCAAACACCCTCAGTGTCAACAAGAAAAAGAGTGACACAAAGTGTCCAAGTTAAGAAGGAAACGGCACCAAAGGTATACATAAAGAAGCAAAATCTGATGATATCGACAGTGAGGAGGAGCCAAAGAAAATAAAGGCAACTGGTAAGAAAGCCAAACCAGTTGAAGCCACCTCTTAGCAGGGTATTCCCATTAGTGCTTTGTCTTACAAACGTATGTCTGATTTTGAGAGAATTGTGAAAATATTAGGGAGGAATATATTTCATAATGTTAAAGAATGTTTTGATTCATTTAATGAAGATCAAATGGAACAAATTGTTCAACAAGTAATCAGCTATTTATGTCAATACAATCAATTACCTCAGGATCTTAAAAAAGATATTTTGGATTATTTATATTCTATTCTTTCGAATAAGTGGGAGAAGGTTGTGGAGAAAGATCAAGAAATAATTGACAATACTTTTATTCAGTATTTTCCTAATTTGTCTAAAGATGAATTAGGAGCATTGCTTGAAAATTATAAAGGACAATTTTATTTTAAGATAAGAAGATTGATGCTAATGAATGGAAACGTGCAATCTATTGAAGTAGGAACTCATCATATAGTCAAAAATGTTCAACGGATGCATAAGAAGTCAAAGTCTCATAGTGATGACCAAACAGAGACTAGAGCTCAACCGGAGTTAGGTGGAGAAGAAATTGTTTCACCAGATAGTGATAAGCATAACGGTGACACTACTTCTCAACCGGTGATCTCTGTTGATGACATATAGGATACCATTGATCTATCTAGGAATATTATTGAACCAGATAAGCAACCACCAGCTAGTACTGTTTCACAGATTAATGCAGTAGATATACCGGCAACTCAACTAAGTGTGGATATTCTACCCCCACTGGTAAAAGATCAACAAGTGAAATCACAACTACCACCAATTTCACAGGCTTCTTAGGAGGAACCTACAGAAAAATTTGAAGAGAAACCCTTTGAGCAAGAAAAGGAACAAGAACAAGAGAACATTGAGGAGATGAAATTTGTTGAACTTGAAAAGGCATTAGTCAAGCATCAAAATGATGATGATGATGATGACTCATTAGGCATCAAAGGGCCTATAGATGTAGAGAATATGAGTGCATTGGAACTTATGGATATTGCAATTGTGATGCAATCCAAGGCTCAGAAGATGAGACTTAAGGAACAGAGGAAGGAAGCAGAAACTATCCAAACTGCTATGGAGATTTTGTCCAATCTTCTACCTGAAACTACTATAGGGAACTTGTCAGCTCCTATTGGCAAGCTTGGCTAGTTGGTTGTTGATGCTTCTGACCAACTCAAGTCCCTTGAGGAAGCAGCTTAGACTTTGGCTGAGAAAAATTACAGGAAGAAAAGAGGTGAGCATATAATGAAAGATATTGATATAGGGAAGATTACTTTATCCATGAATAAATATCTTTTGAGAAAATCTATTGAGACAGAAGGTAGAATACTAGCCTACACATCCAATGTTTCATTTTTCTATACTGATTTAGTTAAGAGGCGATAAGAGACAGAACTAGAACTGGAAAAGATATGTAATGCCTACATACCTTTACAAGATTTTGTCTTAGCTTTTGGCAAATTTGTGGATGATTTATAAAATCGGTTAGATCTGTATGATTTTGAATAGGCAAAGAGACTTTGATCCCTAAAGGAGTTAAAGAACTTAATAAGACCTAAAGTGGACATCTTGCAATGAGCTTATAAGAATGCAGAAGTGGTTTTAGCTACTCTAGAGATGAGTACAGTTGATGCAATGGAAAAAAATTCTGCAAAGGTCATGACAACCATAGAGACTACTGAAACCTTACTGGAAACATGGGAAAATGATTTTTCTCAAATGAAGCCTACTTTCAGTAATATTTTCTTGAA
The DNA here is from genome assembly GCF_030272615.1 of Cryptomeria japonica. Classification (NCBI taxonomy): domain Eukaryota; kingdom Viridiplantae; phylum Streptophyta; class Pinopsida; order Cupressales; family Cupressaceae; genus Cryptomeria; species Cryptomeria japonica. Next base: position 579,354,365 of record NC_081411.1, on the reverse strand, counting down.
AATTGAAGTGAACACTCCTTAATACAGACTTTTAAGTTTTTGTATATATAAACTTTTGATGCAAATTTTTCTATATATATATATATATATATATATATATATATATATATATATATATATATATATATATATATATATATATATATATATATATATATATATATATATATATATATATATATATATATATATATATATATATATTGTTAGGATTCCCAAAGATACTGAGAGGGGGGGGTGAATCAGTATCTAACCGGTTAATGGATTTTCTTAACTTATTAAATGAATTGCATGCCAAAACAGTGCATCGGTAAACAAGAAATAATGCAGTAAATAAGATTAATAACCAGAACATAGAGAGCACACCATAACACAATATAATCATACAAAAGGGAAGTCTCACTGACTTACAAAAATGGATTATGTAAATCCAATATCATGTACTTCTTCGGTTCAGCATCTGCTATGCTAGGTTCAGTACTGGTTTAAGCTCATACAACTTCCATAAACCTATTCCACAATCTGCCTTAATATTCGCATCTGCCTATTACATACATCCATTGCATTCTTAAATGATCTACAAGATCTCATACTTATATGAGTCCTTTTACAATTTGCCTTGTCGGCTTTACAAAAAAGATTTTACAATTAAATACAAAATAAAATCTTGTCGGCTGGGGTGCCAGTAAACATCTTTGTCGCTACTGGTGCCTATCGGTGCCATAGGATTGCAAGGTTGCCATCAATGACAATACCTTCAATCACCTACAATTTCTCATTGGAGTGTGCATTTTATATATATATATTACTTTTCAATTTGGCATTGTTGTCAAAGGGGGAGTAGAAATATGTATGTGTGTTGTGAAAATTTTGTATAGATTGTTAAGGGGGAGTTGAAATATGTTTCTGTACAATTTTGGTAATTGCACACTTAGTTGTAAAGTTGTAAAAAAATTTAAGTGTTGCAAACAATGCCAAAGGGGGAGATTGTTGGCTTGATGATGATTGTAATGAATGACTTCATGTATTGTCATTGATAGAACATGTACACACACACATATGATCACATTGTCATTAGACAAACCGGTATTACTTTGAAAGTTACTTGTATTGCAACCAGTATTGGAAGTTTAGTTTATGATGGTTTAGAGAGTGTCGGTACATGTTGACAACCAGTATATGCTGGAATGACTTGACACCTATTTGGAGATTCAATGGAGATCATCAAAGAAGCAAACAGAGGACAATTGGTTTACATGTTGATAGTGGTTAACTCTAACTGGTACTGGTGTTCCAACCAGTATTCATTGATTGTGTGATGAGTTATCACCGATCGTGATGAGTTTGATAACTCAATAATTAGCAAATAGTACCAAACTGGTACTGAGAGGGGGGGGTGAATCAGTACAGGCAAAATACAGTTTCTAAACCGGTTCTCCAGCAATTACTCCAAATGACTGACAAACAGTGACACCGGTTTGTAGTAGAGTGAAACCGGTAAAACTCAGAACAACTAAAACAATCATAAACCGGTTCCTCACTTATCTTCCTTCTCAACTCAAAACTACACTACCATTTCACCCTTAAGTATGAACAGGTAATCTATCATCATATCTTCACAACAGCTAGTTCAACATGTTTTATTGACAGGCATAAAACACAGAACCATCATATGCTTAACAGGTAACATCAAAGCATCACAAGATAAAAGCATCACACATGACACACATATTTTTCACATGGAAACCCAACTGGGAAAAACCACGGTGGGGATAAATACCCACAATCTTGTTGTTGAACTCTTTTGAAGTTCGCTCTGTTAGGAGCCTTGTCCGGTTAAAGACATTACAATAGGTTCTGCTAGGAACCGATCCTATTAGGGATCACCCAGTTAAGGGATGGCTACAATACCCGATTAAGGGTTAAACCCGGTTAGGGTTACCTTGTTAGAGGATTTCAAGAACTCAATAGCTAAAGGATCTCCAAAGCTCTATAGCTTCCCAGAACTCAATAACTTCAAGTTACCCTATTAAAGGATTTGTATCAAGTCGATTAAGGCTACCCTATTAAGGGATTTCACAACTATTGAAGTGGTTAAAGATTAACAGGAATTACAATGATCTGGTAACAGCACTCAATGCTAATGCAAATCCATTTTGGCTCCTCTCCACCTTTTGCATATTCACTTTGTAGGTATCTCTTCTCTCCTTTGGTCTGGCAAGAATCACGTATCACTTCCCTAGGATACACACATACAACTTTTGCCAACAACTTTTGAAAGAAACACAACATCGACCTTATAGGAAATAGACAGGTTTGTAGCAAAAACCCTAAACCCTAAACCTGTTAGGTTAAGCAATTCAAACGGTTCGATCCTGACCATTGAATCATACTGCATTAAATGCAACACTCTTGAATCGATCTCAAGACATTCTCCATCATCCATTATCCACCGATTTCATGGCGGCTGATAACCCATCACGCGTTATCATCGTTTGACAAACTTCGCACGTTCCCAAGGTGGATAGGGATAGTCTTCTTCATGCAAGATCCTTCATGTGCACAAGGCTTACGTGGCAACATGATCTGTTCTCCATTATACTACTAACTCATCACACAAAGATCACCGATTGAGTCACACAAGCTTGCGGTACTCCAACCAGAAACCCTGAAGTGGAAAACTACCTACCAACCAGTAGTCATACAATGCTTCCATGTGTCGATTCCCATAACTACATGCCAGTTCACCTTGACATGCTTGTTCATCTAGAACAAATATACCACTTCACTTTGGCATATATACTGGTTCACACATATGCCGGTTCTCTCTTCACATATCACATATGCCGGTTCACTCTTCACATATCACATATGCTGGTTCACTTCACTTCACAAATTGACAACAATGACAACATATAATATCATTATTTCCTCATACCGGTTCACATAATGCCAACAGAGTTACCCCTAACCGACAAATTTTGGCAGTCATTTGTGATGAGTTATGTTAGATTGTCCAGATACACTGCACCTAGGAAATTGTGATATGATCTCTAAGCCGACATGAAATCTAAATGTCTATATAATGACATTATGATGAACTATTTTGGAGGATATGATATATGTGAAGATAGAAGTGTTAAGTTGTTGAAGGCATTGTAGAATATGTTGGTGATGCAGTTTTGATTGCGCAGAAGAGGATATATTCAAGCAAGTTGTGATACTTCTAGATCACACCACCTGTTGTTTTCTAATCACTACAACAGTCAAATCCCCTAACCGGGTAAGCTCTAACAAGCTTCATTGTACAAATTCTTTAACAAGGTGATCCATTAGTTTGGATTATGAAATCCTCTACTGAGGTTACTCCAAACAGGGTACTACCTTTAACAAGGTATAGCTCCTAACAAAGCTTTGGGATCTTTAATAGGATTCGCTCCTAATAGAGCACTTTTGTAGACCTTAACCGGTCAGTTACCTATTACTGCAGATAGTTAACTTGGGAGTCCCATCTCACCGTGGTTTTTCCCATTTGGGTTTTCCATGTATAAATACTTGTGTTATGGTGGATGTTTTACTGATTGTGGATGCTTTAATATCATTTTGGATTTCATGCATTGTGTCTAGTAAACTTGTTAAGTATCTCAACCGGTCAATGTTTAAAGTGGTATTTTTTTTGTTGTCACTGATTCACCCCCCCCCCCCTCTCTCAGTGTTTTATAAGTCTATCAAATACATCCTCCATTCCTATCTTTGATTTCGATCACACTAGAGAAAAAATAATATCCATGCATGCTTCAGAAACTACAAACCTTAATTTCTCCACCACCCATATCCCTTACACCTTATCCTTCCATATAATACATATTTATCCACCATTCTTCCATCCTTAATTTCACTACCTCCAATGTGGGGCATTGCACTCCTTTGCAACATTGTTCTTGGATCCCCATTCCACCTATCTTTCAGCCTTTATTCCTGCATATCCTATCACTATCCATCTACTTAATTTGTCCATCTCCTATCTAAGAAATATCTTCATCTATCCATCCTCTTACAAAGCCTTCATTCTCCCTTGTCAATAATCCCAATCCATTCATCCTTTATCCACCATCCAATCCCATCATACCCCCCCTCCCATCCAATCCTCTTCAATCATTAATCCCCTCCCAACTTATCCAATCCATTTATCCTCCCCATCACAATGAGCTTTTTCCATTTATTTGAGGTTATATTAACTTGTGTCACCCAAACACCCATCCATACTATGCTAATCAAATCTAAGCAGCAATATTCATGTATGCATACCTTGCACAACCATCTTGTCTTTTATCATCTATCAATATATCCATCATCTTGCCCATCGGGATGTATCCTTCCCATGTCTAGCAATTTATCTGAATCCATCACCTTCCCATCAGTATGTATCCTTCCTCTATCCAATAGTCTATCCATATCCATGTCATACTCTTAGCAAGATATATCAGTTGACCATGTGCATATTTTTTGCATGATTGAGCTTTTCGCTTTGATTTTTATCTTGTGTCTCAGGACTATACCTGTTCAGGGCTACCTTGATCATCCTATATCTTGGCATGTCTTGGGTTGGTGTATATTTTGGCATCTTTTTATTGTATAGTGTGTTTGATGGTTTCTCCTATATGGTCCAACAGTCTCGCATGTATATCATCATTGGTTTTTGTGAACATGTGTGCATCGAGATACCTATTGACTAAGAGTCCAGTCCATGCCTCAGATATTCACAACATCCTGATTCTTATAATCAGTGATGCAGATAATTTGTGGTAATATCAAAACTAGGTTTTCTCTCCACATTTTACACAACAAATACCATCCATCCATTCATCTTTGTCATCATTTCCATCCATTTTTCCTGCGACTCCAATTTATTCATTTATCCCCCCCTTCATCATCCTTGTCCTTTTCGCCTCTTTAATCATCTAGACCTCCTATGCATTTTGAGAGCACACTCTTGTTCTTAGAACTTGCATATCCTCTCGAGGTGGAATACCACTACCTCCTTGTCATCCTTCCTCACCTACTTATGATTGTGGCATCATGATACTAGTCTTAATCCCCTTTATCCACTATATTTTATTCTTCTTTGATATAACATAACTTCATGATTCTATATCAAAGAGAGGAAAAATGAAGATGTCTAAAATTAATTAAATTATTATTTAATTAATTTAATCCCTTTCCACATAATCAATAAATTTAATTGTATTGATCCCCTTCCTCTTAAGGTTAATTAAATCAAATTTCATTAATTTTATCACTATGATCTGATAATTAATTTAGCAAAATTAATTATTTTCCTATTCTTCTAAAGTCATCTCAATCATTATTTCTTCTAAATCTATATTAGTTAACTAATTTTAATAGTTAAGCCAATCATGTGACTCCTACAAATCATCCTTACTAATCATATAATCTAGCCGAATTATTTCTTCTCTAATCATGCTTATCATTATCCCACAATTTAATATTCCTCCACACATTATCTCTCCTAATGTCACATCCTCCTAAATTTTCCACTTGCACTCTAATCCCTCATCAAGCCACCTAATTTTTCCTTCTAATCACTTGCACATTCCTAATCACCTTGATTAGAAATGGGTAAACTCCTTTCCATAAATTACTTTCCCATCTCATCCTCCAACCTTAAATGTTACCCACTTTTATCCTTTCAAGGAAATTTAAGTTCTTTGAATCTCCCCATCCCCCTCTTCCAAAGGAATTTTTAATTCCTTTTCTCATTTAGTATTCCCACACAATCTTATATTTTAAAAAATTTAATTCCTCCTCCCTTCCCCCAAGGAATTTTATATTCCTATTTCTCTCCCCATTGTAATTGGGGAATTCTTCCCCATGTACTTGTGGGGTGTGCAGACAAGAAATGTCTTTATGGCATATCTCTTGGATCCCACACCTTTTCCTCTCAATCCTCTCCCACTTTCTTTCAATACTATCTCTCCATTTTGAATCAATATTGGCCCTCCATTTTGGCCTCCTCCAATCTATAAATTGGAGTCTCCTCTCCTCACAAATCATCCACTTTTCATGCAATCCTATGCTACTCATTTGAGTCTTGCAATTCATCCATCACACCCTTATAATGCTTACCATAGCCAATACATATCATCCACAATCATCCTTTGAACCCAATCCCTCTTGTTGTGTAGTGGAGAGCAATCCACAATCCATCATCTCAAGGAGAAAATCAAGTGGAGCAATAGGACGCATCCACTTCATCAATCTCAATTGGAGGAAGAGAAGAGAACTAAGGTATAATGGTTGTTTTGTATATGTGAATGTTTTTGTTTGTGTTTTATTTGATTATACACTAACCATTAGGTATTTAGGTTTTTCCCTCTTTATCCACTTCTGAATTAGAACCTTACGGTATCACATGTGCTTCCCCAAGCATAGTTGCTCATGTTTCTTCCACCAGTGCTAGTGAGTCTACCCTAGATATTCCCCATGATAACATCGAGAATTTTTTCTCTAGTTTTCCCAATTTGTTTGATGTGTTTGCCTCTATGTTAGATGAATTTGATAAGTATATGACAGAGACTACTCCTAAAACTAATGTCATCTTTTGAAATAATAACAATGTTGTTACCATTACATCACCTATTGTAACCACTACTATTTCAGACTCAATCAATCCCTATCAAGTTGTGGTGATAGGTGACGATGATGATTCAGTTTTGTCTCCATGGTTATTCTCTAATGCACCCAAGAGGAAGAAACAAGTTTTTGATTAAGGATCAAATAGGTTTGAGGGAACCCAAAACACCTTACAACTAGTTTTGAAGGGACCTAAAACCCTCGGATTTTTCATAGATCTGGAACCCAAAGAAGAATTTTGCTATAGGATACAACATAGACAACTAGCAGTCCACCATCAGCCTAACATTAAATTGAAATCATTGAAGAACTAGCTGAAAAAATAAGAAGGTTGAAGCCATTCTCCTGAAAAACTTAGTTAACCACGACTATAGGGGTTTTACAGGCCCTCTTCACCTTAATAATGGGTTTTAACAAGGCTCCCATAACCTTAAGATTGAGGAAGAACAACAGTGAGATTATCATACCCTCCAATATCTCCACCTCAATAGGAGATAAAGGAAAGAAATCAATAAGAAGACCAGTCTTGGTTCCCAGACAGCCAAGATACAACACACCATTAGCTCCCCGACAACATTTCCTAGCATCAATTGTAGCATCCACCTCCACCTAAATAGAAGATATGTCATCTCCAACACCATCCATCTTCACCTCTACAGAAGATAGGGCCACCTCTATAGGAAGAACTAGAAAAAACCAAAGATGTTGCAAAAAAAGCCAAAAAATAAAGGGGAAGCCAACAAAAGGGCCAAAAATGATAGAGACATTCATTACAGTCCACAGAGAAGGTACTTCAAACAACACCAAGGGGACCAATCCACTCGACCATCCCCATAGAGAAAACAATGAACAGGAAAGGGTGAAGACAAGAAAGAGGCAAGAACAAACAACACCCCTGGGAACAAAGAAATAACTTTAGGAACAATAACAAGATTTCCAACTTCCCAAATCTCCACCTCAAAAGTGGCCTCTGAGATAGAAATAAGGGCACCACTAAAACAAAGGACACCAACAACCCTAGAATCACAAGACATGTCTCCCCCTGAAATGAAATAGGACCACCTCCATAGTAAGACTAGAAGAAGAATCCTTAGCAAGAACCTTGTGGCTGCCCCAAAAGATAATATCATTGATATCCATAAAATCCTCCAAGACAGTGCTCCAGAAAGGGGATCCATGTGCACAACCAGCATTAGAGGATTTGGAGCACACCAAATACTCTAAGAACCCATGGGAAACAAAACCCCTAAGCAGAAAAGAGAGGTCTCTACTCAAGGAAAGAACACCAAGAAAGATCATCCCTACAAGCAAGACCACAACCCATTTGACGAAAAGAAAGACACCGCTCTCAGAAGGGCTCAATAGAGAAAATCGAATAGCCCCCATCAGAGAAGAAGTAACAAAGGTTTCTAAAATAGAAAGATAGAGGGGATAACCATCATGAAGAGCCCAGAAAACAACTGGGAAAAAGAAAAGGTTATCATCCCCCACAGAGAAATACAGACCTAGAAACCCAAAAAACATAGAACCCCATCCAAAAAATAGGGCCCCAAAAGAGCAGCCAAGGAAACCACAACCGAAGGCCAAAACCCATCCTATACAAAGCCAAGGACCCAGGCCAAAGAAAAAACTAAAATGCACCAAATTTGTCGTAGGATAGGGACAAAAGAGGGAAAACCCACATCAAGAAGCACCTTGCCAAACTCAAAAAGAAGCACAAACGAAGAGACTCCAACACTAGCACAAGCACCAAGATGAGAGCCAAAGAGTTGAATGGCCAGCAAAAGTACCTAGCAGCAAACCGCAAAAATCGATGCCCAATATTCATCCCCATCATCATCCAAGTCATTTGCATCTCCCATTCCACCCTTAGAAGCAGTGGATGAAACCCTACTCGCAGCCCTCCTACTCCACGTGCGCTCCATCATAACTAAGTTAGAGGAAGAAATAAGTTGTTTCACCTGATGATTTTTATTTTAGTCAACTTGTCCCCACTAAACCAAAAATAATCAAGAAAGCCAAAACCTTGTCAAGGGTAAAGGTGGACAAATCAAGAAATAAATATGCAGAGATTGTCATCCCTCCTCCTAATAAGTGTTATTCCTTGCATATCCATTCCCCATTAGTTTCCTTGTGTTACAATATGGGTCCCCTATTGTTGCTCACTTTTTCTTTATTCTTTTCCTTTTCGTTCTTTACCTCAAAACTCCGGAGTCTCGAGGACTCTTTTTGTTCTTTGCCTCGGAACTCCAGAGTTCCGAAGTCTTGAGGTGTGTCTTTTGTTTGCTTGTTCTTTACCTCATAACTCCGGAGTTCTGGAGTCTCGAGGTATTGTCTTTGTGTGTGTTTTAGTTCCTACCTCGAAACTCCAGACCCCCGGAGTCCCAAGGTATGTATGTCAATTCTTTAGCTTGGAACTCCAGACCCCTGGAGTCTCAAGGTATGTGTGTTTGATCCACCTCAGAACTCTAGAGTCTCAGAGTCCCAAAGTGGATCCTGGTTTGCTTGTCTTCCTACCCCACAACCCCGAACCCCCAGAGTCTTGGGGTAGGATGTTTTCTTTGATGTTTTGCTTGTTGACCTTGGAACCCTGGAGTCTCGAGGTCCGATTTAAGTCGCTTGTACGGATAGGTTTTGGGAGGGGGTATAAATAGGAATGATGAACTTTTAAATATTATTTGTGCATTCAGAGCTCCTTCTTCCTTGCCTCCTGACCACGAGCTTCTGAACCACTGAGCTTCCTTTCGCATTCTTGCACATTTTGTATCCACTAGGTAGGTGATTTTCTTACCCTTTTGGTCATTTGTACGTTAGATTTTCTTTCCTTGTCATTTTTTTTGTTGTTGTTTTTGTTTTCTCTTTTTCGTTTTTGTGTGTCCTGCATGCCCTAGTCTACCTACCCCGAAACCCCAGAGTTCCGGGTGGTTTTCTCTTACCTACCCCGGAACCCTGAAGTTCTAGGATCTTGTTGAAACTTGCTTATCATTAACCTGGAACCCCGGAGTCTCAGAGTTCCGGATTACTTCTCCAGGAAGCCCTATCACTGACCCAGGAACCTCAAAGTTCCAAGGTCTATCTTTTATGGATATTTTCCCTAAGCTCCTATTGGTTATTTGGCTTGGCACCATGGGATCTCGAGATAAGCTTTAACTACCTACCCTGGAACCCCGATGTTCTAGAATCAAGTGTTATCTATCCCGACCCGAAACCTTGAAACTCCGGAGTTCTGGACTTTGTTTTAAAATGAAAAACTCCCTACTCTGGAAGCCTGAAGTCCCAAAGTGAAGGAACTTTTTAGGTAAAGAACTGATCCTCATTTTCTTCTCACAGGTTCAGGTACTTAGATGGACTCATCTTCTAGCAAAAGAAGAAAAGATATTGATAGACTTCCTGCTACCATGAATTACCACTATCAAGGATAAGTCTACTCTTCAAAGTTGGATGATCAAATCAAATGGGTTACCAACATGGAGGTTGGCCATATTGAAATTGAAGATATCAAAACCCAGTTAAATAAGCCCAAACTAGAGGCCCTACACATGAGAATCAAAAGATCAGGTTTAGTGGAGACAACTATTTTTACACAATCAATGCAAGAACCAGAATTTATAATGACAATTGCTCAGTTCTACAACTCAGACACTAGGAAGTACACTGATGCACAAGGAAGGATTTTTATAGACTTATCTCCTGACATGCTGGGGTTCGTGTTTGGTATCCCGACTAGAGAAGAGATATTCCTGTTAACTGAAGAGGAGGCCTTGAAGGCATGGAATCACAAAGTTGCAGCAAATAAAAGGCACATGAATGAAAACTGGCTAGAAGAAGAGAGGAAAACAGGTCTCAAGGCAACAAAGATCCTTAGGGCAGACTTCAAGGAGCCCCAAAGAGACTTAAAAACTATGCTAAGCAGGGCCTTTGGCAAGCCAGACTGTAAGCATTTCCATCCATGGATGTTCCAGTTTATGACCACTATCCTAATTGGAAAACAATATTTTGATTGGCCACAGATCCTCTCTGACAACATTTACAAGCAAATGAAGGAAGTCCACCAGACTCAAAAGTTCTTTTTCACATCTTATGTCATCTGGGTGGCTACCAAAGCTAGAAATCTTCCGGGATTACAAGTAGAGGGTCAGCTAGGGGATGAGGAAGGACAGAAGAAGGTATGGGAATATTAGTCCCAACTCTCCCTAGCCAATGCAAAGGCTCATTTCAAAATAATTAATAATGCCTTCATTTTTCCAATAATAATCAAATTGATAGGAGACACAAGATATCGGATTAGCCCAGAGGCCATGGCTATTATCTGAGAGTGGGCATGTTGGTTTATCCAAAACCCATGCTCTACTTAAATTAGGGTCAGCGGATTCACAGGGAACCCAATGTTGCTTCCCAGATATTGCAATGACAGAGTAATATCGTTGGAATATGTAAGGCAACTATTGGGCGTCCAATCTCTCTTATCTTCAAAACATAAAACAGGTATTGATTTTTTAGTATCTATTGGATACTTCTCCTGTTCGAAGATACAGGATGCAAAGCTAGCAGAACCAGAGCTTCAAGATTTGAATTTTAAATAGTATGATTATTCTAGGGAATTTTTTGATCCCTACGGGAAGCTAAAACAAGCTATGCCTAAGGCATATGAGGGACACATGCCAAAACTGGAGGATTTTTGGGCCAAACTCCAGGATAGTTTTGAGGTCAGAGAGAAGAATTATAACAAGTTATATATGCCACAGATAAGAGATTTTGAAGTTGAGACCAATCTCCCTAAAGACCTCAGGGATGATGGAGACCTGCTCGATGCGGCTTATAAAGGATTAGAAATCGATAAGAAGCCCCTCTCCCTAATAAGGTGGTCCGCAAATGAGGATGTGAATATTGAAAAGGTTTCTCAAGTTGTCATCAATAAGACCAAGTAATGGCTAAGCCAAAGGGTAAGACCAAGTGCCTCAAAGGGAAAACAGAAGGAGTCTATTTCAAGGGTACCCCAATCAAGGGGTTACAAGGGGTATGCTCAGAAGATGAGGTTGAGCTCAAGACAAAATATATCCACCGATCGTAATGAGCGGGAGAAACCTCAAGAAAGAACTAAGGACTTAATGAAGAAACTCTAAGAAAAGATGAAGGAGTCTGAGTTGTTGAAAAAGGCTGCAGACCTTGGAGTGATCGATGGATTAGGAGCAGTACCACTGGCTAAAGTCCTCCCACCAAGAAAAGATATAGAGAAGACTACAAGAGAGGGTACCCAAGAGTAGGAAGAAGATATGGAAATTACTGAAGACATACCTACTAATCCACCTTCAACAAATGCCACATAGGCTCCAGGCACCAATGCCCCTGCACCATCACCAGTTAATATACCCACAGGGCAGGCTAGAGTACAAGGCTTCAGGTCTACTACTGAAGGAATAAAAGTTAGGAACATTGAATTTGATTCAGATTAGGAAGAAGAGGATCTTGAACAACATCGGCCGCTAGAAGGTGAGAAAGAAGGGGATGAGGCAGAGGACCTATTGAATGAAAGACTAGTTGTAACCCCTCAAGACCAAGAGGACCTCCTCAAGGATATAGCAGTCGGGAAAGGTGAGATGGATGAAGATGAGGAAGAGAAGACATTTAATGAAGAGGTCAGTGGAAAATTGGGAGATTTTCATAAGCAACAAGCTCTCCAAACCAATCTAGCCCACCAAGTTACCTCACCTCAAGATCCCAGGCAAACAGAGGCAGAGGAAAGAGATGAAGCAGAGGAGCAGGTGGAGGTCCATGTTATAACTATAGAGATAGTGTCACATCAAGGTGACAAGGATGAAGATATATCACCATGGCTTGAGTTCACTTTTGAGAAGAAAAAGAGAAAAGTGAAGCTTCCCAAGGTCACTTTACAACAAGTAATCACCGAGAAGCCACCAAAGGCTAAGAAACTAAAAACCGTACATCATTTATCAAAAAAAAGCTCCGGTGAAGCAATTGCAGATGTGGTTGTTGCACTTCAAGCTGAGGGACAAACCTCCCCCAAGTATCAAATATCCCAGGTAAATTTGGGTAAACAAACCAAGTGGGGAGAGCTAGATACTTTAGAGCTAGCCACAAGTGTTATCAAGGGGGGTGTTGAAAAAGAGCATAATTCAAGCATGGAGCTCAAAGCGCAACTAGGGAAATACAAGCAGCTCCTAATTGAAATGAGCAAACCTCTAGACTCTTGCAGGGTTGATGACCTACCTTCAACCTCATCACTGCCAGAGGGAGAAGTGAAGGCACTAGTGGAGGTGAGACGGGTGGTCGCTGCAGCGAAATCATGGACCCAAGTAAATGCAGCAAAGATTAGATTATTTTTGCAGGATACTATGAAGATATACCGGAGGGTGGTACAAGTAGGCAAAGCTTTAGCTTCTTGTGCTATGCAATGGGAACGGAAGCTAAGCATTTTTAATAAGCAGCTCCAAATTTTGAATAAAGTGTTGCAGTTAGGGGAGGAGACAATAATAGAGGAAGACCTTTTAGGATACCAGAGGGAAGTACAGGCAGGCAGAGCTTTAGCTTCTTGTGCTATGCAATGGGAATGGAAGCTAAGCATTTTTAATAAGCAGTTCTGAATTTTAAATAAAGTGTTGCGGTTAGGGGAGGAGACAATAATGGAGGAAGACCTTTTAGGAGGGGATAGTTGTGAAAACTTGCAGTCCTATGTGTACATTTTGGAGCTGAAGATTGAAATGCTTCAGCAGTATATGAAGGATATGGTAGAGATTTGGGTCCCTCTCCTCAAAGAAATTTTGTCATATGATAATTTTGTAAAACATATACTTGGGGCCTTTGGTTTAGGACTAACTAATACCGGAATAATGGAGAAACAACAAGTTTTGAATCAATGGGATGCATACAAGGCTCAACACTTAGGACCTTTGGCCTAGTTTGATGTCACCCTCATGGATAGGTACACGTACTTGATCACTCAATGTCAAGAGGTGGCGGAGACAATAGGGGAGCTAGAGAAAGGGAAAAAGCATGCACATGAAGTTTTGAAAAAGTATAAATTCAGAATTAAACACGTAGTTGATCCTCCTATCCAAGAACTCCCGTGCATAATGGATAATTATAGGGCTTTTATTAAAAAGTGAAGGGTGAACATACGGTTACTAAAAATAGCAGTTTTTTTGCATGACCCCCAATTTTGTATTTCTAAGCTGCAGCCCCAACTCAGGTTCCAATTTTGAGCAAAATTCTGCATGACTACGAGAACATGGCTCACCCAGCATGGTCTTCATAGTGCTCATGCAGCCCCCATTTCATACTAGTTAAGTGGAGTATCAAGGTAGAAACTTGCCAATAAACTACAACTCCTAGTTTTAGTTCTTAATTTAGATTAGATTTACTTCCTAGATAATAGGGCAAAAAACTTCTATAAATTGAGAAGTTGGACTCATTTGTAAGGGTCCCCAAATTGATGATTTGTGGCCCACTTAGAGAATTTAGAATATTTTGCAGTTTGTTAAGAAGTTGAGTTATTTTTGTTACACATTCATTGAGATTGATATGAGAAGCAACTTGTAGATTGCCTGATCTATGTCTATGTTCTACCAAAATTGTTCTGTGTAATCTAGTAACATCTATTATTTGGAGTTAGCAACGTGGTTTGATCTTTTTGTCTATTACTTTATGAATCATATTGTGCATGTTAGTGGTGTATGAGAATTACTGTGATAGGCCATATTGTTAATGATTTTATTTCCATAGGTCTGTGAAATTGATGATTTTGTAGGTTTACTGGAGGTCCATTGTTGAATGCTAACTTGGATAATATTTGATAATTTCTTGGATTGCAGGGAACTAATTGAGTGTTGCATTAAGTTGTTATTGTATTGGTTTTATTGTTATTTACTTGTTCCCTTTTTACTCTTTGCAGTTTATTTTTCAGAGAATCTTAAATCATAAAATACAAAAAAAGGAAGTTCATACATCCACAACCAGTGAGATTTAGTTTCAACCAGCAGACCCCTTAATAGGTACAACCACATCAACCATTGGGCTTCCCATCACCATCGTGACCCAACTATAGAGACCTTGGGGTAGTGATTTTTCCCAAATTCATTACTTTTCAAGAGAGGTGGTGAGTGTTTTCATTGGCTACCTGACTATTGGCAGGTGTGTCAGAAACAGTCGTCAACAATAAGGATATTGATCAGATCCAAGAATCAGACTATATAATCAAGAGGATCGAATTAGGCAAACAAACTCATGATTCTGTTTCAAGTGACATTCAATCATCTTTAGATTCTCTTGTTGCTAAGTATGATGAAGACAAGGTCAAAAAGGATAAACTCAAGGTACAGATTCAACAACCCACCACTGTGTTAATTAAGGTTACCAATTCTTTGGAAGCCATTGAGCCAGTGACTTCATCACTGGATGAACAAGTTGTGAAAAGGGTCAAGCAAGTAGCGTCACGAAGTGGAGCAGTGGGAGAATGGATGGACTACATGCTAAGTCAGGGTACATGGCTCTTGAGCTCAACTTTCACTATTGTTAGTAATCTTGATGTCATAAGGATAGAAGTGGACAACACCATAGAAATCTTCTCTCAATAATTGGAAGCAGGAGAGAAATATTTTGAGGCATGGTTGAAGCTTGAAGACTTTGATTCAAATGATCTTGTGCAGAATGATGTCATTTCTTCTTGTCAAATGTATGTTGAGCAATGAGAGGTGTTGGGTGAATATTTTGTCACCAACGTACCAATGACAAAATATGTATTTCACACATAGCTATGTTAAGACAAAGTCTCTCCTCTAATCAAAGGGAGGTTCCTAGTAGAGTTTGGGTATTTCAACAACTTTGAAAATAAACTTGGGGGTAAGCTTAGGGTGTAGAATTATCTTTTTTCATAATTCACGTACACCCCCTTGATGAAACTTTTTACAAAATAACCAACTAAAGAAACTTACATACAATGATTCTTAATATTCCACAATCATGTAAGCTCAAAGTCTTATGTGAGTGCAACTTCCTTTAATCACTAATCACAATTAGTAGCTCTAAGTCTCCAAGATGTGATTAGTTTTCCTAAAAACTAAGAGCAACTAATAGCAATAAAAATCTTACTATGTAATTACTTAACTATCAGAAGATTTCCCAAATATGCTAATAGCACAAAGTCTACTTATCACAATTAGAAAGTTCTCTTACTCACACAAACAAAAATGCCACCAATATCAAGGAATTAAAGAACATATATAAGCAATGAACATAGGAACATTAACTCATATAAACAATCTTCGACCCAACACAAAGTTTGGAATCAAATGGAATTGCTCTCTTTATTTGCTTGATTGAATCTTCACAACAAAAATCTCAAAGTCTTAGTTGAGGCAAAAATTCGGCAAAGTCTTGCTTAACATAATAAAAGATAATTATTTACAAAAGGAGGCCCTCCTTAAATAAGAAAACAAGTTGAGAAAAAGGTGGGCATAGTTGACTAATTCAACTGCACAGTCCCACTTGACTACAACTACTGCATAAAATAAAAAAGCAACTGCAAGAAAATTTGCAATAACTAGGAATGCAACTACATGAAATGATAGTGTCAATGGGGACACTTTATTCTTCTTCTCCTCATTGATTTTCTTGAATTTCTCAAACTGAGCCAAAACAGCTTCCATCTCGGCTTTGTCCGACATTGTGGTAGAGCTAGTGATAGGGTGAACCCTGGAAACTGCATCTCCAACTTTCACATACTTCTTTCTTCCATCCTTAAGCATTCAAGTGAGGACTTCAAAAATAACCTGTATCTCAAGAAATTTATTAAATCCATTCAATAAGAAGTCTTGTTCTGCCCAGTGATTAATTAGGGAAAGAAATTCTTATATGATGTTCTCACTGGATATTAGTTTCTGACCATCATCATACAAGCAACAAGGAATCTCAACTATCCTTTCCGAAATCAGGTCAATCTCACTATCACATTCTTTCTTTTCTTGATCTATTTTTATGACTACTGACGATATTATTTTACCTTTATGAGATAATAATGATAGAAGTTTGTTGGAATTTTGCATATAGATTGCATTAATGATATGTTGTCGTTGATGTCAATTGAACCGGTAATGGTATTCATGTTATTGTTGATATTGTTGTTTTTTGATATTGGCTAGTAACCGGTGTGTTGAGTTTGTGATTTGAACTGGTAAACCGATGTAAAGGGTTAAACCTTTCTATGAAATGTAATCGGTAAACCCTATCAATTGTTAAACCCTAACCGATCAAGTTTGTTGGTTTATTATTTGATGAGTGGTAATGATGGAGACACGTGTGATCATTGTATGAGGATAAGTTTAGATTGTTTTGGCATGTTTGTTTGTTTTCTAGGGAAGGAGCAAAGTGGATTGCATCTTATGCACAGCGTGTGATGAGTTACAAAGTCCAATGAAGTGGTGATCATGGAGCGGTTGGAATTTTCTTGAAGAATGTGAAGAGATTGTTATGATTTCTAACAGTCAAGATTGTACTGACTTGTTTGCAATCTCGATGATAAGAATTAGGTTTTTGTTGTGTTACCAACCTAATTGATTTGTATTTAAGTTTGATGAAGTTGTTTGTAAAAGTTGTTGGCAAGATTGGTAGAAACTTGTTGAGTGTGTAGTTGCCTAACTGGTGAATGGATCTGCACTTTGAGTAAGGTAGATTGAAGCTTAAAAGGATTTGATCAAGCAAATGTAGTGTTATTCAGACAGATCAAGAAAACCTATTGCTTTCTAACAATTACAGCAGAAGTGAAATCCCTTAAACAGGTAAGCTCTAACAAGCTTGGCTACTTATTAAATCCTCTAACAAGGTGGTCCATTAGCTTAGATTCTTAAATCCTCCAGTGAGGTTACTCCTAACAGGGTATTGTGCTTTTAATCAAGGCATATATGTAAATCAATTAATCGAGTGATTCCTAACTGGAATTAGTTCTTAACAGGACTTATTGTAAAGCTTTAACAGGATTGGCTCCTAATAGGGTGAACTTCAAAAGAGTTCAGATAGATATACTTGTGAGTCTCATCTCACCATGGTTTTTACCTATTTGGGTTTTCCACATATAAAAATTTGTGTCACGTGGTGAATGTTTTTGTGGTTATGATCTTATTAGTTTATTTGATTAACTTCTGATAAAGCGTGATAACTAGAAGCATTGAGAGATGAATATGTTGAGATATGATTAAGAATTGTTGATGTTTACAAGATTGGAGTTATTTACTGTTAAGTTTTCATAATAGTTAAACCGGTTGATGTCAAGTATTCTTATGAATATTGATCTTAACTGTGATATATTTACTTTGTGTGATTGAATTTGAGTTTGGGAACTTTGTATCAATTTTTCATTATACTGATTCACCCCCCCCCCCTCTCAGTATTCTACCGGATACTTATTCTTTCATCATACCATCAATTGGTATCAAAGCATCTCAGGTCCTCTTTAATCTAAAAGCCTAACAGCTTGAGGAAAATATCTTGTAGATCATGATGAAGAAAGAAGGTCCAAAGTTCAAAAAAGATAACTATAGAATATGGAGTGACAGAATGAAGATTTACATTAAGAGTCTTGGTAGTCAGTATTGGGATCATATAGGAACTAAGTATATGACACCTACTAGAACCCTGACTGATGATCAGAAGACAGAACAACAAGAAAATCACCAAGAATTAGAGGCTATTATCAGTTCCCTATCTAATGCTGAATATGTAGATCTTCGTGGTCTTGAAACTGCATATGAAGTGTGGAAAAAACTTGAAGAGATTTATAGCGGTGATGAACATGTTAAGATTACTAAAGAGGAGAGTCTAAGAGGAAAGTTTGATGACATGAGAATGTTTGAAGGTGAGAATATCCAGTAGTATGGTCAAAGGATAGAAGAGATACTTGGTGAAATAAAGAGTGCAGGAGGGAAAGTGGACGATGCCACAGTGATCAGTAAGGTACTAAGAACCCTGCTACCAGTCTATGCTATCCGAGTTGCAGCTATTCAGGAGCTGAAATCCATTGACAAGACAAAGGTATCTCTTGACTCTATTATTGGCAAACTTACTAATTTTGAATTAAATGGCTAATATGGCAGTGTACAAAAATTAGAATATGCATTCAGAGCTTTTGTCTCTAACCCATCTATGAGAAGAAGTAAAGATACTAGCCATAGCTATGAATCTAGATCTAGCAGAGATGCTGATGATGAAGACAACTTAGTGGAACTTGAAACATTGTTGGCAAAACGACTGCCTAGAGGCAATGGTAAATATAGAGGTAAGCTACCTTTAAAATGTTTTGCATGCAACAAGATTGGTCGTATAGCAGCTAATTTACCTAATGGTGAAAATGAATACAAGAGAGAGAAATTTAAGAAGTATACGGGTAAAGGCAAGAGAGATTGTCTTGTAGATATTGACAGTGGTATTATTGATGAAGAATCTGATGATGATGCTAGTGAAGATATTGTGTTTGTATCTATTAAATAAGAAATATCATATCAAAAGGCACTAGTATCTAGGATGGATAACTCTGATGAGTGGATCATTGATAGTGGTTGTTCACATCACATGACCGGTGATCAAAGCAAATTTCTTTCCCTGAAGGAATTTGATGGTGGTATTGTCAGATTTTGCAATGACTCATCCTGTATGGTTAAAGGTATAGGAGTTATTTCTCTTAATGGGAAAAGCAGTGCTGATGATGTCTATTGGGTTGAAGGCCTAAAGAAAAATCTTTTGAGTGTGGCACAACTTAATGACAAAGGATACCCATTGGAGTTTAGAAACGGTATGTGCAAAATCTTTGACAACAAAGGTGAATTGATTACAACCGGGAAACAGACCAGAGGTAATCTATTTCATCTTAATCCTAAAGTTAGCAACTATTTGATTGCAAAAATAGATGATAGTTGGCTTTGGCATAGGAGATTTTGTCATATAAATTTTGACAATATTGTTAAAGTGAGCAAGTCTAAGACAATAAGAAGTCTACCTCAGCTAGACAAACCGGTTAATGCTCTTTGTAAAGAATGTCAGTTAGGAAAGATGACTTCTTCAACTTTCAAGAGCAAGTCCTTCTCAGCAGAGCACTTGTTAGATTTGGTTCATACAGATCTATGTGGACCAATAAGAACAAGAAGCATTTAAGGTGACAGATATTTCATGATCTTCACTGATGATTGTTCAAGGATGATGTGGGTCACATTCTTGAAGGATAAGAATGAAGCTTTTCGAAAATTCAAGGCATTCAGGGCCTTAGCTAAGAAAGAGTGGCAAAAAGATAAAATGTCTGAGAACAGATCAAGGTGGTGAATTTACTTGTGAGGGATTCACTAAGTATTGTGATGAGAATGGTATCAAGCGGTAGCTTTCTACACGAAGGACACCACAGCAGAATGGTATAGCAGAGAGAAATAATTGGTCAGTGGTTGAAGCTGCTAGGACTATGTTGATACAAGGAGGTGTAGCGAAAAAATTTTGGAAAGAAGTTGTAAGTACAGTTGTCTACACAATGAACCGACATCTGGTGAAAAGAGGTAAGGACAAGACCCCATATGAATACTGGTATGGGAGATCACCCGATGTTAGATATTTTAAGGTATTTGGAAGCAAATGTTTTATTAAAAGAGGTGATTACATAAGAAAGTTTGAAGCTAAGAGTGATGAAGGCATATTTCCACGCTATTCCACCAAGAGTAAGGCCTATAAATGCTTCAACAACAGCACACAAAGAATTGTTGAGATTGTTGATTTTCATGTAGATGAATGTCTTGAAGTCTCGGAAGGAACCAGTTCAGAGAAAAAGGATGAAGATCGTTGCATTTTGCTTTTGGAACCTGAAACTATCAAATCAGAAACCGGTAAAGCAAATCATGATGTACTTGCTCAACCAGAATAAATAATTTTTGAAGAAGATGATAATGAAGAAGTTGAACCTGAAGAGAATGATCATGTTATTCCTAGGTATGTGAGACTGAATCATAGTCCTGAATAGATTATTAGGGATAAGGATGTTGGAGTCCTAACTAGAAGAAGAATAAGAGAGAACTCTTGCATGATCTCCACCTTTAAACCTAGAAGTGCTGAGGAATTTGGTGATGATCATTGGGTTAAAGCTATGGAGGAGGAATTGGATCAAATTGAGAAGAACAACACTTGGACCCTAGTACCTTGACCGGTAAACAAGAATGATATAGGTACTAAATGGTTGTTCAAAAACAAGTTAACTGAAGATGGTGTTGTAGTTCGCAACAAGGCAAGATTAGTTTGCAAAGGTTATGTGCAAGAAGAAGGAGAAGATTATGGAGAAGCTTTTGCACCAGTAGCAAGACCGAAAGGTGTCAGAACTTTACTTGCATTTGCAGCTCATTAAGAGTTCAAGGTATACCAGATGGATGTTAAGTCTGCATTTTTCAATGGGCTATTGGAAGAAGAGGTTTATATAGAGAAGCCTGATGGTTATGCATTGATAGATAAGAAAGACATGGTATGCGAATTGCAGAAATCTTTGTATGGATTAAAGCAGGAACCCAGAGCATGGTATGAATGGCTTCATACACATATGATGAAGATAGGCTTTGCTAGAACCAGTGATGACAACAACATTTATCTCAAGTTTGAAGGAGATGAAATGCTGGTCAGTGAAGTATTTGTTGATGGCATTATATTTGGAGGTAATGATGACATGAGTAATTTTTTTGCAGATGAAATGAAGAATGAGTTTGAGATGTCATTAGTAGGGTAAATAAAAAAATTCATAGGCTTGCAGATACAACAAATGAAGAATGGTATTTTCATTACTCAATCTAAGTATGTGAAAGAGGTTTTGAAGACTTTTGGTATGAGTGACTGTAAACTAGTTGGAACCCCAATGGTTACAGGTTGTAAGTTGTCCAAGGAAGATGCATCTAAGTCTGTAGATGAAAAGGAATACATGTCAATGATTGGAAAATTACACTATGTTGTTCGCAGTCGACCGGATATTGCCCATGCAGTTAGTATTGTTGCTAGATTTTAGAAGAATCCAAAGGAAGCACATCTGATGGCAACCAAGAGAATTTTTTGATATTTGAAAGGTGTTGTTGACTATGGGTTATGGTATCCATATGGTAGAAATTTTGATTTGAAGGCATACATGGATGCTGATTGGGTAGGAAATATTGATGACCAGAAGAGTACTACCGGTGGAGCATTTTTTCTAGGAGGAAGGCTACTTTCATGGAGTAGCAAAAAGCAGAGTTGTACTTCACAATCTACTGCTGAAGCTGAGTATGTAGAAGCTTATATGAATTGCACACAAGCTATTTGGATGAGGCACATTTTGGAAGGTTTTAAGATGAAAATCTCTGAACCAATAAATATTTTGTGTGATAATACAAGTGCAATAAACATTTCTAAAAATCATGTTTTGCATGCAAGGACTAAGCACATTGAATTGAAGTATCACTTCTTGAGGGAAAAGGTTCAAAGTAAAGATGTTATCTTGGAGCATGTTTCTACCAAGGAGCAGCTTGCAAATATCTTTACCAAACCTCTACCTAAGACCACTTTTGAGTATCTTAGAAGTCAATTGGGGGTTGTCCCTCTTCATGAAGTTAATTGAGCATGATGGTGATTGCATCAGTCCCTGAATTACTTGTAGTATCTTACATGGATTGATGAAGGAGTGGGTATATTCCACAGGGGGAGCATCAAGTTGCAGTATGTTGTTGATGCACAGTGAGAGCAGAATTACCTGTTTTTACTTTCACTTTGGCATTGTTGTCAAAGGGGGAGAAGAATTATGTGATTGAGGAGAAGAATTATGTGTCTGATTAGGTGAACCAGCAGCAGGCTGAAGACAAATAGAGAAAGGTGAATACCTGGTAATGTAAACCAAGATTCATATTCACCAATCTCAGTAGCAATCAGAGGCATTGATATTTGTATTACCATTAATGCCAAAGGGGGAGATTGTTGGCATTTTTAGTTTGTTGGCATTTTGCATATAGATTGCATTAATGATATGTTTTCATTGATGTCAATTGAACCGGTAATGGTATTCATGTTGTTGCTGATATTGTTGTTTTTTAACATTGGCTAGTAACCGATGTGTTGAGTTTGTGAGTTGAACCGGTAAACCGGTGTAAAGGGTTAAACCTTTCTATGAAATGTAATCGGTAAACCCTAACTAATCAAGTTTGTTGATTTACTATCTGATGAGCGGTAATGATGGAGACACGTGTGATCATTGTATGAGGATAAGTTCAAATTATTTTGGCGTGTTTGTTTGTTGTCTAGGGAAGGAGAAAAGTGAAATTGCATATAATGCACAGCGAGTGATGAGTTACAAAGTCCGATGAAGTGGTGATCATGGAGCAGTTGGAATTTTCTTGAAGAATGTGAAGAGATTGTTATGATTTCTAACAGTCAAGATTGTACCGACTTGTTTGTAATCTTGATGATGAGAATTAGGTTTTTGTTGTGTTACCGACCTAATTGATTTGTATTTAAGGTCGATGAAGTTGTTTGTAAAAGTTGTTGGCAAGATTGGCAGAAACTTGTTGAGTGTGTAGTTGCCTAACTGGTGAATGGATCTATGCTTTGAGTAAGGCAGATTGAAGCTTAAAAGGATCTGATCAAGCAAATGTAGTTCTATTCAGACAGATCAAGAAAACCTTTTGTTTTCTAACAATTACAGAAGAAGTGAAATCCCTTAAGCGGGTAAGCTCTAACAAGCTTGGTTACTTATTAAATCCTCTAACAAGGTGGTCCATTAGCTTGGATTCTTAAATCCTCTAGTGAGGTTACTCCTAATAGGGTATTGTGCTTTTCATCAAGACATATTTGTAAATCCCTTAACTGGGTGATTCCTAAACAGAATTAGTTCTTAACAGGACTTATTGTAAAGCTTTAATAGGCTTGGCTCCTAATAGGGCAAACTTCATATTAGTTTAGATAGCTATCCTTGTGAGTCTCATCTCACCGTGGTTTTTACCTATTTGGGTTTTCCACGTATAAACATTTTTGTCAAGTGGTGAATGTTTTTGTTGTTATGATCTTATTTGTTTATTTGATTAACTTCTGATAAGGCATGATAACTAGAAGCATTGAGAGATGAATATGTTGAGATATGATTAAGCATTGTTGATGTTTACAAGATTGGAGTTGTTTATTGTTAAGTTGTCATAACAGTCAAACCGGTTGATGTCAAGTATTCTTATGTATATTAATCTTAACTGTGATATGTTTACTTTGTGTGATTGAATTTGAGTTTGGGAACTTTGTATCACTTTTTTAGTATACCTATTCACCCCCCCCCCCCTCTCAGTATTCTATCAGATACTTATTCTTTCATCATACCATCATCCTTGTCGAAATCTGGTCAATCTCACTATCACATTCTTTCTTTTATTGATCTATTTTGATGTTTACTGACCTTATTATTTTACCTTCATGAGAAAACAACGATATAATTTGGATGTATTTCTCTCATGCTGATATTACCTTATTTTCTACAAGGACATCAATCCTGAAATCTTCCATTTTTCCCCAAAGAGTCATGCTCTTTTCAATGTCTTTCATTTCTTTTGTCAAAGCAGTTTTGATACCTTGTATTTGAATTTGAACAATTTCAAAGTCCCTCAATAACTTAACCATTGAATCCAGAAGAAGAGAGCCCTCTGATTTCAAATGATCAATCCATTCATCCACTACTCGACCCTTCATGCCCACCTATTCTACCTTTTTGAGAGCCTCAGTATCGATTGAGGAAACAATTGGCTCAACCTCTTTGGAATATTGTGTGACTTTGAGAAGCAGATTGGTCAGTTGCTCACATTTTTTCTTCCATTCATTCTTTGCATCTCTTTCTCGATCAAACCTACGCACAAGAGAATTGAAAGCAGTTTGAGAGTCTAACTTGACACTCTCATGTGTTTCCACACCAAGATCTATAGTTTACATAGTATAATCTACAAATTGAATATTGTCCTTGTCTTTATCTAAAGATGGCACCATGACCTCAACATATTTTCTTTTTGTAGCAAGATCCACCAACACCCAAGAAACAGTCTTTGGCTTTTTTGTCCCTTTTGCCTTGGATGGAACTAACTACTCGAAATCAAAGCCATCTAGTGAAATCACAAATTTCTTCCTTTTGGGTGCCATAATATCCATCCATGGTAGAAGATCTTCTTTGGTGGTTGGAGTTGTGGCCTCCTTTTGAGTAGTCACCGAAATCTGAGACACACTCTGACTTGATGATGTTGCAGTAGAAGATGGAATTACCTACACTATGGTTATGGTAACGAATGGTGGTTTTGATGAAGCAACAGTAGTCATTATTAGTGCCTCCCCTGAAACAAATGTGGTTACAATCATTGATGGTGTTTCAATAGTAACAATGGTACTTACAATAGGTGGAGCTCCAGCCATGATAGTTATAGAAGGTAGGGCCACTGACTGTTGCTCTATAGCTATTTGCTCCAAAGATTTAGTGAAATCCAAAATTGAAGATTCAATAATGGATGCAGGAACATCATCAAAGCTTGGGAGACTAGACAATATAGCATATTCGTGATCGCCCTCTCCTTGTGGTAATTCTATATTCAACCCCTCATCATCTTATTCTTCTACCTCTTGGTTTGAATCTGGTTCACTAGAATGAATGACAACATGTGAACCAGTGGGGGTAGTACTTTCTCCTTGTTGAGTCGATTCTTCTACTTCTTTCATTTCCTCTTCATGAAGAATCTCTCCTTCCTCTTGTTCTTTTTCTGGTTCATTTGCATTTGGTTGTTCAGAATCCTTAGATGTTACTTGTGGGGTTGATGAAGGTTCACCTTTCTTTGAACCTTTGACTATGAATTTGAACTTCGTCTCTTTTCCCTTAGATTTTGGTGAAGGGATTGGCAGTGGGACCTGCACATATTCTTTACTCTTGGTCCTTAATTTAGATGTTTTCCAACTAGACCATCACTATCATCATCATCACCGGAACTGGAAGGAAGTTGCTTCATTCTAATCCCCTTTTTCAACAACCATGCATTAGTATTAGCCAAAATAGGAGCAATTCTTTGGGTAATAGACTTACTTTCCTTCCTGGACCATTGGATGAGTGGCACGGGAGAATCAAGGACCTTTCATTCAAACTAGACCAGGTCCACTATGTCATCAGTATCTTCCATTGTATCTGGGATCTTATCCAAATTCAAGTTCTCAAGTTGTTCTAAAGTGAGATGATTGAAATCCATCCTCCTCACATCTTCCTCATCTTCACAATCTGCTCAGACATCTTCAAGCCAATATACATGTGTATAGATCCTTTTGATTTTGTTATTAATCCCATGAAATTCAAAATTATCACAAGCTTTGAACCTCCTCATAGTCACCCATTGCATTCCATCTTCCATATTTTTGGCCTTTCGGTTGGTCAACACTGAATATCGATCAATAGATTCTAGAAATTTGAGGCCAATTTTATGAGCCTGTGACTACCTCTCATGTGCATGAATCAATTGTCGACATAATTCCATGAGGATAATTTTATTTGAAGGATACCTTGGTAGCATGAATGGTTCACCTGTAAAACATCCTATGCGGATATATGTGAAAGTAGGAAATTGAAGAAATATACAACCAAAGAAAGAAACTTTGTTGTATGCCACTTCTGAAAGTCTTTTCTTCTCTAAGCCTTTATCAAACATACACTTCCAAACATAAAATAAGGCATCATTAACCCTTCTAAAGTGACTTCTTTGATTATCAATTGTAAGCTAATAATAGTAATCCCATACTGGCACTAGTCTTCTATCACCCTTGCTAGACAAACCTAGATATTGCCTCATGGAGGTGGGTGCATACACAAGGTATGAGGTCATATGGAATTTTAGTGTTGTTTTGACCACTTTCAGCTGTGCACATAGTGCATCACTAATTTGCTCTCCCCAATCAATTTTGGTAGTCCCTTTTCTAATTATGCTCATAAAATAACACATCCAATTTTGTAAGTAATGAGAATCTCTCAGACCTTTTACTCATGAACGCGTAGTGACCATATCATTATATTCTTCATTAAAATCACTTTTGTGAAAGTATTTAGGCCATCTTGAAGTAGCGGAAACCCAGGTTGAAGATTAAAAAAAAAAACTATATTAATCATCTTCTTACATTTTTCTTCATTCTTCTCATAATACTCTTGAGCATTGTTTTGGGTTATGTCTACTACCTCTTCTACTAGAGAACCCTTAAACATGTTGTTAAAGAAAACACTATCTAATGTCATAGCAACATTTTTATTTGCGTCCTTCACCTGTCTTGTATTAGGATCAAAATGATCCACCACTACAAGTACAAAGTCTAGATCATGAGCTTCTACCAGGAAGGGTCTAGATCATGAGCTTCTATCGAGAAGGAAGCATACTTATGTAACTCTGAATTGATCAAGCGCATCATATGATATGGAACTGTTTTAACTCAATCAATAAATTCTTGCATGTCTATGTGGCCAATCTTAGTGTCCCTGATTTCCTTGACATTTGATTCAAATGAGCTTTCTAGGAACATATTCAAATATTTATCATACTTGTACTTCATTTTCTTCGTAGGTGGCTTGCTTGGTGAAGGCTCTAACTAACTTGAAGAAGGCTTTGAATTGCCTTGAGTAGGCTTAGAATTTATGAAGTTCTACATTCAACACTAAGGATTAGTGTTTTGAAAATCATTACCATCATACGAGCAATTTTGTTGAACAGAACAAGTTTCATGAGTCAAAAATGAATTAGGAAAATTCTGGACAAAAACTTGAAGATCAAACTTTAAAGTCTGATCTGCAAATTAGAAGACCCATATTCGCACATCGGACTTTAAAGTTTGATCTGCAAATTAGAAGACCAATATTTGAACATCGGACTTTAAAGTTCGATGTACAGGGGGAAAGAATCACATGTTGCATATAAGTCCGATGTGCAAGTAGGAAAAACAAATTTGCAGGTCGGACTTTAAGGTCCAATCTGCAAGGGATAAACTTGACAACGTAGTTGCATGTCAGACTTTAAAGTCTGACTTGCAGTCAGGGAAGAACTCAAATCTACAGGTCGGACTTTAAATTCTGACATGCAACTAAGAAAAAGCACAAGTGG
The DNA here is from genome assembly GCF_030272615.1 of Cryptomeria japonica. Lineage (NCBI taxonomy): Eukaryota > Viridiplantae > Streptophyta > Pinopsida > Cupressales > Cupressaceae > Cryptomeria > Cryptomeria japonica. The sequence continues at coordinate 579,326,583 of NC_081411.1, read as the reverse complement.
CATGCACATCGGACTTTAAAATCCGATGTGCATCCAAAGGAAAAGGTGTATTTCTGATATGTCGAACTTTAAAGTCCAACCTGTCAGCTAAGGGAAGAACAAAGGATTAACAAGTCGGACTTTAAATTCTGACATGTCAATCAGATAAAACTCATCTTCTTCACATCGGACTTTAAAATCTAATGTGAAGATACAGGCAAAACAACTCTTGCATGTCGAATTTTAAAATCCAACATGTGGGAAGCTGTCGATTGGGGGAAGGCAAAATTCTAAGGTATTCGGACTTTAAAATCCGACATACCCTAAAACTAAAACTAAACAAACAAAAATAAACAAAAAAAATCAAAATTAAAATTGAAAACCCTAATCAACCTGTAATGTTACCAAAATGTATTGGTGGGTGAAAAATGTGTGAACAAGAGATCAAAAGGAAAAATACCCTTTCCCTTCAAGAAGAGATGAGAGTTTCACTATGGATTTCCCTTCAAACACTTTTCACCTAATTACATTGGAAGAGGAGAGGAGAACTCACTAGATTCAACCTCCAAAGAAGAAGATGGAATTCTGAGTGAAATGGGAATGATAAGCTAATCCCCTCTTCTTATTTGAAATGAAAAGGAATTGATTAAATTGCGTATTGCAAAAGTGACAAAGAACTGATTATAACTTGAGATCCTAGTATGGGATGAATTTGTACACCTGGATCTGGCAGTAATATGTCAAGATGAAGTCACCCTGCGAATTTGAGGAAAAGTTGTCCAGATCGTGGCGGGAATGTACACGGTCCTCCGAAAAATCCGTGAAACGAAAAGGGTTTTTCCGCCTCTCCAAATGGAGCCTAAATCCGAAAGTACAACTTCGCACTTGCAACCTACACATAGAAAAGAGAGGAAAATGGGTTGGGATTGGGGGTTTGCCTTCAGGTCAAACCCCAATTTTGGAATTAACCAAGTAATGAAAGAAAGTACTTGCAAGTAGATGTAAATGAAAGATTGAAATTTAAATCACCTCTCAAGGGAGGTTGTGATAGCAATGTTGATAAAAATTCTTGTGTGGAATTGAATTTTGGAATCAATCTTCTCTTCAATGGTTTTTACCTTGACTTGAATGCAACACCTTGCCTTAAAGGGAGACTTGAGAATACTCAATGCTGGAAAAGAATGCTTGAATGCTCTTGAATGCTTGATCACAAATTTTCACCCTATTGAACTTATTCTCACTTATGCAAATGAGAGGAAAAATGCAACTTTTATACTTGTTAATTAGGGTTAATGAAACTAATTTTCATAATAGGCTAACATCGGGGAATTTTTCCCACTCACTGCACAACCTACAATGCAAGCTTAGGAAAGGTCCTGCCCCAAAATAGGGCAGGGTACCCCTGTCCTAGGAGGACAAGGGCACCACGCCCCTATCCTACCCCTTTCTCCAAGGAAGAGTTTAGATAGGGTGGTGTGGAGGCCAAGGAAGAAGCAGTATCCAGTCTCCAATCAGGCTAGGGGATTTGATCTCGCATGTGTCAGGACCCTAATGCGGTCAAAAATTGCTAGGGTCACAATTTTATGACACTACATTTATCCCCCACTTTAGTGGGAGTATGAGCGTACGCCAATACTGTTAGTAAAGTACAAGGAAACAAGATTGAAAGACTTTTACCACATCTAGGAGGCAAGATCCACCAACCCCCCAGTGGACTTAGGATTTACAACTTTGATTGACAAAGTAAAAGGGAAGATCGAGAAGGGGAGAACCATGACTGCAAGTAGCAAAGTTCCCCTCACTATGATTCATGAAAGTAAGGATACTAAAGATTACAAAGCAAAACAAAGCTCACTAAGTAATTCTAAGTATCAAGAAGGAAAATACGAGTGGAGTGTATGCCCCACGTTAAAGCGATCACACATGCCTTATTGGGAGTGATTGATTTAAGGTAGGATACACCCAAGAGAGAGATAAGAGAGGAAGCACGTTATCACAATGATTTAGCCCGCAATCGAGGATTAAACCCAAGGATAATGAACACAAACATGAGGTATGAGGTAGTTACACTTTCCTCGGGCTCAGTATACTATATGATAACTTATGTATATCATATATGTATATGTGCATATAATAATTGTCATTCCCCCAAGAAGGACACTACCTTAGAAGAAAGGGAAGAGAGGATGTCTTTTGAGTCAACATGAAAGAGACCAAGAAAAGATCTCAATGCTTTGCATCATCCCCAAGTAGACATTTAGGGAACAATAGAAGAGTAGGGATACACATAGAAGAATGGTCACAAAAGAGCAAGAAAGCAAAGAGAGAGAAGATCTACAGTGCTAATATTGCTAATCTAGCACGACATCCGCCTCTCGATCTTGTTGACCACTATTTTGGGAAGGTGAGTAACATGCCATAGGAGCGACATTGAGAATAGCAGATGGATCTATCACAAGATCCAAACAAGGACTATGCTCATGTTGTAAGTCAATGTGTTCGATTCTAGGAGCTAGGATTAGGGTTTGTGAAAATTCAGTTGATAATTTTTTGTCCACATCAACATATTCATACTCACTATCAAAAGCATTAGGAGTTGTATTGACATAATAAATAACATTTTCACCCATTTCTTCATCAAAGTTTAGAGAAAGAGGAGCAAGAACGCAAATAGGAGTAAAACCATCAAATATTTTGTGCAACTTATGATTTGGAGATGTAGGTTGAACATCTTGCTTGGGAGAAAAGGGAATCATGTCAATTGTCGGAGTCTGAGGAGATCGAGTATTTTGAAGGATAGCTTCATGAACTTGAACACGATGCCTTCATTGGCATTCTCTCACAAAACGATTATGTCGACTCTTAGTGGAAGACTGAGAATGAGGAGGAACACTTGAAAAATTAGGAATGTTTCTCTCCTTGATAGTTGAAGGTTTAGGTTGAGGTCTTTTTGCTTGAACAAGAGAGAAGCAAGCCTCATCTCTTGATAAGAGGAAGGAGGTGGAACTGCTCTATACAAAGTAGGAATATTAGGTGTAGGAAGGAGACCAAGTCCATCATGAGGAGGAGGTGCAGGTCTAACCTTAGGAGGAATATTGTTGTTCTTCTTAGGATAAGGTATAGTCACATCCATAGGAATAGGTTGACAATCTTCCTTAGGAGGGAGATTAGTTCTATCCATGAGGGAAAGAACCTCATCTTGAAGAATAATAGGAATGTCAAGTTTTGGGGATCTAGATTGACTTAAGGATAAGATCATATCTTTCTTCCATTTTTTATAAGATTGAAAAAGGGCATCACTCCTTGATGGAAGACATTGAAATTGTTTAAGCCAAAAGAAATCAATAGGAACACCGAGGCTTCTTTTGGATGGACGAAATAAGCTATGGTTCACAGTTATTATTTCTTCATTGTCAGGAAAATTCAAACACTCTTGGATTGGAGAAGCAATAGCCTTCATGGAAGATAGCCAAAGATAGCCCAGCTTCACATGGAATTTCTCGAGGGTATGATAACAAAGTCAACATGATTCAAAAGTTGAAACAAAGCAAAACTATCAAAGGTCTTCAACCTTCCTCTGCCAATGTTTTTTGCACCCATCAATAGTTTGTTGATGACACTATCCTCATGGGATATTCTTTAGTCAAGGAGGCTGATGCCTTCAAAACTGCTCTCAACTCCTATGCTTTGGCAATAGGTCAGCAAGTTAATTGGGACAAATCGGCTATGTACTTCCTCAATACTCCAGTCATAAGACAACAGAAAATTGCCAATATTATTGGATGCAAAGTGGAATTGCTGCCTTCAACCTATCTGGGTCTTCCTTTAGGGCTGGCACCCCCAAATTCCTTCTAGAATATGATCATTGATAAAATTAATAAGAAACTTGTAGGATGGAAAGGATCTATGTTATCTTAGGCTGGGAAAATGCAGCTCCTCCAAGCTACCCTTCAAAATCTCCCTGTTTATACCCTCAATCTATTTGGTATTCCAGCTAAAATTGTTAAAGCTATGGAAAGAATTCAAAAGAGATTCTTATGGTCAGGAGTGGAAGAAAAGAAGAGAATACCTTTGATTTCCTGGGACAAGGTGTGTAGACCAAAGAACAAAGGAGGGTTGGGGATTAAAATTATAAAAACTTTTAACAAAGTTGTTCTTGCCAGGCAGTTATGGAGAGCCTATGACACTAAGAAAGACTGGAACCAAATTTGGTTTGACAAATACATTAAGAATCAGACTATCTAGGGAATCCTCAATTCTGAAGATATCCTAGCTGGATACTTCATCTGGAACAATATTACCAAATCCATAAAAGTTGCAAAAGCTAGAGCTGGATGGGTCCTTGGAAAAGGTGACAGAATAAGGTTTTGGGAAGACCCCTAGATGAAGAATGAAGCCCTATATGATCAAAACAACAGTCAAATTATTGAAGAATGTAAAAGGAGGTTTGGGTTGATGGTATGTGACTATTGGAAGGAGAATAAGTGGGTTAAACTTGAGGACATCCATTCTGGACTTTCCTATCTCCAGAAAGAGTTGTTGTCCTTTTCCCCTAATAAAAACCATGATGATGTCTTCCTCTGGAAAAGTGATCCTAAAGGTGAATTCACAGTTGCTTCTGCCTATAAAAACACTTTCTTTCAAACCAGCAATCCCATCCGGAGCAAAGTCTGGAACAGCATCCTGATCCCTAAAGTCAACATTTTCTTTTGGCTTGCATCTCATAATAGCACCCTTACTCTTGATAATTTAATCCGAAGGGGCTTCAAATTCCCAAATAGATGTGAGCTCTGTCAGAAGGAGGGGGAATCAGTTGATCACCTTTTTTTTCACTGTTCCTTCACAAGGGAAATTTGGTGCAAAATGTAGGAAAAATGGAAAATTAACTGGGTCATGAACAAGAGCATTAAGGATATCATCTGGCAATGGAATTTTCCTACCAAATGTCAAAATCATCAAGAACTTGTGGTCTTTGACCCTCCCCATGATATGCTAGGGTATTTGGAAAGAAAGGAATAACAGGATATTTAGGGAAGATAAGTGTAATACTCAGGTAGTCTTTGAAAAAATATGCAGGGCTATAAAGGAGAACATCAACATCCCTCACAAGAATAATCAGCAATGGGCTATTATTGATATGAATGAAATGGAAAAAGACATCCTTATTGAATGGAACCTAATTCATAAGGTCTACAGATCGGACAACAAGAAGAAGAGAGATAACATTGTTTGGAGGTTTCCTGATTATGACTAGATAAAGGTTAATTTTGATGGGGCTGCTAAAGAGAACCCTGGAAAGGCTGGTGGAGGTGGAGTTATCAGAAATGCTCAAGGAATTTGTATTGCTGCTTTTGCTTCCCCTTTTGGAACCCAAAATAACCATGTGGCTGAAGCTATGGCCATGCTAAAGAGCCTCAAGTTAGCTCAGGAATTCAAATTTAAAAGAATCTGGCTCGAAGGGGACTCTTTAAATATAATACAAGCCCTTAAAAGTATTAGTTCTATTTCCTGGAATATTGCCAATATTATTAAAATGCTAAAGATATTCTAAATAATTATGATAGCATTATTATAACCCATACATTTAGAGAGGGCAACAAGTTAGCGAATATCCTTGCCAATGAAGGGGTCAAATTGGAGAAGGGCATCAAATACATAGGGGAAAATCACATCAAGCGGGAAATTAAGGAACAATTATACTTTGATCGCCTTAATGGATCAAGCTAATATCATGATTGATTTCTGGGGAACGAGTACCAATGACAGATTTTGGGGGCGAATGAAATGCCAGATGATGAGTGTTTCTTGGCATCATAACCAAGATCATATGTGTGCGAAAGGTAATTGTAATAATAGCCGGGTTCGTATGAACATGAGTAGCAATCTCAAAATTGTGAAAGACTCTTTACAAGGGGAAACCAGAAATTCAGAGCTTTACCCGTAGGCTGAGAATTGTAGCAGAGGATATCGTTACCCGGAAAGCAGAATGGGAGGCAACCTTAACAGGAATGAACCTTTAGGTTGTGAGCATTGGAAGAGCGAAAGAAAGGTGTGGAGAAGGCTCCACAGACATGGTTTCACTAATTATATGGAGAAGCTCCATGGTAGTAGAAACTCTGTGTCTCATAGTTTCGCTAAAAGCTAGAGCAATAACAGGGCTACCCTATTTGGGGAAATCTGGAAAATCGATGAAAATTTGATCTCGGAGGTCACAGGACTCAAGATGGAGGGGACAAAATTCTACAGGGATAGAAAGTATGCCGCTAAGGCCTTCAAAAATTTCCTGAAGACGGAGGATGAGAAGGGCAACCTGGTGAAGAAGGACAACATATCATACTACACCCCCCAACAAGTAAAACCTTTCTAGCAAAAAGTTCTTAGGGATTTAATGGAATATTTAACTGTGGATGGCAGGTTTACAAAAATTTACAACTATCATTTCGCCATCTTGAACCACTTCCGCCATGGGGCTAAAATATCTTTGCCCTTCTATTTAACCTCCTCTCTAAATGAGAGCCTAGCCAACCATGTTAAAAAGCCCAGCTCCTACCCTCTAGCACACCAGGGACTCATTATGTTGATTTATGAATATATTAAGGATAAGACTAGGGCTACCAAGGATGATCCTTTAATCATCAATGCTCAAATATCTAAGAAATGCATAGACTCTGATTCGACTGGGGAGCCCAGCACCCCTACCCATAAAAAAAGGAAGGTTGAAACCGTGCAGGATGAAAAGGATGTTCTTTTTTATGAAGAAGAGGGAAAGAATCAGGAAACTAATTCTGAAATGGAGCTTAACAAGGAGGAGAATTATGGGGAAGGAGAGGAAGGGGGAAATTCTGAGAATCGTCAACCCAATCCTAAAGGATTGAAAAGTGAGAAAGAGGCTCTGAAGCCTAAGGAAGGTGAAAACCCTAATGTGGAGGATACTGAACAGAGCAAGGACTCTGCGAATACCATTCTGGACACCACCCGCAATTGCACCCTTGAATTCTTCAATTTTCAGAAGTGGGTAGTTGAAAACATCACCAGCATGCAGGGTAAACAAAGGGAGCTAGAGGTTAAGATCAACAAGCTGATCAAGATGTTTGACTCTGGGAAACAGTACGAAGAGACGGAGAATAGTGAAGCGGAGGAGGAAATGGAAATGGAAGACTAGCTGGAGAAAGATTTGATAAAAGGCGACCTGAAACATTTGGAGGACGTCATTAAAATCATGAAGGAATGGGTGGAGGAGGATAAGGACAATGTTAATGCCCAGATGGTCTGAAATGAGAAAGCCTTGAAAAGCCTTATGAACCACAGCCTCTAGATTCTTAAAGTCTCCTCCCAGAATATGAATGCACTGGTGAATCATCTAGAAAAGAAAAACCAGGAGAAGAACATGGTTATTATTGAAGATGCTCCTACTTCCAGCCTAAGCCACTAGACCCCTAGGCGAAGAACCAGGCAGACTATGGTGGAGAAGGACATGAAGATGAAAGAAAGTCAGATTGCTCAGGAAAATACCGACTTGAGGGAAGCGGCCAGGGCAATGATGCTCTTGGTGCAGAATGTAGAAGAAACCATGAAGAATTTCTAAATTTCTTTTTATGCTGGGCTTGGGGTCAATTTCGTGTTGGCCTCTTGTTGTCCTTTTCTTTGTTGCTGGTTTTTTTGCTGGTCTTTTGCAGACATTGTGTTTTGTTTCTTTCCTGAATATCTTTCATATGTAATGGGTTTTGGGTCCCTTAAAACCTGTTTTTAATTAATCAAAAACAAAGTCAACATCCATGGATTTAGTATGAACTTCAACATGAAGGGTGATAGAGCCAATGGTAGGACAAGAGAAGCCATCAAATAGCTTCACAACCACATTAGAGGCATCATATATTCATTTATGCAATCGTAAAGTGAAAAGATACTCCTTAGTGATGACATTAACCATGTAAGAGGGATCAAAAAGGGCACCACGGCAAGGTATATCCTTAACCTTCACAAATATGTATAAAGGGCCATCAGGTGCTCTAATGGTCTCACTAGGGTCAAATGTAATACAAGGATCCTTAGGCGTATCTTATTTTTCTACCATATTTACCAAGTTTGGAGCCATAGAGGTGAGTTCCTCAGAAGAGAAAGAACTAGGCACAATCTCAATAACATTAGAGGTATGAGAAGGTAAGGGATCAGTGAAAATCTTAATATTTTGATTAGGAGGAGCTACTGATTTATTCCCTTTATCATTCACACCTGCCACATATATAGTATTATTATCAATCAAATCTTGAATCTAATTCTTCAATGCAAAACATTTCTCAGTATCATGACCAAGCTGACGATGAAATTGACAAAATGAATTGTTATCAAAATAAGGGGATGCAAGTTTAGAAGGATCAACTGGTTTTATAGGAGGAAGTTTGATAATATTTATGTGCAACAACTAAGACATAATACTATGTAAAGATTCATTCAAAGAAGTAAATTATCTTTCTCTTTGGAAAAATATAGAAATTGAAGGCACACCTATTGTAGCATTCACATTGTTGTTGTTGATTGTATCATTGAACTTGATGAAGCTTTTTGTTGGTTTGAACTTCACAAACGGTTGTTGAACACTCTCCCCCTTATCACCTGGAGCCATAGGAGTGGATTGTTTCATTTGACTCATAGCCAGTTGATAATTGTGGATTTTTGCGCACAACTGCGGAAAGGAAGTAAACTCAGACAAAAGAAGCTTTTCTTGGATATCTTTTTGTAAATTAGAAATGAAAATTATTTGAATATCATTATCAAGTACATGAAAATAAATTTGAGCACGCAAATTCTTATATCTACCAATGAAATCAGTCACTTTTTCTTTAACACCTTGTTTACAATGCATTAAATCAGTCAAAGTGATTTTAGGACCAATGTTGTTTTGAAATTGTTGGATGAAAACATTTGCTAGTTGTTGAAAGGAAGTGATACAATAAGAAGGCAAAGAGCAATACCATTGTAAAGCCTTATCTCCTAGTGTTCTTGTAAACAATTTTGCAAGCAATCTTTGATCATAAGAAAAATCAATACACAAGGTTTGAAATGTTTTGACATGCATAAGAGGATCACCTTTTCCATTATAGAGTTATAATTAAGTGATCTCAACATGTTTAGGTGGCATAGCTTTAATAATATCAAGAGAAAGTGGGCTCACAACATCAAATGTGGGCACACTAAACTTGGATTGACTCATAGAAGCAATTTGTTGTTGTAAGGAAGACACGGTTTGAGCAAGATTGTTAATTGTCACATAGGTAGAAGAATTGATGTTAGACATAGCTGATTGACAAGGTGGTGTGATGTTATTGAAGGAAGGCATGGATTAAGAATAAGGTGGTGGGACATTATGATAAGTATGAATAGGTGATGATTGGGTAGGAAAAGGGACACGTAAAGAAGGAACAAAGTTGTTGAAGTAATTTCCCCCTTGTGTCACATTGATTAGTTGAGGAATAATAGGAATACTTATGGAAGACATAGGTAAAGATGGAGGATTAAATGAAGAAGAGGGATTTCTCCCATCACAAATGGTTGTAGGAATGACATTTTGAGTTGAAGTAGCCATGATGTTGGAGGTAAAAGTAGGAATACTATTCATAAGAGTAGTCAAAGGAATTGAAGGATTGACTTGTGTTGAAGGTTGTGAATAACCTAGGGTTTCGGCACAACTCTTGATAGGCATGACATTAGAATCAACAATATGTGCAATGCCACACAATATATCAATTCCACTCTTATCACTTTGAATCATGTTCTTAAGGCCTTCAATTAATGGAAGAGCTTCACTATTAGGGTATCTTGGGACATCCATTGCTGAAAATTATCAAATTGATTGTCCAATGTGGAAAGTTGATCTATAGAGACCCTAGTAAAATATTCTTCTTCATCATGGGTTTCACCAATGGGGTAAATAATCACATGATTAAGATGGGAATAATTAGCATGATCCTCATTAACGAAGTCATGTAATGCCCGCCAAAATACCCTAAAGAAACTAAACAATAATATTCAAATGGAGATAATTTTTTTTAATTAACATCTAATAGCAACTAATGAACACATAACATCTCCATCTATTTATATTCATTAACCAATTAACCAATATGAACATACTTCATTGTTCATTCATCAAATCACACAAGCGGAAATAACACGGCATCAATAACCTTCCTCTAGGGTACTTTAACATCATTACTTAATTCATTTCCACAATAACATACTACACACTCGATATGTATATTTCACCTTCATCAATGCATCATATTCTAATTCTCTAACCACGAGATATGCAATCTACAACATTACTTATTCCTCATGATATGCATAATTTTCTTTCTACCAATGCATCTATGTGAAATTCCCATGTATTACATTCAATTAACATCTTCTAACATATTCACTTTCTAATCTATGAATATTCCTCTTTCAAGATTATTTAACATTCTAATTAGCCTCTAAACATTCCATGAAATAATATAACTAATCCACAAAGCCATTTCTATTATATTCCAACTATAATCCTCTTATCCCCATGATTCATAAATCACATCTCTACAATAGTACAATTATAATGTCTCTAAATTCCAACTACAATTCATCTTACAATACAAATACTTTAAATACATCATGAGCATAGCTCTTTGTACTTACAAGATTCCATATATGGCATACCAAAGATATTACATTACATATATTCCATCTTATCCATTACATAAATCTGCTACAAGGTACATCCATAGTACATCATGAAGAAGAATCCACATCCACGCAAGAAGAATCCAAGAGAGCATCCCAATGGCTAAAAGCACCAACCTCCCAACCATGTGGAGCCAAAGGAACCACCCCCCCATGCTAGGAGATGACACAAGGTCCCAACACACACTCTAAACCTAAGTTGGTACCTAAAACCAAGGAGACTAACCACACAAGGATTCTCAAGCAAGATCCTACATAATACAACAAGAATGACTCCCAGAGGCATAAAACTCATCAAGACATAAATGCATCCAATAAGAATAATCACAAATCATAAAGGGAGAACACATGTAGGAGTGGAGTGTCATCACATGCCATCCTCACAACATAATAACATAATAACGCGTGGCACTAGCCTGATGGACATGTGGAGCCATCTCAACCTATGAGAGACTTAAGGGAGATTAGCTTACCATCTTCATAGCCTTCTCATACTTATCCTAAAACATCCTCCCTAGGACTAAGTCATGAGGCACCAATCTATTTATCATCTTATTAATTAATCTAACTACCCAACCCATCAATTATTAGGTTATCACTTATTTACAAGTCACGGAAAACTCCAATGTGCCCTGGCGGTCTAGACTTCATGCATCCTTACAAGGAACCTCATGCAATCCTATCTCTCGTGACCCCGGTCATCACAAGGAATCCCACTCCTCCTAACATGGCCCAACAATAAATCACAAGAGGCTCTACCACATAAATACATGAAAACAATACTCAAAGCAGCCAACAACTTCCACACATATTCTTACAACACAAACAAGGCTACAACAACATCAATATAACAAAATGAGCCTCTTGGCTAACAATAAACAAAGGCATAACAAGCCATCAAATTCTGCCATCAAATAAAGAATAATATCACAACAAGGCTTACTCACTTGATGGTCCAAAATAGCATTAAAATCATCTCAATCGTCCATGGCCTATCCACATGGAAGAGAGTCTAAAATATCCACAATGGTATAGAGAGTAAATATACATAAACCATCAAAATACATCAAGACTGATAAAAGCCAAATATAGAAAGTACTAACAGACCTCAAATAAAGCCTCTAGTAAAAACTCAATTCAGAAAAATACTTCAAAAATGACCAAAACTGGGAAAATACAAAACACAGTCAGGTTAGTGCTTTTGCCCCGCAGGACAGCGTTTATGCCACACAGAACAGCGCAAATGCAACATGGGACAGTACTTATGCATTCCAAAATTGTGCATATGCATTCTGAAATAGCACTTATGTTTCTAGAATCGCGCTTATGCATCCTAAGATAGTGCTTATACAATGCAGAGCAGCGCAAATGCATCACAAAACAGGGCAAATGCATCCCAGAATAGCACTCATGCATAAAACTTACGGAAAAATCAGACAACTTTCGGGTAAAAATAAGGATTACTTGGGTATAAACACAATAAAATATCTTCAACTGTAGAACAAGATTTACTCACATAACTTCATGGTATAAAATGAGTCGAGCCACTGTGAAAACTCACAGAGCAACAATGAAGACTGACCCAAACAATCACAGCTGAAGGACTCACAAAGGAAGACCAATCTCATCTCATACAAGAGAGGATTAATCAACCAAAGGTTTCCACAGCAAATTCACAGAGCCGTGAAATGCCATACACAAGAAATACCAATAAATCTCCCAGCAACTATATAAAACTCAAACCATATAACGCTTTCCTTCCCAAATATTAAACTTCAATAGCATTAAAACTATAGAATGAAATACCATTTCAACCCAAACCCAAAACAATGCAGACACAAGCATACATGGAGAAGCCATTGAAAACAAATGCAAAGGAAAAGAACTCCAACCTGCAACTTGAAGTAATGGAAAATGAAGTTGAAGAAGAGCTCCCACAAGCCAACCAAGTCCAATCCAAGCTCCAACCAGATCCAAGAGAGAAGGAAATCCCAAGCCAAGAAAGAAGCTTGCTGAAAAAAAATTTCAGAGAAGAGCAAAAACCAACTCGAAAAACTTCACGGGAAAGAAAATAAAAAGCAACAATAATCCAAAACCCTAGCCTCAATTTCGGCCAATCAAAATATTCCATTTTGGAATATATTTTACCAACCCACCATATAATATAATTTACTCACCCATTTTGAATTTAACCAATGAGAGTGGAGGGTAGGTAAAGTAAATAAAATATTCTTATTTAGCTAAGTGGGATTGTTTTATTCCTTTATTTAATTTAATGTGTTCATACACTCCACTTAGGAATAAAAGTCAAACTATGGAATAATCATAAGCTGTAAATAAATAATCCAAAAAGAGGATTAAAATAAAATAAACCAAAAGCTAATAAAATAAATTAAAGAACCTAATAAATGTAAGATATCAATTAAATATCAAACCAAAGAAGATCAAATAACTAATTAAATAATCAAATACCATTAAAGATTAAATCACAAATATTAAATAAATATTAAACAACAATAAAGCTCATCAATTATTAAATAATCATAAAATCAATAAACATTAATAATCAAATAAATTTAAATACCCGATAATTAAATATTTAGAGCTTACAAATTAAATACTTTAGAATACACATTACCAAATATAAAACTACACATCAAGAGCCACATAATTACTCTAACATAAACAAGTAAATCAACCGGCATACACCGAACCCACCAAACCAAAAGGCCAAGCTTACTAACTGACATGGCGAATTATGCCAAGACTCTGACTACACACGGTGAACAACTTAGACCTAGAGTATGTGAGGGGAAACTCATGCCATCTCTGAACCACATAAGCCATTGGAACTAAGACACACTCAGACCTGTGAAGCCAGGTGGAGTCGATGTCTGGTACCTACAAAATCTTGCAACCACAAAACAACAATACCACATATACATATACATATATATAGAACAGGCAAGTGATAGAGAATCGCGACGACACATCCCGCTCGCAATGAGTGATGTGGAATCGTCTCTATCATGAAGATAGTCAATAATAGTCAAACACGTCTCATAAACATCTCATCATATGTGAGCATGAAGTATGGTTAGTGTAATCATAATCATCATTGAAACCATGATAAATCTAATCTATCAATAATCCATCACATAGTGAGCATATAAAATCCATCGAGTACATATATCATCAAATCACATGATCAATCATGATAGTACCAACATCCATATAGATAGTCAAAATAGCATATGTCTAATAGTGTCTAACCTCCATAATAAATCACTGAAGCACATGAGTAATCATCATCCAAATCGTCAAAATATAGTCTAGATAAGTCTATCAAGCATAATGTAAAAGTCAACCCTAACCAAAATAAGTCAAATCAAGGGTGGACACTACAAGTCACCCAAATTAGGCTCCATCTCCTCGGTAATTAAACCTTTGGAGGCCTTAATTCTAATGCTTTGTCTAACGGGGATAGTATAGGTAGGACTAATAGTGGGGAAACTCATGCACTAGAGGGAAAATTTGAATTTTAAATTTTGGAACAAAGCTTACACAATTGATTAATGCAAAATTTAAGAAAATACAGATTAAACAATTTGAACTTTGTTGGAAGAAGAGGATGACACAATTTTCAAAAATGAAAGGAAATTAGAATTTTAAAATCAGGGCCAAGGGAATACCACTTAATTTTTAAATCATAATTTTTAAAATCAGAGCAGATTATAATTAACCTCTTAATTTTAAAAAAATTCTTGAAATTTGAAATATTGAATTTTGGAGGTATTTCCGATTCTAGAGGGATCAAAAATCGACAAAATCAGCCAATCTTCTAGATTTAGGCTATTAAATACAGTCATAACAGTCTCCCAAAATTTTGGGAAAAAAGTCAAGGACCGTGGCGGGAACGCACATGGTCCGACCAACTTCTTTCAAAATTTCCAGGGATGAATATTACGATGATTTCAAAGCTAACCCCAAAAAATTGATGAATTTTACGATTTCTATATGGGGGAAATTAAGGTGCAAATGTAAAAAATAGGACCCTCTTAGGGTTTTGAAGAAAAAGAGGAATTGAATTGCAAAATTGAAAAAGGTCAAACCTAATGGATAGGGACACCTTGAAAATGTTTAGAAATCTAAATTGGAATGAAATTGATTTAAATTTGCACAAAATCCAATTAAATTTGAAAATTAGGGTTTTATGACCTAACCACTTAATTTTGAAATTTGAATTTAGGGAAAAATGAGGGAAATTGATAATTTGAATTGTAGGAATGAAAACAAGTCTGAGAACAATCAAAAATCCGAAAATTAAATGGAAATCCAATTTTTGCACAAGTTCAAAATGATTTTTGAAAATCAGGGTTTTAACAAGTAACCTCTTAATTTTGTAAATTTAATTTGCAAATTGAACAAGACAATAAGGAAATTGAATTTGACAAATAAAACAATTTTTAGATCTAAGATAACCACAAGCAATTTTTACAAATCACAACTTCAATTTTAATTTTAAAATCTAGGGTTTTTAATGATTCAACCACAAAGTTTGCAGAAATTTTAAACTTGCAAATGAAAAATATGCAATTTTGTTCAAAGGAAAGCATGCAAGAGGTCGAGTTCACCAAAATTTAATGTGACCAAAGTGTATTGGTGGGTGAAAAATGTGTGAATGAGAGATCAAGAGGAAAACTACCATTTCCCTCCAAGAAGATATGAGAGTTTCACTACGGATTTCCCTTCAAACACTTTTCACCTAATTACATTGGAAGAGGAGAGGAGAATTCATGAGATTCAACCTCCAAAGAAGAAAATAAAATTCTGAGTGAAATGGGAATGATAAGCTAATCCCCTCTTCCTATTTGAAATGGAAAGGAATTGATTGAATTACGTAGTGCAAAAGTGACAAAGGACTATTTATAACTTGAGATCGGAGTATGGGATGAAGTTGTGCACCTAGAGCCGGTAGTAATATGTCGAGATGAAGTTGCCCTACGAATTTGAGGAAAATCTGCCCAGACCGTGGTGGGAATATACATGGTCCTTCGAAAAATCAGCGAAACGAAAAGGGTTTTTTCGCCTCTCCAAATGGACCCCGAATCTGAAAGTACAATTATGCACCTGCAACCTACACACAAAAAAGAGAGGAAAATGGGTTGGGATTGGGGGTTTTCCTTCAAGTTAAACCCCATTTTTGGAATTAACCAAGTAATGAAAGAAAGTACTTGCAAGTAGATGTAAATGAAAGAATGAAATGTAAATCACCTCAAGGGAGGTTGTGATAGCAATGTTGATAGAAATGCTTGTGTGGAATTGAATGTTGGAATCAATCTCCTCTTCAATGGTTGAATCCTTGACTTGAATGCAACACCTAGCCTTGAGGGGGACTTGAGAATGCTCGATGTTGGAAAATAATGCTTGAATACTCTTAAACGCTTGATCGCAAATTTTCACCCTATTGAACTTATTCCCACTTATGCAAATGAGAGGACAAATGAAACTTTAATACTTGTCAATTAGGGTTAATGAAACTGATTTTTGTCATAAGACGACATCGGGGAAGTTTTTGTGCTCACCGCACAACCTACAATGCAAGCTTAGGAAAGGTCCTACCCCAAAATAGGGCAGGGACAGGGGTGCCACGCCCCTATCCTAGGGGGGATAGGGGCACCACGTCCCTATCCTACCCCTTTTTATAGGGCAAAGTGTAGACAAGGTGGTGCAGAAACCAAGGAAGAAGCAGATTTTGAGGGTTGAGCAGTCTTCGGTCTTCGATAAGGCTAGGGGATTCGATCTCATGTGCGTGAGGACCCTAATGCGGTCAAAAATTGCTAGGGTCGCAATTTTATGACACTACACAACCAACACACACAAACTTAAGAAAAACACGAAGCTGAACATACCTGAAATTGACCAGCTAATGAGATCAAAGGAGCACGAAGAGCGATAAAAGATTGGTAAATTTGCATAAGAGAAATGGAATACTAGAGAAAAAATAAGAGAAACTGACAAAAAATAACTTTAAATGACTTAAAACTTAATTAAAAAAATCCTAACATAAAGTTAATTAATGACTGCAATAAATGCAGTCTATGCCATGTAGGTCAGACTTTAAAGCTCGATCTGCACATAGAAACCCCTAAGGTCAAAATTTGAAATCTGATCTGCAGTAAACTAAAAACTTAACAGCCTACAGGCTAGACTTTAAAGTTCAATTTGTAGGTAACGTAAAACATGCACATTGTATTTTAAAGTCCAACGTACAACTAACTAACACCTAAACACCCTATAGGTCGGACTTTAATTTCTCACATGTAGGTAAAATAGCAAAAAACTACTTGTCGTGTATGTGAAGTGTACCTATACCTGCAAACACAAAACACTTAGTAGATCATTACAAGTATGGTTAATGAATTTAAATCAAAGAAAGATAAAACCATAACTAAGTGATCTATCGCCTCCTAGTAAATGCGAGTATGAATTTTGCTCTCAGATCTGGTTATGCAAATTCCAGTGAATTGACTACACTTAAAGGGAGGATTTAAATGATGAAGATGCATGATCTAGCAATGATAGAATGATTAAGCTACATGATTTCATGATTATTCTAGAAAATAGGCTAGAATGAAGATGCAATTAAGCTAAGATTGAACATGATAACAATGCTAAGAACGATAAAATAGAAGCTAGATGCCTATAGTAACAATGCTTGAATTCAAATGAGATGGAATGATTATTGCCCCAAAATGGGGTCTATTTATAGGATTTCCAAGGCTAGGGGTGAGGTGGCAGGAATCAACAGTCAAGATTAAGTTTGAAGATATCAATGGTGAAATTGGAGGAGGTTGGCAAAGAGGTTGGATTAAAGGGAACATTTGTCATCTCTATGGTGACAAGTGTCAAGAGTCTTCTAGAAGAGGTTGGATTAAAGGGAACATTTGTCATCTCTATGGTGACAAGTGTCACAAAGATTCTAGAAGAAGTTAGATGAAAGGGAACACTTAGTGACAAGTGTCACAAAGATTCTAGAAGAGGTTAGATGAAAGGGAACACTTAGTGACAAGTGTCACAAAGATTCTAGAAGAGGTTAGATGAAAGGGAACACTTAGTGACAAGTGTCACAAAGCTTTGCTCATGAGAGGGTAAAGTGTTCAAGGAAAGGGGACATGTGGGTAAATGGAATGGGTTAGGTTTAGGAATGGTTAGGTTAGGTGGTTAAAAGTTAGGAGAATTGAATTTTAAAAATTCAAATAATAGGAAAAGGCTAATTAATTTCAAAAACTCATAATTGATTTGTTTTAATTAATTAGAGGATTAGAAGAAATGAATTTGATGGGGAAGAATTAATTAATTTGAATTAATTAATCAAAGGGGATTATTGAAATGAACCTATTAAATAAATCCTTAGATTTATTAATAAGTAGAGGAAAGGGGGTATTTAATCAAATTGTTGATGAATTAATTAAATTGGGGGGGGAGATTAATTAAATAATTGCTTATTCAATTAATTATCTTCAGACCATTTTTAGGTGTATGCACTACTAACTTAAAAACGACAAAAAGAAAAGACAAAACGCAAAAAAATGACTAACTGACGAGGTAGGTTATCTTTTCTCGAAGCACGTGAGGTATGAAACGGACCAGTTTCGTAGGGATGCCTCATGATTTCAGCCATGCTGAAATCGACTACAACAAGAGGCACTAGAGCATCGAATGAATATTCTAGAGAACCTTATTAAGGACATGTAGAAAGCTCAAAAATAATGTGCAGACAAGAAGAAGGAGATTGTTGATAAAATCTCTAAGATCTTATATGCTTTCCTTGATGAAAATCAAAAGGTTCTTGATGTGAACGTGGTCATTAAGGAATTCATCTTGTTGGTGAATACTGAAATTGATAGAGAGGACTTCTCCTTGTCCTCTATCGATAAATTGGTTGATCTACAATTTTTTTTTAACTTTTTGGATTCTCTTATGAAGAAACACAAAAAGTGTTGTGTTGAATTATAAGACTCTATCACATGGGTTAAGATTATCACCAGCCATACCTAGGGACCTGATGGAGCTCAGATGAAGAATGTCTTAAACAAATTTGAAGAATTTTAGAAACGAGAGTCAACATGAAGAAAATGACAGTCATTTTTGTGATTTTCTAATGGCATTTTATAATGCCAGTCAACACCTTAAGTGTCTTTTTGTATATGCTTTGGTATGCATGTAGGAGTGCATGTGTTCTAAATTAAATAGGTCTCTTCTTTTGACTTGGTCACATGTTAGTTTTAATTTTCTGATTTTCATGTTGCACCTGTCTATATATATGAGGAATTTTATTGTAATAAGGATCTTTATCCATCATTATTTTATGCAACAAAACTCTACCAAAGTGAAAAGAAAAGTGAGACTTGGTGTTCATATTGTGAATTTGAAAAACTAAATCAAAGAGAAGATAAATTTGGATTTCAAACTTTGTTTGGAATCAATCTTGAGTACGGTATAAAAATTCTTATGTCATTTATGTTATATGTTCTTGGAAGATCTAAATTGTGTATTGTTATTTCTACAAAATATTGAGGAATAACTTGAGTTTATAAAGGTAGACTTTGTGTTACTTTGAGGATTCAAGAATAGGAAATTGGTGTGGTTAATATTATTATTTTTGAAGTTCATATTAAGTGGATAAGAAGGTAAAGTCTTTGTGCTATACTGAGCTATCTTGTTAGAGTAGAGAATCTTATGATATATATGAAATTCTTTGAGCTAGAAATATATTGGTGTTTGGGTTACAATGGTTGATAGGGTTTGGGTATTTGAAAGAAACTTTGAGTTCTTTGTATACACAAGGCTCATCCCTACGTCATTTTCAAAAAAAGGAAGTAACAGAAGACTTTGTTCTTTCACGGACACTTTACTTCCTAATTAGCATAGTTTTAATATTACTACAAGTTTGAGTCATTTAAATTGAAAGAAGAAATTTGTTCTAAATGGAGAATTAGATATAGCTAGTTTTGAAAAAAGAGAACAAAGTTGTTGTGGCATCCTAGATTAGTGTAAAGTTAGCAGGTGGAATAGGGAAAATAGAAATTGCAGTAGCAAGGGGGGGCCTTCCCTTATAATTAGGAGAGATTATATGTTTCCTTCTAAGAAGTATTATCTCATGTACTATCAAGAAACTCAAATTTTGTAACTCTTCACTAGTTTAAAAAAATTGCACCCAACACATGTATAAATAAATCAAAAGATAAAGTGGGAGAAAAGATTGGAGATGGATCTGCACCTACTGTGGGTGTTGACCCTTCTTTCAAAAACTAATTCAGATAGCATTGCTTGAGGGGGAGAACCTAACACAGATCTCTTGTGCCCCCTTATGATTTGGATGTTGTTTTTTTCAACATGATAGAATTTAGAAAATTGATTCTGGTGGTTTTTGAGTGATTTTTTTGGTCTAGAACTTTTTATGTGGCCTTTGATGTACAGTGTATCAACCTTTTGAGTAACTCTTTGGAAACCCTAAGTGACAAGTATATATTATTTTCTCGAAGTTATTTTGTCAAACTGTGATTGAGGAGCTAGTGAATGCGAAGAGGATAAAATGTGTTACTACATTCGATCAAAGGTATTTTTGAATTGTGATGTTTTTATGGCTAGTTATAAAGTTGTTAGTGTTCTTGATGAGCCTCTCCCTATTTTAAGGACTCGTTCGTTTATTCCTACTGTAGAAGACCTTGTCAGTACTTTTTCTATTGTTCCAAATAAAAATATTCAAAAAGAGGATGTTCATTGTTACATTCATGTTTCTATGGATGAGTACAATCATAGAAAAAATAGTGACTTTAAGAGAATCCATCTAGTTGACGGTTTGCAGAGGTTTAAACTTGATTATGCTAATCTAGGGAAAATGGGGTTGGATACTTGGAGCAATTTTCCTATGTTTTCTGGTGAAGAGGTTGTAAGCATCGTATTGAGCAGGATTCATGAAGATTACTTATGGTTGGATCAACCATACCTAATTTCCAAAGAGGCCTTAAGGGATGTGACCAACGTATGCTCTATCAGAAAGGTTCCTACTCTAAAATTAGAGAAGAATGTAGAAGTGAACAAGCTAACTAGAGTTTTATCCAACAAGTGAGCCCTCCAAACTAATAGCATTGCCAATTTTAGTGTCAGATGCGATGATAGGAATTTTGTACAAATTTTATTTCAGAAAATGGGAAGGATCTTTCTCCTCTACGAAATTCTATGTGGTATATCAAATGGTCAAGGAGAACAAGGACTATGATTTGTGTGAGCTCTTGAGGTGTCAACCATTAGACAATCATTGGATGACAAAGGATGACAATTACCCCTTTCGATATGGATCTCTTGTTGTTTGCTTGGTATTATACTTTCTAAATGCATTGTCCAGAATGAAAAATGTTGTGTGGAGAAAAGATATGACGGTTGGTGCTCAATTTAAAGAGTATTTGGATAATTTGGATAATGGTAAGTATGTTTGTGGTAAGCGCTTTAAGGATCTTCGTAAGGAAATGATTAGAAGAAATAGAATTTCTTTGAATGTTGTAGATTGGTATAAGAATGAGATTACTTTCATGGTGGATAAAGACAATTGTTTTATGGAGGTTGTAGTGTCGAGGACTTCATGGGTGTAACAGCTTCCCTATGAAGTATCTACGGATGAATGCATGGGTATTGTTGAGATTTTTCTTAAATTTTCTAAAGATATGAGTGTAGAAAGGTTCAAAACTTTTGATGAAATCATGGGAAAATTTGGTCTAGTAAGAGAGGTAATGGTGTTGGTGTGTCTTCAAAAGGAGATGTTACCAGAGTAAAAAGGACTAGGAAGTTATCTATAGAGGCCTCTTCCTTTGTTTCTCAAGTGTTAAAATATGAACATATGAGTCTGATTGTGAAGGAAAGTGCAAACACTATAGTGGTGGAAAGTGGTGAAGGTGAACCAAAAAAGGCTACTTGTGCAAGAAGGAGTTGTGAAAGAAGAATTTTTTGTTAATTCCCCTACTTTTTCTGGGGAAAGTTCTCTTGAGGTTGATAAAGTACTTAATTTATTTAGATAGCCTAATGGTTTGAAGGATATTGGTAACCTATATCTTATAGTTCCTACATATGATCAAGATGTTATTGAACTAGCATTTCTTGTTTATCTGCTCCAAAACAATCTTGCTCCTAGTTATGTTTCATCCTTACTTGTGGAAGTGTTGGTGGAAATGTTGATTAATCTTATGCCTTTGGTTGATGGTGATAGTGGCAATTCAAATGAACCATCTACTAAGATAAACCTAGCAGACAAGATGACACAAAAATGTGTAAGGGCGCATGAGAATCTTAAACTTAATTTAAAAAATTTCATAAAACTTATTGATAAGGTTGAATAATTATATCATTTTACTTGAGATGGCCTGCTGCAATGAATAAATTTAAGGATGAGATAGACTTTATTGAGTCTCAACTTAATAAGTTTTCTTAATTGTTTCATATCTATAAAGATGGTAATGGTGCTATGAGATCTAGGGTTCATGATCTTCAATATCATTTATCCCTGCAACAAAGACAAAAAGATGGCTACATGAGATAGTTCTATGATCTGAAAGATGCAATGGAGTTATGGATGTCTCCATTTACCAAGCCATTGGCAAATGTTAAAAAGGTGAAACGAAGTGTGCTAATATGATATCTTTGATGTTGTAGAAAATTTGTGTTTTGAATGTGAGTGCCATAGCAGATTTCTATTTATTACTATATGTTCATGGAAGTCCTCTCTTGTGGGGTTTAAGAAATAGTTCAAGGACATTTGGCCCAATAATGTATGATAGTTTTATGGAAATTGGTTGGTAGTCTATTATCTAAAGGTATTTGTATTTAGTTTGTCCTTTTTCTATTTTGAAGTGATTATTTTTTATAGGGAGAGTATTAGATATGAAAAAAAAATTTGGTAAGAAGAGTTTCCCTTTATCTTTGATGTCAAAGGGGGAGAAGTATTTTTTTTATCGAGAGAAGTTTTTTTTAAATGTTTCCATCAATAACAAAGGGGGCGATTGTTTGACATATGAATCTTGGTTGTTGTTGATGTTGAACTTACTAGTGATCTGATTGTTGGTGCTACTGTGATGTCAAACTTATTGGTGGTTTAGTTGTTGACTTATTAGAGGTCCAGTTATTCGTTCTATTGGTTTGACTGTTGGTTGTTGATGTCTAGTCTTGTTTGTGATCCGGCTATTTTTCTGGAAGTGTCATGATGTAAAAGTATATGGTCTAACATGTCATTACCCCCTTTCTCAACCTTGATAAAACTTGCTACTATTATTGTTATTATTCATACTGTTTTGTGAGTAATATTAGTTAGAAATGATAAGTTGAATAAGATTGGAATTATTTTAAATAAAAAGAATTAAATAGTGGAGACACACACACTTAAGGCCAAAATTTAATTAGAAATTATTTATTTACTCAAAATATCTATTGATCACATGTCGTAGGAGAAAATGAGAAGTTTCTAGAAGTGGGTTTCAAACTCCATTTCTTGCATGTAACCCCCACTATGACGACAATCAATTTTGCATGAAATTAATTTTGAAAAAGAATCTCTAATTCAATTAATTATTTTGATAGTGGGGAATGGTGCACTTTTTCTAGATAATGTATGCTAAATTTTCCAAAGAGGGAGTTCATTGTGTGATGTTATGGAATAGTCTTTGAAAAAAAATTAGTTTCAATATCATGTTAGTTCTAGGAGAAGTTTTGTAGGCATATTGCAAGTTTTTAGGAAGTTTGGAGAAGATCTCTACTAGGCTACAAAGCAAGAATCGAAGAAGGATAGCTGGGATATTGGAGGATTCAACGGCAATGTTCTTCATTCAAATCCATGTTCCCCTCTTGCTTATTCACTTGCTCACTTTTTCTTTTCAAAGGAAATCTTCTTCTCATCTCTTTTAGATTTTTGCATGTATGAAATTTTGTATTTTTCAAAAGAAATCTCTTTTATCTCTTTCATATTTTTGCATGTATGAATTTTTCAAAGGAAATCTTCTTTCAGTCTTTGTTGATAGATTAAATCAAATACATGTAATAAATTTGGTTTTCTATCCAAAAGAAATCTTCTTCTTTATTATTCTCGGTTTTTTTAGATAATGTAAATCTGCATGTAGGAAAAGAACTTGTTAGTAGATTTCTTTCAAAATATGCATATACGAATCAAAATATTATTAAATCTATTTTTTTTAAACCCTCCACAATCAACTATGTTCCTATTTTTCAAAAATCATTTTTTTAAGAATAGAATATATATTAGGATAACGTGAACAAATATTTATTTTGCCAAAGTGATTTAAAAATTAGAATAGAGAACAAAAATAAAATATATTTATCTATGTGAATATATATCCTAGCGTGTATTTATCTCTATGAAAATTTATCTCTGAAAATATATTTATCTCTATGAATATATATCTCAGTGTTTATTTATCCATGTGAAAATTTATCTCTGAAAATATATTTATATCTATGAATATATATCTCAGTGTTTATTTATCCATGTGAAAATTTATCTCTGAAAATATATTTATCTCTATGAATATATATCTCAATGTTTATTTATCTCTGAAAATATATTTAACTTTGTGAATATATATCCCAGTGTTTATTTATCTCTGTGAAGATTTATCTCTAGAAAAAATATTCATCTCTCTGTGTGTGTGTGTGTGTGTGTGTGTGTGTGTGTGTGTGTGTGTGTGTGTGTGTGTGTGTGTGTGTGTGTGTGTGTGTGTGTGTGTGTGTGTGTGTGTGTGTGTATCTCCGTATATATTTACCTCTTTGAATTTTTTTTCTCTATGTATATTTATCTTTTTGTTATATAAGTAGATAAATAAAACACAAAATTAATTATATATATATATATATATACCTCTTTGATTATTCTCTATGTATATTTATCTTTCTATTATATAAGCAGATAAATAAAACACAAAATTTTATATATATATATATATATATCATTGTTATCCGGTATAAATCTTTTAACTATATATCGACGTTAATAAAACTGCCTTTTGTTTTTAATTCTTGTATTCTAACGTAGCCGGGAAGTGGGAAGGGGTGGCAAAAACCCCCCACTCACCCCACTCTCCTGCGGCCACTGCCTGTGCAGTGGTCCGCAAGGGAGTGGGGGAGGGGCCCGCACTCCCCACTCTTGTGGTCTTGTATGCAGGCTGCAGGGGTGTGGGGCCTGCGGACCCCTTCCCCACTCACCCCCCTTTTGAGTTATACAATTTAATAAATATTAATTTATAATTTTATAAGGGTTTTAAATTATTAAAATTAAATTATATATTTTTAGTTGTTTTAAATAATTAAAATCTATTTAAATTAAATAATCAATTAGAGTTAGTTTATATTTAAGATAAAAGATTTAAAAATTTGTGTTTAATAATTTATTTATATTATTAATATTAAAATTTATATTTTGAGTTATTTAAACAATTAAAATTCCAAATAGATAAAAAAAAATATGTTGTCGATAATTAAAACATAAATTTTAATTTTAAATTCTAAGTCATATTCATTGAATAATACAAAGAATTTAGACAGGGTGGGTTAAAAAAATTGAATTGATAAGATAATACATATATGTACATACTTAAAGTTTTAATTAATGATCTCTTTTACGGAGAATTATCAAATGGAAACTTTAATTTGCAGATTTAGTTTATCTTTTCATACAATATTTGTTAAAGAGTTTACTTATCTCTTCATGATAGAAAATGAATTCTTTTGGGATTAAAAAATTGCTTTTCAATAGACAAAATTATTAATTGAAAAATATAGCTCCAAATAGATAATCAAACATTAAGCAATCTATTATCTTGAATTTACTATTCTTAGGATGTTGAAATAATAGTTAGATTCCCCTTATTAAATAAATTTAGTCCATATAAGGAAACCAAAAAGTAAGGGGAATATGATAATTACCAACTTTTGCACGAGTTAAAATAAATAAATGAACTCACCCCAAAGTAGAGGTCCATTTTCACTTCAAAGATATTGAATACTCTTTATTCATTGGACATCAAAATACCTCTTTTATATACTTCAAGTATTAAAGGTTTATTGGATCCACTTTTCAAGTAAACGTACTTAGATTCATAGTCTCCTTAACAATTTGTGTTTTTCAAGCAAATGGCTCAATGTTAGTTAAAACTAACCTCATTTAAGGAGTTGAACATTTGTTTACCTTTCATGCAAGTTACTTACTTATGGTTTAACATGCAAGCTATATATTATTGTTAGGATTCCCAAAGATACTGAGAGGGGGGGGTGAACCAATATCTAACCGGTTATATAATTTTCTTAACTTAAAACATGTAAAGCATATCAATATTCTATACCGGTAAACAAAAAGTAATGCAATAAACAGAGATAATAGCAACCACATGAAAAGCACACCATAACACAGTAGTTTAACAAGGAAACCCGGTGTGGGAAAAACCTTAGTGGGATTTGTGACCCACAATATTCGCTTACTGGCCAATAAGAGAATATTACTGCTACAATAGGGGCCTGTACATGCAGGAAGGCCAAGTGCCTAGAGCTCACTGCTCAATTACAAAATGGGAAGTCTCACTGACTTACAAAATGGATTATGCAAATCCAATGTCTTGTATTGCTTCAAAATAGCATCTACTATGCCAGATCTAGTACCGGTTTTAGCTTTGCTTCATACATAAACCCTTAACCTATAATTCGTATATTAGGTCTGCCTTATTTCACCTATCTTCTTTCTTACAAAATGTTCTATAATGATCTCATACATATATGAGTCATTTTACAACTTGCCAAGTCGGCTTACAATGATTTTACAATTAATTACAAAATATATTATAAACAAAATTCTTGTCGGTCTGGGTGTCGGTATACTTCCTTTACTGTCGATGTTATGTGTGTCGGTGTAGAGTCAGTCGTTGTTGGTGCCAGTAAATTGTCTTGTCGGGATCATATGATTGCAAGGTTGCCATCAATGACAAAACCTTCAATCACCTACAATATCTCATTGGAGTGTGCATTTGCCAACAATCTCCCCCTTTGGCATTGATGGCAACACTCATGAGAAAAATCCAAAAAGTGTCATCCAAAAAGAACCTGCCAGAATTGTCTTACCAAAAAAATTGTGTACCAAAAAATATGTGCTCCCCCTGAGCTGATGAGCCATTTGTTGATTATTTTTCTCATTACCACTACTCCCCCTTTGGCATCAATGACAAAGGTTGTCAAAGTGTCAATTGAGTGTGTTTTCTAGCTTTATCCTTGTAACCGGTTGGTTATAATCTGAAAAAGGTCTGCCAATACCAGATTCAGGCTCTTAGTGAACCGTTCACTGTCCTTTAATGCAGCCTTTGTCCTTTGAATTGTACCGGTGAGGTGTTGCATTTGTTGTTCCGGTGTTTTCTATCCTTGAACTAGAGCCTCAGATATCTCTTTTCTCAAGGAGGCGAGGTAGTCCAATCTTGGACTGTCTCCATTTTAGATATTTTGCCTTTCCTTTTATTCTTTCCTTCTCTCTTTCCATTTTTAGAAGTTCCTCCTCAAAACCTATTGTTTTCTGCTCAAAAACTGATAATGGTTCAGATGAATTAATGAAGTTGTCAACTAATTTATTTATTTATTCCTATACCTTGTTGATCTTCTTGTCTATATCTACTATCAAGAAGTTTGTTTTGCATGTATCTTTGTACAAAGTTTTAAACTCTTTTAGTGTATTACATAGTGTCGGTAAAAGAGTGTCAAATTGTCTCATGCACTTCTTTATTTCCTCTTCAAAGAATTTGTGTTTTTCCTTCTCTAGTTTCTCTTTGAATGCTTCCTCATTTATTTGTTCAACTGTCACAATGTTGTCAGTAATATACTTAGACAATGTGTCAAGTTGATTCAAAGAATCTTTATTATCCACATTACATTTGGGTGCTATCATTTTCAAAATTGGGATTGTATCATCGATAGCTTTGTATGCTTGTGAGCTACACTCTATTATTTTCTTGATATAATCCAAAAGAACTTCTGTCACATTTGTTGGTCTGATTTCTGCAATGGAAGAACCAACAATCTATATTCCATCGGTGTGAGTAATTTCTTTGCTTGTAGTGACCTCTGGTAGGTCAGTTTGTGTTTGCATTTCTCTAAACAAAGGTTTGGGTTGCTCAGCTATTGTTGGTGGCACTGTCTCTGCATGAACCTGTTCCTTTGAGGGAGCCTATTGCTCTGCCTGTTTCTCAGTGTTGTCCACTGCCGCTTTTTCTTCTGTGCTACCTATTGTCAGTGGCCCAATTGCTAGATCTATTTTCCCTGTTGATTCCTTATCTACCACAATATTGACTTTCTGAGTGTCAATGTTCATTGTATATAATACCTCAGAATTAGGATTTGTGTCCTCATGTGGTATGTTCATACTCTCACTAGCTGGTTGATTGTCAGTAGTAACTACCGGTGGAGTATCTAGAGGTGGTGGGGATAAATTGTCTATTATTTTTATGCTGGGTGGTCCACCAACCTTTCCTTTTCCCTTATCCTTTTGATATACCTTGATGGGTTTAGGGCTTCGATACTCTTCATGCTTTTCCTTCTCTACAAGGAATATGTCCCATGCATTAGTTGTTTCTTCTGTTACCTCATTCACTCTACCTATCATTAGTGCTACATGTCAGTGAGCATTTGAAAATACTAACTGGTTAGCCTCGGAGATCAATTGATCTATCTCTTCAGGTGAGTTGATAGGATGTACAGCAAGTAATTTTTCAATTTTTATTTTCTTATCAAGCTCAATAATACCTACTCTCCTAGCTTCAAGTCTATTGTAGAAATATGTTGGTATTTCATCAACAACTTGCATCAAAAATTTCTTGTAGATATCTAAGTGTAGGATTACACTACTTTCTACTTTCTCCTTGTCATCATCTGATAATGTGACATATAATTTGTTAATGTTTTTCAACTTTCCATCCTATGTTATTTCATCTAGTATTCTATCAATAGGAGCTATAGACTTCTTCTTAGGAGTCACCTTTTTCTTCTTCGGAGTTAATTTCTTTGTTGGGGGCCTTACTGCCTGTTCTTTCCGTCTTGTTCTTCTAGGAGAAGGTGAAGATACCGATGAAGATTTCCTTTTTCTCACAGCTCTTTTGAATGCAGCTGGTATGTCACTTTCTAAAGAAGTTCCAACTGGTGAAAGGTGAGTTTCCGGTTGAAATGCTTCTAACTCATCTTCAGTAATACCAGTTCGTTTAAGTACATCTTCCTTAATAGCTTTTGCTTGCCTAGATCCTTTTCTAACTATTGCCTCAACCTTTTTAACATTTTTCTTGGATTGAATTTGTTTTTCAATAGTCTCAGCACTGCCAAATACCTCTTCTTTAGGTTCCTTAGGTGCTTCTAGGAGGGATTTTGCATATGTTTCTATTATGTGATCATCAGTTTCATACCCCATTTCAGTAACCTAGATGGTTCTTGGGATAACTGCCTCCATCCAAATTTCATCCTTCTTTATTACAAAACAGATTTCATCCTTATACTTGTCCACAATTGCTTGTGACAATCTAACTCTGGTCTTCATTCGGGCATTTAATGCCTGAAAATACTCATTTATGTTCTTTTCTTTGTTCTCTCCCATGCTATTCAGTAAATCTAACAACTGTTTGCCTACCGGTATATCAAAACCAAAATTTCTAATACCAATACTGGGTACTTGTTTGGTTATGTGTAGCATTAGACAAACAAGTAGGTTTACAAATCTGAATGTTCCCTTTTTGTCTTTCTTTATCTTTCCCAAATTGTCAATCAGATCATCTTTAAGCCATACGCACACATCTATTCTTACATTATCATTAATCATATCATAGGCACTTTTAATGCATAGGCTAGAGACTGAGTTTAACCTATTTGCATGTGTAGTTTTGTAGCTTAAGATCATACTGATGAATTTGACATTGATATACATTACATCATTTACCCTTAAAGATCTCTTATCAGATGTTGCACCAGTTAGGTTTATCACTAGGTCGTTTGAGACCTTCTTTGTCTTATCAGGTTTGTTACCAGTGGAGGGTAACCCTGTCACAGCCTTACTGATTCTTTTGTGATTTTGTGAACTGAGTCCAACTAGAAGAATTCACCATGTACCCTGCTTAGTACTATCCTTATAACATCCTTGGGAAAATCTGAGATACTGAGAATTTTAGTGAAACCTAGGGTTTCAACTATCTTGTGTTCAGGTTTGATATTTCCAAATTCATTACAAATTATAGATTTATACGTATTCTTAATTTCCTCATCACCTAATTCCTCTATATGACAATGTATATACATTCTAGGGTCTCCAACAAAAACTACTCCCTTAGGAATTTTAGAAAATGCACCAATGTTATCATCTTTCTTGGCAATTTCAGGAACTAACTGGAATACGGGTCTAGGGCGTTTAATAACTTTGACAACAGTAGGGTTTGCAATGAATTCAGGAGCAGATGAAGAAGTCATGGTTATAAATACCTTTATCTGCCTTAAGGAATGATTGCTTGATGAATTGCTTCACTTCTTTGCTTGGAATGCCTTCGCTTGGGAATTTTCGTGCTCTCGAAGATTTGAATGCTCGATGAAATGAAAGTGGAGCCAAAACACTTGTTTTATAATGTTAATTTCTCCAACCACCACATTTAATGCTTGTCGGTTAAGTAATGACTTAACTTATCTGTCGGTATAGAAGTAATTTCAACTTCTCACCATCAACCAAGGGAATAATAGCATGTTTCACATTGGGTTGCTAAACCCTCAAAGGAATTTTCTTCAGTTAGATGAAGAGTCTCCTATCGGTGGAGTGTTACTTTGTTCTATCGGTGGAGGAGTATTCCTATCAACATTTAGATCTGACTTTCTGATCCATTATTTTGAGAATTCTTGCTTTACCTCTTCAACCTTTTCTTTACTTTTCAAACTAGCACCATTATTACTTGTCGGTGATGCCTTACTTCTGCAGAATTTTGCAATATGTCCAATCTTATTGCAAGCATAACAGGTCACATTGTTTTTTCTAAATAGCTTTCCCATATCCTATGACAGTTTGTGTTCTACACTGATTAGATAAGTGTCCAAATCTTCCATAAACATAACATCTTACATTCATTCTGCAATTTTCTGAATTATGACCAACTTTTTTGCATTTGGAGCATTGATCGGTGGGTGTATTAGTGCTCTGATAATTTATAGATCTACATTGATTTTCTCTATGACCATACTTGTTACAGTTAAAGCATTTACCATTAAATTTATAAGCAGTATGTTGTCTTACCGGTTTGCTATGATCATGTGTGTTTGCAGTACCAGAGCTTTCACCAGCTTCAAAGCCAAGGCCATTAGTGTCACCATTTGGTTTCTAATTTTTCAGCAAGTCACCAAGTTCTTCTGAGCTTTTCTTGAATTTTTCCTTGTGTTGATTTGTAGTAGCCAGTTCTCTTTCCAAGATACCTTTTTGCCTCATGAGTTCATTTGAGTCATTTTGTGCATGCATCACATCTGTCTTCAATATATCATATTCATAACTAAGTCTTATGTTTTCATTTGCAGCATCATTCAGTCTTCTAGTCAAGTCTTCTTCATTCTTCTTTCTATCTTCAATTTCTTTAAAAAATCTCATAGTCATATCCTGCATCTCATTCTTTGTTGTCATGTTTTCTTGTTTCAGTTTATTCATCAGATCACTAAGAGCTTCCTTTTCATCATTCTCATTTTGCATCTTTTCACAAAGTTCTCTTCTCTTGTTTCTTGCAATGGTAAGATTTTCTTGAAGTACTTGAATAATATCTTGTGCAGCCTTTAGATCATCTTCAAGTTTGATATTTTTCAACTTTTTTGTATCATAATCTGAGAGAGTTGCTTCTAATTGCTTCATCAAGTTTTCCATCTCTATCGGTGTCAAGATCTTCCTCAAGTTGTTAGGCTTTTGAAAATAGAGGACCAAGCTCTGATACCAATTGTTAGGATTCCCAAAGATACTCAGAGGGGGGGGTGAATCAGTATCTAACCGGTTATATAATTTTCTTAACTTAAAACATGTAAAGCATATCAATACTGTATACCGGTAAACAAAAAGTAATGCAATAAACAGAGATAACAGCAACCACATAAAAAGCACACCATAACATAGTAGTTTAACGAGGAAACCCGGTGTGGGAAAAACCTCGGTGGGATTTGTGACCCACAATATTTGCTTACTGGCCAATAAGAGAATATTAATGATACAATAGGGGCCTGCACATGCAGGAAGGCCAAGTGCCTAGAGCTCACTGCTCAATTACAAAATGGGAAGTCTCACTGACTTACAAAATGGATTATGCAAATCCAATGTCTTGTATTGCTTCAAAATAGCATCTACTATGCCAGATCCAGTACCGGTTTTAGCTCTGCTTCATACATAAACCCTTAACCTATAATTTGCATATTAGGTCTGCCTTATTTTACCTATCTTCTTTCTTACAAAATGTTCTATAATGATCTCATACATATATGAGTCATTTTACAACTTGTCAAGTCGTCTTACAATGATTTTACAATTAATTACAAAATATATTATAAACAAAATTCTTGTCGGCCTGGGTACCGGTATACTTCCTTTTACTGTCGGTGTTCTGTGTGTTGGTGTAGAGTCTGTCGTTGCTAGTGCCGGTAAATTGTCTTGTCAGTATCATATGATTGCAAGGTTGCCATCAATGACAAAACCTTCAATCACCTACAATATCTCATTGGAGTGTGCATTTGCCAACAATTATTGCTATCATGCAAATTACATATTTGTTGTTATCTTACAAGTTACATTTCAAGAAGATAGATATAATAGTCCTTCTCAAATTGAATATTAATCTCTTAGCAGTAGGCTGAGACTTTCAAGTAATTCTTCATTTCTCATAAATTTAGTATCATAGTTTAATTTTCAATTGTTTAATTCTTTGCGAATAATAGTCTCAATTTCAAGTTGCATTAGAATAATGTTTATTTAAGTTTTCATTAGTATAAAAGTTGAATTTCTTAGTTAGAAAACAAAGCAAGAGGAGTTAGAAATAAAAATCCTAGAAGCATTCGGTATCTATGGTGCCTCTGGGTCATGCTTACGGGTAGTGTCGTCATGTTGAACTACTCACTTAACGCCTAATAAAGATGCAACAATGACATTTGTGGCATCGTCCCTATAAACCATCAAGGAGAAATAAGGATCATTTGGAAGTAAAAATACAAGGGGCGGGTAATCCCCCTTGGATTGATAATCTAAAAAGATAAAGTTTTAAAAAAATTCTTCATTCGCTCAGTTAAACCTTAGAAAACCCCATTAGGGTTGGGTTGTGTGTGATGTTTTGGAATTTATTTCTTGATGAATTTTTGTGAATGATAATGGGTCCAGGGTGACGCATATGATAGGAAATAGGACTTAGATGTTTTAGGCCACAAGCATAGGGCCACCTTGAGCCTTTTTCCTATAAAGCTATCGTCGTGGGTAGCAACTGCAAAGAAATTGTTTGGGACATTGACCCTAGAAAGGGTTGCGTACCCACCAAATAGTTTACATTAAACCATAGTTAGAAACCAAAACTACATACTTTACGCCTTGATCTCGTGTTGAAACGGGTAATGTAGGCAGTCTAGGGACAGAGTTGTCCCTAGTACTAATGTGTTCGGGGATGGGGTCTAGGATTTTGGTTAAAGGCGAGTAGATGGTTTTTGAAGTTCCTTGGTCTCTCAATCAAAGGGTATAGAAATACTAATTGGAAGATTAAAAATATTTCAATGCATACTCGAAAGGAATCCCGTATGGATTCACTTGACTTCCCAAGGCTTTAGGCCAAATTTCGAGGTGAAATTCAAGCTTATATTATTTTTTATTTTATTTACTCCTAAGTACGGTGACCTTGGTGCACTCCTAGTAGAGGGGTGTAGTCCTTAGAGAGTGAATCAAGACCCGGATGGTCCCGATGAGTCTAAAGTCTCTGGCTAGAGCACTTCCTATTCTTATGAATAGATGCCTATCCCGAATTTGCACAGATGAAACCCCTGTCCCGTATGGACAGATGCCTGACCCGTATGGTTAGATGCCCATCCTGGGTGGATGGATTCCTATCCTATTTGGATAGATGTACCCGAGTATGCAATTGAATCAAACACAATTAAGAATAAATGATATAAAAAAATCAGTTAAAATTTTGGATTAAGTGGGTTATTACATAACATTATTCTAGTTAAATCTTTGATATTGGTTGTATCGTTATGTTGATTTAAATGTCTATCAGTGAGTAATATTATCTAGAGTTATAAAGCGATATATCACAAAATTATGTGTTGCTTTCTAGAATATGTGGATATGTTATGGAAATTAAGTGTCGGTGTTCTGGATGGTAAGTGTTGATCATATATTATGATTTTGGAGGATGGATGTCTTTTTCTCTTGGTCTATAAACTACTCTAGTGAATGGTATCTTTGTTAGGTAATGTATGGTTGTACCACACATGTATCAAATAGATTTGTGGATTGGTATGGGTGAACTCACAAAGCTGGTTCCCACTTTCGCCAACGAAGGAATTTAGCGAAAGTGGGGAGTTTATTTTTTGAGGGGTTCGAGCGAAATAGGCCTATTCGATCGAACTACCCCTCTGAATCCGAGCGAACTGGCTTGCAATCATGGGTTCACTTGAACCACGTTTGGTTCGAGTGAACCCACCAAAATATTAATACGGGCCAAAATTAAGCTCGTTGGTTCGATCGAATGGGGGTTCGAGCGAACCCAATTCAATCAAAGCACTGTTCATTCGAACCATACTGTTAGATGTTTCTCCCAAAAAAATTCAGAGTTCTGAAGAATTTATGACTTTGGAGCTCTGGTTCAAAGCACGAATGAAATAATCTTTATAACCCAAAAATATTAGATGGTAGTACTTGGAGCAAGCTTTCCAACGAGTATAATTTTGTTATATTTTGAATTTATTATGTTCTTGTTTTTTTTAATTTTATGGAGAATTGGTTTTTCACCGAACATGAACTTCTCTATTCAACACATTAGAAAAAATAAGAAACTAATTCAAAAAAATTTTGAAAAATATCTAAGCCCCAGGTATTGATGTCTTCTTTCTAACAAAATAAATAAAATTGAATTTCGATATATATAGAGCAAGTTATGTGTTCAAACTTAAACCTATGTCTGAATTATGACTGGTCGGACTTCAAAACTTTATAAAATGGAAAATATTGAACATGTCACTATCAAACCAATTGCAAGCCCTGGATATTGATGTTACAAACCAAAATTCGAAAGAATTGAGTTTTTATCATTTATAGAAAAAAGTTATGCGTTTCGGGAGGCACGTCACTCTTAAAAAATGTAGTTTGTTGTAAAAAACTACTTTTCGAGGGAGATGGAAAAAAAAATTTAAATCCTTCAAAAAAATTTGAAAAAAATGTATATAGAATCTACAAACAAAATGCTACAAATCACTAATTTACATCATCTTCAAATTTTTAATAGTTTAAAAGTTATAGTTCTTGGAAGTTGAAGATTATTTTAAAAATGTTTATCTCAGTGTCAAAAGTGGCAAAAAAGTGGGAACCATTATTGTGAGTTCACCCGTATAGGTATTCTTCCATTTCAGTTTTTTCAGTTGGACAGATGTTTTACTATGGGCACTATTTATCCATGTGATCAGAGTTTGTGCAGTTTTAGGATGTTGTAGAGGAATGTGTTGCATTCCTCATCTTACTAGTTCATTATGGGTGTTGTGGGTCATTGGATTATGTTCTTATCACGTTATGCTACTTTTGTGTTGGTCCACATATCTTATTTTTGAGTCCAGATTAAGTGTTTGGATAAAACAAATCAATATGAACTATCTTATGTGTTTTGGTCTAAGCGGTTGTGTGTAAAGGCTTTTTGGTGATATTTAGAAAGTGTGTCGACTTGGTGCGATTCTTCACACGTCTCTTTTACCTTCCACATGTAAATTTTTGGACCAATCATGCATATACATGCTACATCTTTAATCCAACCTAATAGAGGCTATATATGATCTAGTTGGCATATAATGGACAAATCAGTTAAGTTATGATATAGATATGGAAATTAGAGACTTGACATGGAATGAAGTAAATTATGATGTGAATGTGATGTGAGTTTAAGGTGATACATTGGTCTGAATGTGTTATAGTGTAGAGATGGAAGTTGGATAAGATGAGTATTAGGTTGTGAATTGTTTTCTGCATATTGATAGAAGTTATTCTCTCTTGCATTTCAATCTCTTATTATTATCATTATTATATCTAGACAAGTATTTTGTATCTTTCCCTCAAGAAGTGTTCTTCAATTGTGCAAGTCTCCCTTTTGTATCTTGCCATAGGGTTGTGCACCTTAGCCTGCAAGTTCAGAGTAGTGAGTTCCATGTATTCTAGCCTAAATCATTGTAAACACTTATTACATATATTGTGAATTTGATTCTCATTGTGGTTTTTCCCAGTTTTAGTTTTCCACGTAAAAATATTGGTGTACTTGTGTGGATGTTTTGTTGTTTTAGTTATTTATTTTTGTGTGCATGTGGTGAATGGATGTTATGGTTTTAATCTACTCAAGTTTTTGCATTTGTTGATTCACCCCCCCACCCTCTCAACAATTTGGTAGTATTCAACAATTACCCCTATGCAATGTATACAAGTGAAGGAATGCTATGATATGGGGTGTTGTATACCTTGCATAATGCTATAATATTTAATTTTATTATTTTGTTGTGCACTTAGGGGACCTAGGGATATATATACATCACAAGGGGTTAACATTCTTGGAGCCATAAAATGACGAGGAGGGAAGGAATAAACTCTCTACAAAATCAGTTACATGTTAATGGAGGAGAGATTCCAAGAAGGAGCAATGAGTCTCGAGAGACAAGCGAGAAGGAGGACTTCGAAGTAGATCTTTACAGCGATTCAGAGGAAGATAGAGCGCTAGGGTTGGAGCTCATGGTGATTAGTAGAGTGGTTGGGCCTCAGATGTCTAGGATTACCATAAAAGATTGGATATCTAAACATTGGGGTTTGAGACTGATTGTTAAATTCATTCCTAGGAATGTTTTCATTGTGGTTTTTGAAGATGGGTTGGAAAGAAATAAGATTTTATGTAAGGAAAATTGATACATCAAGGAACATCCTCTTTATTTACAGCCTTGGTTCCCGAATTTTAACCCACTCCTATTGGCAGTATATGACAGACCGGTTTGGATTAGGATGTATAATTTGCCATTTGAGTATTGGGAAGACAAGTGCTTGGAGAAAATTGGTCATTCTCTGGGAACATTGCTGGAAATTGATGAGGATATTATTGAAAAAGATAGCTATGTGTATGTCCAGATGAAGATAGCAGCGCTCAAGGAGATTCCATCACAAATTTCCCTAGTCACATCGGAGGGAATCTGGTTGCAACATGTAGAGATTGAGAAGTAAATAGTCCCATGTTCGAGATGTGGTAGTAAAATGCATCATGAGGAGGATTGCAGAATTTTTGTTTGGAAGGCTAGAAGAAGAAATTTCCCCAAACAGACAAAAAAGCACCGTTGGGTTAAAAAAATTGTTAAACCCCTGCTTTTGGAATCGAGTAATCCTCAGAAGGACTAGGAGAAGGAAGAGAAGGATACACCAATAGGAAAAAATCCTATTAAGTCGACTCTCATGGAGAATTTGGGGGAATCTAGTTTGGTATATTTTATGGATAGTAAGAATCCGGACATTGCGGAGTAGAAGGTTTTAAAAAATAACCCGTCTCCCCTGACTTCTAATTCAAAAATATGAAGAAGAATTAAGTCCAGAAGAAGATGATGTAGAAGATGGGCTGGAGAATCTGGACCCTAGATGCATTAGTCAATCGGCAAATGCACTTCTGGGTAGAGCAAAAGGAAGTAGGGGAAGAAGGAGTCACAAGCAAGTCAGAGAGGAGAGGGCCTTTGAGAAAGACATTGTCAGTGTTTTGGACTTCATGAAGAGAACCAAGGGAGGGGTTCCCTCCCTTGGAGAAAGATAAGGATCCTTTCTTGGAATATCAGGGGTCTATCGGCCTCTGACAAGAAACGCTTGGTTAAAAGAGCTTTAAAGAATGTAGAGTGTGATTTAGTTTTGATGAGGGAGACCAAGCTTAATGAAAAAAAAATGATTGATTTCATTAATTCTTGCTATAAATGGAATGGTATTGCGCAAGCGTCTAGAGGTTCTGCGGGAGGTTTAGGGGTGCTCTGGAATCCTAATTCCTTTCAGGTTTCCACTATCATTTCTAACCAATACTGGATGGCTTGTCGGGTGGTTAGACTGGAGGATCATTTTGAATTTCCACTTCTTAATGTTTACAGACCTACTAAGACAGAGGAAAAAAAATAGTGTGGAATGAGATCTTTGCCCAGATGGACAGTGTGGGATATGACAGAATGATCATGGCAGGGGATTTTAATGCACTTTTGGAATTGGATGATAAAGTAGGAGGGCTCAGGAAGAGTACTCAAGTTATGGAAGATTTTAGATCGTTCATAGATGATATGCGGGTTATGGATATTGTTCCTAAAAATGGTAGATTTACTTGGACCAATAGAAGGCACAATTTTTCAAATATCTCTGAAAGGTTGGATAGATTTTTTGCTGGTAAATTTTGGATCGATGGTCAATTTAACCTCTCTTCCTTCATTATCCCTTAATTCAAATATGACCACTTTCCCATCAGACTGATTGTGGATAGGAGTAAAGCCCCACTCAGGAGTTATTTTAAGTTCCAAATTATGTGGTGGAGAGATCCAACTTTTATTGTTATTTTGAAATCATGGTGGGTGGAAAGTAAAATGTTTGGAGGCTCTCCAAGCTTCTGTTTTGTTAAGAGATTAGGTTTTCTCAAAAAGAATATCAAATTGTGGAATAAGGAGTCTTTCAAGAATATATTCACAGAAAAGTTTAGACTAGAGGAGGAAATGGCAAAACTAAATGAGAAAATCATGGTGGCAGGTATGACAAATGTGGAATTTGAATTGGAGAAGAGATTGAAGGATCATTATCTGGAAATTCTGCAAAGAGAAGAATTATATTGGAGGGATAAGTCGAGAGAATTATGGATTGCGGAAGGTGATGCCAATACAAAATTATTTCATGCCTTTGTGAAGGCAAGGAGATCTCAAAATCGAATTATCGGCATTCAGGACAAAAATGGCAAGATTTGCTCCACAGGGGAAGAAATTGAGAAAGCTACAGTTGACCATTTCATGAGAGTTTTGGGCAATAGGGAAGCTGATAAGGAAGACTTTATTCCTTTGGTTGACAGAACCATTGAGCATTTGTTAAAACCCGAAGATAACGAGATGTTTTTGGCTCCTTTCTCAATTGAAGAGGTGAAAAACGCCACCTTTTCATTACATCCCCATAAAGCCCCGGGACCTGACGGTTTCACTGCGGAGATATATCAGAGGTGTTGGGAACTTATGGGAGAGGATATACTTGAGGTTGTCGAAGATTTTAGAAAGAACATGAGGTTTGTTAAATCCATTAACCACACTATGATATCTCTTATCCCAAAAAAACCAACATGTGTATCTATGTCAGATTATCAACCTATTTCACTATAAAATGCTCTTTATAAAATTATCTCGAAAGCCATGTCAGAGAGATTGAAAAAGATCCTACACCGACTCATTTTTGCGAATCAGAATGGATTCACACCTAGTAGGGAGCTCATGGATAGCATTATTTTGACCTCAGAAGTTATTCATTCGATGGCCAAAGAAAGGATCAAAGGGATGGCGATCAAGCTTGATGTTTCCAATGCGTATGATAGAGTGCTTTGGCATTTTTTGGAGCATGTCCAATGAAGGTTTGGTTTCGACAGTAAGTGGGTTGATTGCATTAAATTTTGTGTTTCCTATGTTTGCTTCTCTATTATAGTTAATGGTGTAGTATGTGGCTTCTTTGCTGCAACTAACGGGTTGAGACAGCGAGACCCTTTGTCTCCTTCCCTTTTTGTTATGATGGCTGAATTTTTAGGAAATAGCATAAAGAATAAGTACAAGGCGGGGGTTTGGAAAGGAATCCCTATTCACCTTGATCTAGGAAATATGATACACTCCCAATTTGTGGATGATACTCTTTTGTTTGGTGTTTCGTCGGTCCGGGAAGCAGAGACAATTAAGGAGACTTTGGAGGAATACTCAAACGTGTCGGGTCAGCATATGAATAGAGAGAAATCACATATTTTCTTTCTAAACACCAATAGACAGAATTAGAATTCTATTTTGTAGGTCTTGGGTTTTCCAAAAGGAGATTTTCCCCTCAAATATTTAGGTATTTCTATTGGAGCAGGATTGAACCAAAAACAACTTCGGGAAGAAGTGGTCAATAAATGCAAAGGGAAGGTTGACATGTGGAAAAACAAATGGTTATCCCAATCTAGAAGGATCCAGATGATCAAATCTGTATTGTCTGCGGTTCCAATATATAGTATGTCTTGTTTTAAGATGACTAGGCAAGCCTATAGAAGTGTGGACGGTATGCTTAAGAAATTTTTGTGGGAAGGTTCAAAAGAGGTTCAGAGAATCCCTTTAATCAACTGGGATATGGCTTGCCTCATCAAGGAGGAAGGAGGAGCAGGACTCAGAAAAATGGAGTTGCAAAACAAAGCTTTGGGTGATAAGCTAGCATGGAAGCTTTACAAGAGCCCCAATAGATTATGGTGCAGAGTGATTAGGAATAAATATTTGGATTATTTGGAGGAAGAAAGGATCTTCACAATGGCTAATTCAGAGAAAGGCTCTCCAGGTTGGAATTTCATTTGGGATAGCAGAAGTTTACTCACAAATCATCTATCTTGGAATGTAGGTAATGGTCTGAAGGCTAAATTTTGGTCAAATTCTTGGGGTGGAGAGAAACCATTGAAGGAAGTCTTCGAAGATCATGAATGGGTCAATCTGGTGGAGGCAAGTATAGGTAGCAGAGTAAAGGATTATTTTGCTCCTGGAGGGTCTCAAGGGGATAGGGTGGTATGGAAGAAATGTATCATAGGCAATAGGGACCTATATGCTAAATTAGATCAGATTTTATCCCAAAGGCATATTTTTGTGTCAAATACAGATGATAAAGTATTTTGGTGTGCTACTAAATCAAGAGAATATAGAGTCAAATGGGGTTATGAAATCCAGAGAAGGAGGATCAGGAACCCAGGGAGGTTGTACAAATTATGCTGGCATAATAGAATTCTTCCAAAAGAAGGAGCGTTTCTTTGGATAGCTTTACAGGACAGAGTTCTGATAGGAAACAGATTAAAAACTATCGGTATAGCTGGACCTAGCAGATGTGTCATGTGCAAAAAGGATGATGAGACCACCAATCATTTGCTATTTTCTTGTCCTTTTGCAAGAAGTTGCTGGGAATGGTTCTTTGATGCGATTGAGTATCAAACTGTCAGAAATGAAATATTAATAGACTTCATGTCCTCTTGGCCTCTCCTTTGCAAATCCAAGTGGGGAGATTTATGGTTAGTAGGCCCTTCTATGATTGTCTGGCAAATTTGGAGGGAAAGAAACAAGAGAATTTTCAGAAAGGAATTCCACTCTAGAGAGGAGACTGTAAAAATTATCAAGGCCGGTATTGAGGAAGTTGTTAGTGGTAATCTCAGGAAGAAAACTATTAGATTTTACAATGAATGGGACAAGAAGGTGGAAAAGAGGTGGTTTTTTAAGGAAATGGTTGAAGGGAGGATTGTGGGAAACTCTATATGTAGAAAGCAAGTCATTTGGTTAGCTCCAAGGATGAATTGGACTAAGCTAAATTTTGATGGGGCCAGTAGAGGCAATCCTGGTAAAGTAGGTTATGGAGTGGTACTTAGAGATGAAAATGGTTTCTTTCTGCAAGCGGTTTACGGAAGTATTGGGGAGACTACGAATAACAAAGCCGAAATAAGGGCATTGGAAGCAGATTTGGAGATGTGCATAGATATAGGTTTATCCAAAGTCATTGTGGAGGGGGATTCTCAAATCATAGTTAATGGGGTCATTAAGAGATATTTTCAAAGCTGGAAATTAAATAGGTGGCTTTTTCGAATCTGTGCACTTTTGGAAAAAATAGGAGAATTTGAAATCACTCACTCTTATAAGGAGGGAAACAAGGTGGCAGACATCCTAGCTAATATGGGAGTAACATCAGAAAGGAATAAAAATGTCATTAGTAAGAATGATTTGATGGGAGACGTTGAAGAATTGGTACGCAAAGAAATGACTGTTGTATCCCGTGAAGGTATTGGGTGATCTCTACTTCTGCAGAAAAGAGGATGAAAGGACTTACCAGATGGGATAGATGTTCAGACTTTTGCATGGTTTGTCTTTTCAAGATCAGAAAAGAGGGGGAAATTTCAGCACTTGGACGGAGAATGAAAACAGTGTCGGCTCGCAGAAGAGGAGATTAGACAACCTTGAGTATGGGTTGATTTTTGCAGAGATATGGTCGGTTTCGAAAGACTCTAGAGATCCGGATTCCTTATATTTGCTAAGTGAGTTTCATTTGCAAGACATATTTGCAAAAAAAGGAGAAGAAAATGGTGCATTTCTGGGATTGAACTGTTCTAACTGTGGGGTTCCTCTGGAATTTCAAATCACGGATTTGTTCGAAACAACAGAATTTGGCTATGATGCCATTAGGGGGATGGTTGAATGCTCCCTAAGTCTATGAGGCGGTACTTGCGCCCATGGTGGATATCCTAGAATCCAAGGATAAATGTATAGAACTGATAGAGGGTTTTGTTAAAAAGGAAAACGAAGACATTGTTGCAGAGGCTATCTATGACCTGGCGGAAGGTAGCAAGAACAGCGTGCTTAAGGTCTACTTCAGCCCCGAAAACTATTTCTCATGTCTAGAGGAAGATAGTGAGGAGGATGAAGGAAGCGATAAGGAGGAAAGAAGAGAGAAAGAGGAGGAAAGGGAGAGAGCAAGATCTTTCGGCGAGGAAGTGTGGCAATAGTTCAAGAGCGGGATTCTCAATGAAGATCTTGCTACCTTTAGAAGGTTTGCAGATTCAGAGGAGTGGTGGTTGTCTGAGATGTCCACAAGGAAGCTGAATGATCTGGGTGACTATGCGATTGTCATATATCAAATTATGTAGAGTTAGAATTCTATTAGACTAGTAGCGTGTAGCGAAAATGCGAGTTGTATAGTTTTAGTGCTGATTTGCTGATAGGAGTCTTTTGTTTCTTGAGTGTTCAAGATAGTCTGTGGGGTTGGGTCTGTCATGATTGCCAGGGATTCAAGCAATCATTTTTGGAGTGACTATATATTGTAATGCTTTTTGGGAAATAGAGGGAGCTATCCCCATTTAAGATAGCACTTACCTTAAAAAAAATAAAAAAATAAAAACATTCTTGGAGCCACTTTACGTGTTGTATGTAATATTGGTAAATATTTAATGTGGGGCTTCACATGGAAAAAAACAATTATTCAATATTGGTTAAATATATTTAATAAAGTGAAAACATGGTACCCAATATTAAGTGATAGGTTAACATTTTTATAATTGCATGGTATTAGTCACATGGTTCTATGTAATACCACTTGGTGGTTTTGTGTGAGTTAGATTCTATAAAAGAAAGCACATGAGTAGTTGTCTAAAGTTGGCTAGTTGACCATTTTAGCTAAGGGGTTGAGAATATCTCTTATTTAGAATTTGTGAGGGTTTGAAACATGGCATGGGATGTGTGGTTACATGTTTTTTTCACATGGATTTCTTGTAGAGATTTTGAGTTTCAAAAGTGTTCATGAAGGATTATGAAAATGTATTGTGATAATTTTATTGCTAAATATTATGTGAGTGATGGGTGCCTTTGGAGGATGGTTTTTTCCTCTTGAGGGTTT
Source organism: Cryptomeria japonica (assembly GCF_030272615.1). NCBI lineage: Eukaryota > Viridiplantae > Streptophyta > Pinopsida > Cupressales > Cupressaceae > Cryptomeria > Cryptomeria japonica. The sequence goes on along the minus strand of NC_081411.1, from coordinate 579,282,956 downwards.
TCCTAGGGTATATCTTGTGTCATGTTTGATGGTATGTTATCTATTCCTTTGCATATGGATTCTGAATACTCGTTTGCATAAATTTTTCTATTTGGGTTATGTGGAGATTTGTCATGTATGGTTGAAAATTTCATAACAATAAGTGACCACTTGGGTGCCAAATTTGGCCACATTAAAATTATTATGGGTCTTGGACCAATCCTTGGCTAAACTTTGGAAAGCTTGATGTCGTAATGCTTTACAAATCCTCCTAGACATTATCCTACTGCAATAATTCTTGCTAGGAAGAATGCCCATGTTGCGGTAGATGTTTGGACTACTTAAGTCCTACTATGAAGAATTTTGTGGTGGGTCAAGTGTATTGTTTGTCTCCTACTAAGTGGTATGTTGTGCTTTCTATTGGTAATTAGGTGTTATAAACCTTGCATAATGTTTATAATCTATTATTTTTATTTATGTGTGTGGTGCACCTAGGGGAACCTAGATGAACGTGCATCACTAGGAGTTAAAATTCTTGGGGCCACTTTATGTGTTGTATGCCACATGTAATTGTATTTATTTAATATTGGGGAAAGGTAATTTAATAAAGTGAAAACTTAGTACCCAATATTAAATGTAGGGTCAATGGTTTGTAATCCCATGGTATTAGTCACATGGTTTTATGTAATACCACTTGTGATTTTGTGGGAGATTTTTTTTGTAAAAGCAACCACAAGGGTAGTTGTTCAAGGTTGGCTAATTTGGTTAAGGGGTTGAGAGAATTTCTTGTTGCATTTTTGAGGTTTTGAAGCATGGAGATGTGTCATTACATGCTTGTTCACATGGAGTTCTTCTAGAGAGCTTGTAATTTAGAGGTGTTCATGGATGTATTTTATTGTTACTGTGTGATGAAAAATGTGTGCGAATATACAAGACTAAAAAGCAAGCTAATTAATCAAGAAAACACAAGATATCATACACCTCAAGATTAGAACGATAAAATCAAAATGGAAATAAAAAATGAAAAAGCACTGCAAACCAAAATCCTACTTAGATTTGATAGTTCCTTTATTTCATGTGTGCTCGATGACGTCTTCAAATGATCGATATTTCTCCATGATATCTAATGCAATAATGATTGATGAAAATGATGTATGAGATAGGTGGTGATTTCAACAGAGTAACAGTATGGATGTGTGAAAGTTGGATGAAATGTCAAAGAAAAGGAGGGTTTGAATAGGAGATAAGAGGAAGAAGAGGGGGTGTGAAAATGCAACACTTGTCCTCAAGGAGGAAAAGTGGCACTCCAAAGGATGTCGTGTGGAGGGAGAATCCACACTTGTCCTCAAAAAGGACAAGTGGCTCAAAGGGTAGATACAAAGTGTCACAAGGAAGGGACACATGTCTAAGAGAAGAATGACATATGTCCTCAAGGACACATGTCCTTTTGGGGGAGTAACCACCCAAATTGAATATTTTTGAAAAATAGGAAAATAGGGAGGAATGTGAACACATGTCAGGGGAGGTTAGAAGGGATAGGATAAGGTTGGTTGGGGATGATAGGGTAGTTAGAACCCAAGGATAAGGCTAGGGTTAGGTTAGATGGGAGGTTAGGTCGAGTGGTTAGAAGTTAGGAGACA